>NW_006921975.1:1231768-1234245 GCF_000298275.1 Orycteropus afer afer
AAAGAGAACCTACAGATTGGGAGAAAATATTTGCCTATGACATATCTGACAAAGGACTTATCTCCAAAATCTGTAGAAAAATTCAACACCTCAATGTCAAAGAGAGAAACAATGCAATTAAAAAATAGTCAAGAGACATGAACAGACACTTCACTAAAGATGATATGCTGGTAACCAACAAACACGTTAGGAATTGCTCACAATCATTAGTCATTAGATAAATGCAAATCAAAACAACAATAAGATATCATCTCACCCCAGCAATAATAACAAAGTTCAACAAGACAAAAAATAAATGCTGGTGAGGTTGTGGAGAAATTGGAACTCTCACACACTGCTGGTGGGAATGTAAAATGGTACAACCATTGTGGCAAACTGTATGGCATTTCCTTAAAAAACAGAAATACCATTTGAACCAGCAATTACATTACTAAGAATATATCCTAAAGAGGTAAGAGACAGGACACAAACAGACATATGCACACCCACGTTCATCGCAGCAGACTTCACTGTAGGAAAGAGATGGAAACAACCTAAATGCCTATCAACAGATGAATGGATAATCAAATTATGGTACATTCACACAATGGAATACTATGGTACATTAAAGAACCATGAAGAACACACTAATCATCTCACAATGTGGGTGAATCTGGAGGACATTATGCTGGGTGAAATAAGTCAACTGCATAAGGACAAATATTATATGAGCCCATTACTGTAAAAAGTCAAGGAAGGGTTTGTTTTGGGAAGGGAACTCATTTTGTAGGTTACCAGGGATGGGAGGTAAGGGGAAGAGAAATTTTCGGACTAGTTGAGGGCCACACGCTAAGTTAGGTAAGGGGAGAGATGATATGGAAAGAGTCTGTGACCAGCATGATAGCTTTGTGGAAAGAGAGGACACCAAATTGTGCATGTAAGATGTAGACGACAAAGGCTAACACCAATATATGCAAAATACTGCATGTGACAGTTGGAGCTGTGTATCAAATTGGCTGGACCACAATTCTGTGTGGTTTAAGCTGTTGTGATGTGGTTATTCCCATGATGGGATTAGATGATTATGTTTTGAGCAGCCAATCTGTTGAAAGGGAGTTTCACTAGCGGTGTGGCCTGCTTCCACTATATCTATGGACATCCTGGGGAAAGACACATTCTTCTGTGGATCAGGATTCTGTTGTGCTGCCTACAACTGTCCATGAGTGAACAATCCACCATTCGGCCTGGAGAGCTTGGATTCACCATTCGTTGGAGTCAACAGCCAGTGTACTGCCTGCCAACCTTGAGCTTCTCAGCCCCTGCAGCTGCAAGAGTCAGGAAAAGCCTCCAGCTTGATGTTTGATCCAAGAACTTTGGACTTGCCAGCTTCTTTAAGTGTGTGAGCCATTTTCCTAAGATAAATTTCTCTCTCTCTCTCTGAAAGCTTTACTGGTTTTGTTTCTCTAGATAACCCAGTCTAACACACTGCATTACCATTAACACCAAATACCAGGCTATAGATATATGCATAGACAACTGAGAAAATCAGATGGAGGGTGGTGAACAGGAATATACTCTAGACCAATGATAGTTGAGGATAATCTTACACAGATACAAGTCATACAAAATAATCACAATCATTACAGAAGCAACAGAAGACAGAGTTGGAGTAATCCCTCAGAGACAGCCAAACACCTTGGGAGAGAGAACCACCAGGCCTGCCGACTCAGGACCATAGTATTGGGGGACACTAAGGCTCAACTGGCACAACATAATACATAAAAATTTTGTTCCACAACTTACTTTGGTGAGTAGCGACTGGGGTCTTAAAAGCTTTTGGGCAGCCATCTAAGATGCAACTAATGGTCTCCTCTCATCTGAAGCAAAGAAGAGTAAGGAAACCCAAGGGGATTCAGAAACAATCAGCCCTAGGACATGATGGACCATGAAACAAGAAGAACTAGATGGTACCCAGCTACCAATGCCAACCACTCGGGAAGGGATCAAGGCTGGAGATCCTGGGTAGAGTGGGAGGAAAAACATGGAACAAAATTCAAAAACACAATAATGGCCAGAATTACTGGTTGGATGGAATCTGGTGGGACCCCCAAGACTATGGCCCTGGGATACACTTCAGGCCTGGGATAAAACTCACTCCCAAGGGCTGGCTCTCAGCCCAACAGTAAATAAGACTTCCATGCAGAACACTCAACCCAGGGTAATGCACCCACCTACTCTATGGAGATACACCCCTTGAAGAAATTGGCCACTGGGCACCAGAGGGGCAACATTCACACAGAGGAAAAGCTGAACACACAGGAGTGCATAACTAAGAAGGGCACAGGGATGGGGGGGTCACAGGAAAGGGAGAGAGGAGAGTGGGTTAGGGTTGGGGATGGTAATTGGGGAGTGAAACCAAATGTACAGGAACTGTTGAATGTAAAACAAATTCTGCTCTGTAAATTTGCACCTAAAGCACAATTTAAAAAAAAAAAAAA
>NW_006921975.1:1235135-1249393 GCF_000298275.1 Orycteropus afer afer
ATGCTGTATTCTTCTTCATATAATCCATCTTCTCAGATTATTTGCTCAGTTTACAGATTGAGTAAGTATGGTGAAAGGATACAACCATGATGGAAACCTTTCCTGATTTCAAACCACACAGTATGTACTTATTCTGTGCAAGTGACTGCCTCTTGATCTATGTAGAGGTTCCTCATGAGCACAATTAAGTGTTCTGGAATTCTCATTCTTTGAAATATTACCCACAATTTGTTATGATCCATAGAGTTGAATGCCTTTGCATAGTCAATAAAACACAGATAGACATCTTTCTGGTTTTCTTTGCTTTTAGCCAAGATCCATTTGACATCAGCAGTGATATCCCTCATTCTATATCCTCTTCTGAATAATTTGAATTTCTGGCAATTCCCTGTCAATGTGCTGCTGCACCATTTTTAAATTACCTTCAGCAAAAATTTACATGCATTTGATATAAGGAGCTCTGGTGTTGCAGTGCCTAAGGCATTTGACTGCTAACCAGAAGGTTGGTGGTTCAAACCCATCAACCACTCTGTGGAAGGAGACTGGGCAATCTACTTCCATAAATATTTACTGCCTTGGAAACCCAAAGGGGGGTTGCTGTGAGTTGAAATGCACTTGATAGCAGTGAGCTTGGTTTTTGGTTTAGTGATATTAATGATATTGTTCAATGATTTCTGCATTCTGCTGTATCATCTTTCTTTCAAATGGACACAGATATGAATAACTTCCAATTAATTGGCCAGGTAGCTGTTTTCCAAATTTCTTGGCATAGATGAGTGATCACCTCCAGCGCTATGTCTCCTTGTTCAAACATTTCAATTGGTATTCTGCTAATTCCTGGATCCTTGTTTTTCACCAATGACTTCAGTGCAGCTTGGACTTCTTCCTTCAGTGCCTTCAATTCTTGATTATATGCTACCTCTTGAAATGGTTGAATGTCAACCAATTCTTTTTGGTACAATGGCTTTGTGTACTCCTTCCATCTTCTTTTGATGCTTCCTGCATCACTCAATATTTTGCCCATAGAATCCTTCAATGTTGCAATTTGAGGCTTGATTTTTTTTTTTCCAGTTCTTTCAGCTTGAGAAATGCTAAGCGTGTTCTTTTCTTTGGGTTTGGGAACTCCAGGTCTTTGCAAATTTCATTATAATACTTTACTTTGTCTTCTCGAGCCACCCTCTGAAATCTTCTGTTCAGATCCTTTACATCACTATTTCTTCATTCTTTTCAGCTACTCTCTTTTTAGGAGCAAGTTTCACAGTCTCTTCTGACATCCATTTTGGTCTTTTGTTTCTTTCCTATCTTCTTAATGGCATTTTGATTTCTTCATTATGATGTCCTGGATATCATCCCACAACTCGCCAAGTGCTCTATCATTAGTGTTCAGTGCATCATATCTATTGTTGAGATGGTCTATAAATTCTGATGTGATATATTCAAGATTGTATTTTGGATCTTGTGGACTTGTTTTAATTTTCTTTAGCTTTAAGTTGAACTTGCACTTAAGCAATTGATGGTCAGTGTTTGTCTTAGTATATATTGTACCTTGCCACGAATAAAAAACGTTAAATACTTCCATAGACACTAAAACATCTTTAACATAACAATACAGTAATAATAATAATGTTTTGATGAGAGTTGCTGAGCTGGAGGAGGCTAAATGAGAGCTTGCAGGGCAGTGCACAGCCAGGGAGGGCCTTGAACTCTGTGGGGCCAAGGGCCATCCGTTCGCTCCAAGCAGCTGCAGCAGTGGCTGCAGCAGAGTGGTGTGTGGAGCCAGGGACTTCCCAGTCCTCTGCTGGGCACAGCTAGCCAAGGAGCAGTTGGACAGAGTCAGTGGCAGCAGTGGGAGCCACTCTGGGGAAAGACATGTGGGAGGGAAGGGAGATGGGGTGAAGAGGAGGAGGAGGAGAAAGGTGTGGAGGGTGAATGGAATAAACTTCCCCAGATACAGTGGCAAAGCCTGGAAGAAAGATCAAGGGATAGAGTGAGTAAGTAGTTGGGGGCTTGCCCCGAGGGGGGCACTGGAGGAGAAAGTCACACTGAGTAGAAAAGTTCCCCAGTGCAGAGGCGGAGGTTGTAGCACAGAAGCAGCAGCAAAGTGCAGGAATTCCAGCAGGAGGAACAGGAGGAGGAGGGGGAGGAGGAGGAAGTGGCTGCAGAGCATGAGCCAATGATCCAGGGAGTCAAGAGGCAGAGCGAAAGCTTTAGGAGGGGTTGGTTTGTAAGTAGGAATTCTTTGTAACTCAGGGGGTATAGGTAATGTGAATACTCAAGCCTATGAATTTGAGCACTCTAATTCCTAACATGTTAAGAACAAAACTATATGATACAATAAGAATCAGCCTATCGAGCACTCAGGTGGGGTGTGTAAGTGTGTGTGTGTGTGTGTGTGAGAGAGAGAGAGAGAGAGAGAGAGGGAGAGAGACATGTGGGGGATGGAAGAAGAGAGGGAGAGGAGGGAGAAAGAGTGGCAGCCAACCACTGTCAAATTGTGTGCAGATATTTTTGAATTCTTGACAAAGACTTTGGAGGCTGTTGACTCAGCTACTGACAGTTATGACTTTAGGTAAGTCACTGGGTATCTTCTGTTAGAGGAGGGATGATAATCTATTATGCCTTGTTGAGATACTGACATGTTTATGTTCCATGGATCAAGAGAGCTTCTTTGTGTGCAAGGTCTTTCAGATATTCTTTGGTGATAAACAAACAAAAAATCCAGAAACCTCAGCCACTTTTTTATGTGCCTTCCACTGGGAACAGCTTAAGGACCCTTATCCCCACTCTTGTGTGCTTCCTTCTCAGGGACAGCCGTTTTCTGCTTTGTACCTACAAAGGCTGCTTTTTCTGACCTTCTCATTTGCTATCATTTGGCACAATTTCTCATTGTCAGCATATATTTATTGTGTATCCCTTGGAGTCAGGCATCGTGTAAGTGTCTTTTAATTGGGACAAGAGAAACATCTTATCAGAGCACTTGTGAGGATGGCTTTTAAGGCATGGATGGCCAATCTTTTGTCCTGGGATCTCAGGAAGCTCTCCCGAAGATATCATTTGTAACACCTAAAGTGTATGTGAAGGGAAAGAAAATATCTATAGAAGTTATATTGTAATATTATATTCGTTTGCATGTCTTCAAGTGTTATTACATGGACACATACAAGGGTACACTTAACCACTACAGTCTATTTCAGTGTAATATGTGCATTCAATATTAAACTGTCAAATATGTTATTTGTGGCTGTTTGTTGATAACCATTGGTGAATTCTGGCTCATATGGTTGATGAGAATGTCTCCACTTAGCTTAAAAGATTGTTGTTTTCTAAATATCCAAATTAAATAGAACAAGATCAATGATTTCTGACTCATATATATATTTGAAATGCTAATATTAAGCATAAGCAATAGGATACTTTTTAGAATGTACCTTGTAGCTATTCTCAAGATAGGTGCAATGTAGTATCCATTTAAAATATACATACTTTTAGATGAAAAAGGAAAACAAACAGATTGTGTATAAATCAGCAAAGGTCCAGCCTTATAAAGTTTATACTTATAAAGTTTATATCAATTACTGGAACATTAAAGTAGAATGGAGTAGCTACAAAACCTTCAACATTAAAATATTATAACATATTGAAGTTAAAGAAAGGATTTCAGGAATATTTCATTGATTCTTAGAGTCATAGAATGTTAGCTATAGAAGGGATTTTAGATATTATCCTGTTTATTCCTTTTACTACTAAAGAAACTCCAGCCCAGAAAGGACAAGTGAATTGCCTGATGTCACAAAGAGAGTAGGTGAAAAATCACAGAAGAGCCAATAAAGCGTAGTGTCTGCAGAAGTTAAGGAAAAAAGAGAGCTTTAAGGAAGAGTGGATTCAATGTAATCTCGACCAAAATTCTAACAGCCTTCTTCACAGAAATAGAAAAAACAATCCTCAACTTTGTATGGCATGGCAAGAGACCCCGAACAACTAAAGCAATGTGGAAAGAGAGGAACAAAGTAGGAGGACTCGTACTTCTTCATTTTAAAACACTCTATACAGCCACACAGGAGCTCTGGTAGGGTAGTGCCTAAGGCACTTGACTGCTAACCGGGACGCTGCCGTTCAAACCCACCAGCCACTCCTCGGAAGGAAGGTTGAGCAATCTACCTCCATAGTGATACTGCCTCGGAAACCCAGGGAGGGGTTGCTATGAGTTGGGTCCGACACGACGGCACATAACAACAACAACAACAACAACATACAGCTACACTAATCAAAGCAGCCTGGTATTGGTAAAATAATAGACACATACACCAGTGGAAGGGAGCTCTGGTAGCGTAGAGCCTAAGGCACTTGTGTGCTAACCAGAAGTCTGGCGGTTCAAACCCACCAGCGACTTCTCGGAAGGAAGATTGGGCCATCTACTTCCATAGTGATACTGCCTTGGCAACCCAAGGAGGAGTCGTTATGACTTGAGTCCGACTTGACAGCACATAACAACAACAGTGGAATAGAATTGAAAGTCCAGAAATAAACCCACACATCTATGGTCAACTAATTTTTTGACAAGGGTGCTAAGTCCATTTGATGGAGAAAGACGAAGAGTCTCTTCAATAAATGATGTTAGGAAAACTGGATTTGCACATGCAGAAAAACGAAATAGGACCCATGTATCACATCATACACAAAAACAAATTCAAAATAGAGTAAGGACCCAAATGTATGAACTAAAACCATAAAATTCTTATGAAGAACAAGCAGGGACAACACTGTCAGATCTAGCTTTTAACAATGGATTATCTGATATAATAATGAAAGCATAAACAGCAAAATACTAACTAAATGGGATCTCATAAAAATTAAAAATTTTTGTTCATCAAAAGGCTTTACCAAAAAAGTGAAAAGACAAGCAACCAACTGAGAGACTATCTTCAAAAACTGTATATCCACCAGGAATTTAATATCCAAAATATAAATAAAACTCGACAACTTAACAACAAAAAGAAAATTAACCCAATCATAAAATGGGCAAAGGACTTAAATAAACATTTCACCAAAGAGGACATTCAAATGGCCACCAGATACATTAAAGGATATTCATTGTCATTCTCCATCAGAGAAATGAAAAATCAAAACCACAATGATATACCATTTTACTCCCAATAGGATGACTGGCATTTGCCTGCTAACCAGAGGGTTGACGGTTCAAACCCATCAGCCACTCTGCAGAAGGAAGACGAGGCAATCTACTTCTGTAAAGATTTACCACTTTGGAAACCCAGCGAGGGTTGCTGTGAGTTGGATTCGGCTCGGTGGCAGTGGATTTGGTATTTAGTTTTTTAGGATGACTAAGACAAAAAATAAAAACAAATAAAAAAAAACTGAAAGTAACAGATGTTGCCAAGAATGTGGAGAAATTGGAATCTTTACTTATTGCTGGTAGGAATGCAAAATGTTACAGCTACTGTTGAAAGCAGTGTGGTGGTTCCTCAAATAAATAAATAAATAAATAAACACAGAACGACCATATGACCCAGCAATTCCACTCCTAGGTCTATATCCAAAAGACAAAGACCTGAAAGCAGAGACTCAAAAATGACATGTATACCAAAGTCCATTGCAGCACTATTTACAATAGCCAAAAGGTGAAAACAACCAAAATGTCCATCAACAGATGAATGAGTAAATAAAATGTGGTACACACATACAATGGAATACTATTCAGCCAGTAGCAGAAATGAACTCTTGATACATGCTACAACATGGATGGAAGTGGAAGACATTATGCTGAGAAAAATAAGCAAATCACTAAAGGACAAATATTGTATGGCCTCACTTATATAAAGAGACAAAAGGCATATGTACGGAGATCAAAGTTTATATTAGTGGTTACCAGGGACAGGAGGAAGGGGGAAATGGAGAGTTCACAGTGGTGGAAAAATCACATTGATTAAGGGTAGGATTGCAAAGCTGTTTATTTAAATTTCTGTTAATAACTGGTACACCTGCAAAAAGTTAAATTGGCAAAAGTTGGGTGCTAGATATATTAACAATAATGACAAAAAGAAGAGTAGTTGCTGAGGCTGCTTATGTACAACCAAATGCCTCATGGGATTTGGTTTCTTGCTTTGGAGGTTTAAAGTCATAGTTTCATGGCACACCCCAGCTAATTGGCCTAATAACATATTCAGTGCTTCTGTTCTATTTCCTAGGAGCTCTGGTGGCATAGTGCCTAAGGCATTTGACTGCTAACCAGAAGGCTGGCAGTTCAAACCCACCAGCCACTCCTCGGAAGGAAGATTGGGCAATCTACTTCCATAGTGATACCATCTCGGAAAACCAAGGAAGGATTGCTATGAGTTGGATCTGACTCAACGGCAGTGAGTTTAGTTTTTTGGTTTGCTTCTATGTCCTAGTTTGTTGCATAGTGCCTGGGGTCTTAAAAGCTTGCAAGTGGCCATCCAAGGCACAGCAATTGGTTTCTCTCCGCCTGCAGCCATAGAAAAGAGGGAGGAGGATATGGACTATGTGGCTAATTGCCTCCATGAACAACTGTCTCCTTTGCTATGAGATCAGAAGAACTGGATGGTGCCCAGCTACCATTACTGAATGTTTTGGTCAAAGATTCCATAGAAGAAACCTAACCAAAAAGGGGAAAATGAAGAACATAATTTCAGATTCTCATGGACTCGAGACTTTCTGGAGCCATGGAGGCTGGAGGATCCCCTGGGACAATTTTTAAATCTTAAACCAAATATCCCCTGGAGTCTACTTAAAACCAAGCAAGGAATTTCGCTTAAGTAGTGAAAAACATCTGTTTTGAGACTTATATTCTTTTAAGAACTATCTATATGGGATCAAATTGACACCAGCAACTCAAAAGTTTAGATAGGAACCTTAAGGGGCAGTGAAGTGAGTTTATGCTCATGAGGGAGAAACAACTAAGGAAAGGATGGTGAGAATGATTGCACAGCTCAAAGAAGGTAATCAGTGTCACCAAATCGTGCATGTATAAATTGTTGAATTGGTGTATATTTTGCTTATGTATTCTCAACAACAAAAACAAAATAAATAAAATTTAGAAAAGAAATAAATGAAAAAAAAAAGTCAATAAAACTAGGGTATAGAATACCCAGAAGAGATTAAAGTGGATGAACAATTAAGAAATAGTACTTAGATTCAGCAAGAAGGAGATCAGTGGTGAACTCAAAGGGGAAATTTTGGTATATCTGTGAGAATAGCACACTGTGCCAGTTAGATAGAGAATGGGGGAGACTGTGCCAGTTAGATAGAGAATGGGGAAAAGAGAATGGAGGCAACTCACAAATCCCAGATGGGAGGAGCTGGAGAAGCCAAAGGAGTAGGATGACTGGAAAAGTAGTGTTTATTTCTGAAATAGGAGGCTTTGAGCATGTTTTGAAAAGGAAGGAAAAGAGCCCCCAGTCCCAAACTTCACCTCCCAAAGAAAAAACACAGCAGGACTCCCAACCTCCAACGTTCCTGTAATGATCTTTGCTAGGCATATGGATTCACTACCTTCCTCCAAACCTAAAATTCATATTGAAACCTTACCATTTCATTTGTTAACTTCCTTCTCCTATAAACTTAACCAAACCAAACTCACTGCCGTCAAGTCAGTTCCAACTCATAGCAACCCCTCCTTGGGTTTCCGAGGCGGTATCCCTATGGAAGTAGATTGCCCAGTCTTCCTTCCGATCTTCTCATATAGTAAAGTTGAAATATACCTTGGGAACATTTTCTAAGAAAGCCATTGAACATGTTTACTCATTGTTGGAGCTAATTAGTTAGGGAAATCATCTTGAATTCCTATTAACTGGGCTAAATTAGGATGGGCTTGAAAACACAAGCTTCAAATTATAAGCATGGAACTGAACTCTTTGTGATAGGCCTTTCAGGTGTTTGACAACTGACATTGTGGCTGGTGCCTGAATCAGTTGTTCAGTTAGTTCAAAATATCATTGGTGTAGAAGACCCAGGCATCAACATCACCATTCATACCCTTCAGTAATTCATAGGTATAATCAAGGACAGACACACTAAATGTCATTAATCTCAAACAACATTATAGCTTTGGGGTTAAAAGCATATATAGATTAGGTATGCTGCAATCAATCATGCCTTTGTACCATTATCTCATTTAATTCTCAACAAAAGCTATGTGCAGTAGATACAATTATCCCCATATTACAGTTTGGGAAATGGAGGCTCAGGGAAGTTACAAGATTTGCACAAGGTAACACAGCTAGTAAGTGATAGAGTTGATATGTAAAACCAAGTCTGATCCAAGTTGTTACACATTCTGTTAGGCTACCACTTCAGGGCCTCTGCCTTTCTCTTTCTGCATCATTTCCCCCCCCCCTTTCAGTAAGGTATTTTTCCCTCCCTTCAAGAATTCCATGTCTTTGGGGGTCTCTTTCGTATCAAAATCTGCTCTCATGGCAAGATGTTCTATGTGAGTTATGTGCATGGCAATATGAATTTAGACAATGATAGTTTGTCCAAGGGATTTGTATCTTATCTTTTTTTGTGGATGGATTTAAAATCTAAGACTTCTGTTAAAGGGGTATCTGGCATCAGTAAATAGGAGGGAGAGCTATGTGGGGGTAGGGGGCAGAAGGCCCATTTCAGCACCTGTGATAGCCAGCCAGTCTTCTGCCTCTGTATAAAGCTGGCACTGTTCCCACTGCTTAGACTGGCCTTGTTTGAACAAAAGTCTTAAGGCAGCCCTGGGAGGAGGTGGGAAAAGATGACCTTTAAGGTCCTTTGCATCCCAGAGATTCAATGAGCCTATGATTCAGTGACTCAGAGGGGTGAGCAATTATCTAGCAATATCTTCTGGGAGATATCAGGCCCCAAAGAAATCTACTTTCTGACTCCAGTGGTCTGAATTGGCTGCTCAGAAATACCCCAAAATAGCTCCGTCTTTGCTTCATTTGGTCAAATCGTCCTCTGAGTTTCCTTGTTTCTCTAGGAAGGATCATCTAAAATCAGACATTATTTAATGTTGTAAAGATCCTCATAGACCATTCATTCAAACCTTTTCATTTTACAGAGGATCTAATTGAGACCTAGAGAGGTCATGGTGGGTTAGAGACAGAGATGGAGATGGAACCAGAACCCGGGTCACTTGGCTCCCAGCCCAGGGTTCTGTTTAACACAGCCTACTGTCTGGTAATATCCTTTTCTAAACTCACATTTTCATTTAGTCTCTGGTAAGATAAAAAAAGGAGTCTTGGTGGTGCAATGGTTAAGCATTCTGCTTTTAACCTCTAGGTCAGCAGTTGGAAACCACCAGCCACTTTGCAGGAGAAAAGACATGGAAATCAGCTCCTATAAAGACTACAGCATAGGAAACTCTGTAAGGCAGTTCTACTCTGTCCTATAGTGTTGCTATGAGTCAGAATTGACTTGAGGACACACAACATCAAGGCCAGAAAAATACAACCACAACAATGACTGCTTTTCCACTTAATTCTTTCCCATTGGGGGCTTTCTCTTTTGAACAACTTGATATTCCCAGTAAATCCCTAGGCCTAAGATGCTTTTCTTTTTCTTTTTTTCTTTTTTTTAATAGAGACAATCAACTTCTTCTGTCTGCTTTTCCAGTTGATCTGGGTTCTGTGCAGTAGGAGAAAGGCTGAATTTCAATGATCTTTGGTTTATTTGTAAGGCATTTGGCTGCTAACCAGTAGGACAGTGGTTCAAACCCCCAGCTGCTCCGTTGGAGGAAGATAAGGCAAGTTACTTCTGTAAAGATTTACAGCCTTGGAAACCCAATGGGGGTCACTTTGAGTCAAATTAACTCAATGGCAGTGGATGGGTTTGGGTTGTTTGGTGACCCCTAGTAGATAGGGGGAAGCACTCAGCCAGAAGCTGGGTGACTAGAAGATGTGTCCCAGCAGAGAGGGAGTCCCTATCTGATTGACTGGCCCAGATGTGAGTTATTGGCCTTCTTTTCTTAAGATGGTTGGGTGGACCAGTGCATAGCATCGAGATGACTGATCTAATCACTACTGCTATATCTCCCAGCTGAAAACCTACTTTTCTCCTGCCTGCCTCAGCCTGATTTCCCTGACTTATCTTAGTTTTAATGGCAGTGACACATGCAAATAGCACATGCATTTAGCAAGAAGCAAACCCCGTTGAAGTAGGAGCCTAATGCTAACTTGCACAGCAGTTTGAGCAATGAAATCCATGGCTTTTCCAGCACAGTATAGAATGATATTAAGAGCAAAGGCTCTATTGCTTACTAGTTGTTTGACCTTGGACAAATTCCTTACCTTTTCTATGCCTCAGTTTCCTCATCTGTGAAATAGACCTAAGTCATAGAATTGTTTTGATGATTCAAAGAGTAAATAAACGTAGATCACCAAGAAGGTTGCTTTGTATGTAAGAGTCCCTGTGTTAGCTTTCATGCTTCCCAACACTACTCTTAATAGTACCTGCAAAGGAGTCACAAGGAGAACAAATGAAAGGTGAGCTCTTCTGCAATTAGTTGGAATGGTTATTCTCTTGGGTCCTAGAATTTTTTGCAAATTAAAATATTGAGGTGATTCCCCTTCCCCCAACCAGGTGTTGTAACATTGTCCCTTCTCCTCTAAATTGAAGTTGCAAAGTTGTGTTGCATAGATAATCTTGCAGACTCACACATTTTCCCCCAAAGAAGGAAGGAGTCCTGTTGCTACAGCGGAAATGAATACTGTGCTGAGTACATTGAAAGTGAAGAGCCCTTGTAAATAAAGTAGCAAATTAGCAATGATTTTGCCAGCAGTTTAAAAACAAATGGATTGAAAGAGATTTCAATGACTACATGCCTAACTTAGAGCTGCACTTGAAGCATTTAGTGAATGTGTCATTCCAGTATGGAAAAGAGCATCTAATCAAAGCATGTTTATAATTAGACATCACATATAATATCTCTCAAGATTGTGTTCTGCCAGGTGAGATGCCATGCCCTGGAATGCTGAAATCGACCGTTTGTTAGGCTTTTGTTATTATTAAAAAGAACAGGTTGAGGGTACCAAGAGAGACTCAGATAAATGAAAGTGCTTAATTTTAATTAGAGAGGGGGGAGGGGAAGCACAATCTGAGTAGCCTGTATGGAGAATCATGTGCCAGTAAAACCTGCCTCAAAAGGTACGACTCTATATTAATTTAAATGAGACAGACATTGGCACTGCGTTCTTTTATTTTTCATTAACATTTTGATTTAGAACAACAGATTGCTGCAGTGAGGGGACAAGAACAGCAGCCAGTGAGCCATCTGCCGAGTATCTCTTTGACGACTCCACTGGTGGAAGAAGCCGGTGACTCTGGAATGTATGCAAGAGGGACACACACCATTAGCTAAGTGACAGGATGAAAGATGGGAAACTTTGCCGGGTCAGAGGAGACAGAGATGGAGAAGGCAAAGCAGAGCCCACTCCGATTGGAACTTGAAAAGATCCAAGTACTTACAGCAGGCCAATAGGATGGCAATCTGTGGTGGGTTTGCTTGTAGGGATTTTAATTTTTTGAAATCACCAGTGGAGGAAGGAAACGGACCTGACAGGCTAAATACATAGTAATTTGCAATACAGCTTACATGGAATATGCTTTCTAGATCAGTGAATATTTATCCTTTTAGAGACCACTTGAGATGGAAATGTTTCTAAAATGGAAATACTGCAAATCCCCCCCCCCCCGGCCTTTTTAATGACACTTGATCAATGGAATACTAAGGGTGAGGGAGGAGTGGGAGGGGTTCGCCTGGGTAACAAAACACTAAGAGAGTACATTGTATTCTCTGTATGCAGAGACTTAAAAGACAATAATAAACTGTCTAAAAGTCTGCTTTTTATTATCACCCTGAAGAGAGAATTCTAAAAAATATCAATGAAAAAAATACTCTTCCCAATTGGAGTGGACCTTTCCCGTCACCCCTTCTCCATGGCATGGCAGTATAGTAGAACAAACACAACTCAATTTTCTATTTGTTGGTGGTTCTGGGTCTTTATTGAGAACTCCAATTCTAGTACCGGCTGTGTTGGCCATGAGGTTATCAGGCCTATTTCCCCCTGCACTAAATGCCCCCAGCCTGCTGTACTTTTAGAGTTGGTAATTCTGAATGCTGTTCCCTCACTGTCAGCTGTCACATCTCAATATGTCTATTTCTAACAGCTCTTAATTTCTAATGTACTATCTTCAGTAACCTAGGAAGTATTGGATGTTACTAGCCTCACAGTGAGAGAAGAGATAGAAAGCTATGAAAATAGAAGATTAAAAGCACAGTAATCTGTATCCTCCACATAATAAGACGTGGAGGTGTGTGATGCATTGTAGAAAGTTTTTCTTCAAAACTGTTAAAATAAAAATAGCACTTAGAGAGCTGAAAGACATGCACTTCAACTATGTGGAAAATTACCTTAAAGGGAGCCACTCATTCCTTTATAAGGCCAGTTAAATGGAGAGGGCATGATAAATTGAAAGAGCACAAAGATTAGGAGACTGAGGTCTAACCCCTGCCCACTTATGGACACAACACTTTAATTTCACTGAGCCTCAGTTTAAGTGTAAAATGGTTGCAATCATAATGTCTGAAAGCTAGAGAGAGAGAGAGAGAGCACGCTCTGGTGGCATAGTGCCTAAGGCACTTGACTGCTAAGCAGAAGGCTGGTGGTTCAAACCCACCAGACACTCCTTGGAAGGAAGATTGGGCCATATATATATATATATATATATATATATATCAGAGATGACGGAGAAGCCAACTGTGGAACAGACCATCAATTGCTCAAATGCAAGTTCAAATTGAAGCCGAAGAAAATTAAATCCATGACAGCAAAAGTGCAACCTTGAGTATATTCCAACTGAATTTAGAGACCATCTCAAGAACAGATTTGATACATTCAACACTCAGGACCCAAGTCCAGATGAGTTGCAGGACATCAAGGACATCATACTTGAAGAAAGCAAAAAGTCATTAAAAAGACAGGAAAGAAAGAAAAGAGCAAAATGGATGTCAGAAGAGATTCTGAAACTTGCTCTTGAATGTAGAATAGCTAAAGTGAATGGAAGAAATGATGAAATAAAAGAGCTGAACAGAAGATTTCAAAGGGTGGCTCAAGAAGGCAAAGTATTATAATGAAATGTACAAAGACCTGGAGTTAGAAAACCAAAAGGAAAGAACACGCTCAGCACTTCTCAAGTTGAAAGAGGTGAACAAAAAAATCAAGCTTCTAGTTGCAATATTGAAGGATTCTATGGGCGCAATATCGAAGGATTCTATGGGCAAAATATTGAAGGATGCAAGATGCATCAAAACACAATGAAAGGAATACACAGTCACTGTACCAAAAAGAACTGGTTGATGTTCATCCATTTCAGGTGGTAGCATATGATCAAGAACCAACGGTATTGAAGGAAGAAGTCCAAGCTGCAATGAAGGAATTGGTGAAAAACAAGCCTCCAGGAATTGATAGAATGCCAATTGAGATGTTTCAACAAATGAATGCAACGCTAAAAGTGCTCACTTATCTATGCCAAGAAATTTGGAAGACAGCTACCTGACCAACTGACTGGAAAAGATTTATATTTCTGCTCATTCCAAAGGAAGGTAAGCCAACAGAATACAGAAATGATCGAACAATATCATTAATATCACACACAAGGAAAATTTTGCTGAAGATAATTCAAAAACAGTTGCAGCAGTATTTCAACAACGAACTGCCAGAAATTCAAGCCAGATTCAGAAGAGGATGTGAAATGAGGGATATCATTGCTGATGTCAGATGGATCTTGGCTGAAAGTAGTGAATGCTAAAAAGATGTTTACCTGTGTCATACTGTCTATGCAAAGGCATTCGACTCTGTGGATTATAACATATTATGGACAACATTGTGAAGAATGGAAAGTCCAGAACGTTTAATTTAACTCATGTACATAGACCATGTACATATGAGTTGGGTCCGACTCGACGGCACATAACAACAACACATAGACCAAGAAGCAGTCATTTAAACAGAACAAGGGGATACTGCGTGGTTTAATATTAGGAAGGGCGTGTGCCAGGGTTGTATCCTTTCACCATACTTATTCAATGCGTATGCTGAAGAAATAATCTGATAAACTGGCTACATGAGGAGGTATGCAATATCAAGATTGGAGGGAGATTGATTAACACAACCTGCTATATGCAGATGAGGAGCTCTGGTAGCATAGTGCCTAAGGCACTTGAGTGCTAACCAGAAGGCTGGCGGTTCAAACCC
>NW_006921975.1:1249978-1252971 GCF_000298275.1 Orycteropus afer afer
AAGACTGAAGAAGAATTGATGCCTTTGAATTATGGTGTTGGTGAAGAATATTGAATATACTGTGCACTGTCAGAGGAACAAACAAATCTGTCTTGGAAGAAGTACAGCCAGAACGCTCCTTAGAATCAAAGATGGTGAAACTTCATCTTACATACTTTGAACATGTGCTCAGGAGGAGGAACAAATCTCCGGAGAAGGACATAATGCTTAGGAAAGTAGGTCAGTGAAAAAGGGGAAGACACTGAAGGAGATGGATTGACACAGTGGCTGTAACAATGGGCTCAAACAGCAACAAGGGTGAGGATGTTGCAAGACTGGGGAGTGTTTCTATTCTGTTGTACATGAGGTAACTATGATTGACAACTGACTCTATGGCACCTAATAACAACAACAGTAGTCTTCTCTTGGTTCTGGAGGCACCATATTCCAGTCTTTGAAACATAGCTCTGACCCATTTACCATGCAACCTGGCAGAGCCAATGGAACTAGAGCAGTAATATCACTAGTATTGGTGTCACCCAGTGCAGTAACTGATGTTTTCACACCCCCCATGAAACTCTTGCTGTACCAGACCATACAATTTTTAGTAATGTTTAGTATCAATTTTCATAATAGGATAATATGTGATAAATATAGTTGCAAATTGCTTAAATGTACTATTTCTTAGATTATATAAATACTAACAACAATATTGTTTTATAAAATTTTTCTACATTGAATTACAACATTATTTGTTATTACTAATAACTAACTGGAAAGCCTTTTTTTAAAAAAATTTTCTCCTTCTTTAAGTACTTCTTCATTTTCAAAAAATAGTTACAGATATAGGTTCACAAATACTACTGACCACTATATTGTAGCTAAAACATCATAAAATTTGACAAAATCAATGACTATATAAACACTGGCAGGAATGAAAACAACAGCATATGCTTGTAGCATGTGTAGATGAAACCACGTGATTTGAAGTGTGATTGTAATTGGGGAATAATGACAGAGCATATTAAAATGTACAGAATGTAAGTTATCATAGAGTTTTAGTATTGTAGGTATATTGATACATATAAGCTAGGCTTACAGTCTTATAGCTCTGGGCAAATCTGCTGCAAATGACCTCTTTAAAGTGTTAAGAAACAAATGTCATTTTGAAGACCAAGGTGCACCCAACCCAAGCTGTGGTATTTTCCATCGTTTCATATGCATGTGAAAGATGGACAATGATTAAAGAAGACCAAAGAAGAGTTGATGCCTTTGAATTATGGTGTTGGCAAAGAATATTAAAAATACCATGGACTGCCAGAAGAATGAACAAATCTCCTTAGAAATGAGAATGGCCAGACTTCATCTCACCTACTTTGGCCATGTGGTCAGAAGGGACCATTCCCTGAAGAAGGATACCATGCTTGAAAAAGTAGAAGGTTGGCAAAAAAGGGGAAGGCCCTCAACAAGATGGATTGATACAGTGGCTGCAGTGATGGGCAAAGATCGTGAGGTTGGAGCATGACCGGGCAGTGTTTCATTCTGTTGTACATAGGGTCACTATGAGTCGGAGCCAACTCAGTGGCATATAACAACAAAAACAACAAGCTCTAGGCTTACAAAAAAGGTTTTTAATTACAGGATATTTTTATAAAAAATAATAAATGTCTGCTGAAACAATGTACAAAAATTGTATAGATTGTCCTTTTGTTGTCATCCCCTCTGACAGGGTCACCCAGTACAGTCCACTCCCCGCTAGTGAGACCACTGCTTCCAAGGAAGTGCCACTAGTCAGTGCAGGTCACCATCACTCTTACTTTTCTCAATACTGGATCTGGTTCGTATCTTTGGGAATCATCTCTACCTCTTTACTTTCTCACTAAGACATATTTATGTTCATGCATGTATCCCATACATTACTAGGGTCTTTCATCAAATACTGAGGGCTTCTAAGAAAAGCCTAAGAGGAGAAACTATCTTTACGTAACCTGTGTAAGATGATCTATGGGGGTTCCAGTCAAAGTTGACAGTCTCGATAATGGTCAACGGGAACTGCATGAAGAGAAGTTGATTCCCTGTGATGTCTATTCACTAACCCCCCCTCAGCCCTCCAACACACACACACACATAATAGATCACAAGATTTGAGGAATAAATTAATGGTTCTTTATTAACCTCTGTTGCAATTTTATTGACTCTGATCCTGTCCCACCTCACTTTCATCTTTTAATTCTATCCCCAAAGATCAGTTCCTCCTATTTCTAAAATGGGTTTGGGCACCACCTGCCATTTTCCAGATATGCACACTCAGGCTGGGCCTCTTTTTTTGTTCTCCACCTATGGTGCTCACTCAGTGTGAACCTGAAGGGAGAAGATAGTGGCAACTTCATTGGCCTTGTTCTCACCTCACAGCTTAACTTCACACTCTGAGCTGGGAAGGTGAAATACTATTCAACTCTCTAAGTTGGTAAGCCACATCCAAGAGTTCCCCTTTGGATTCTCCCCTCCATTAGCCTCCCTACAGAATCCCCACAGGCTGAGCCGGCTCCACAGGGAGGTGAAAGTTGCGTCCATTAGGTAGTATGACTCAAATGCCACCCTTATCAGAAACACATCCTTGGCAGCCTGTGTTTCCAGAATGTCCCAGTTAAATTGTAAATATGCTGTCGTAGCAACCAAAACATAGGAGCTCCGAGGAGCTGAATAATTTGCCACTGCTTGAGCATTGTGGACTTGATAATCAGTTACCAATTGCCATAGAGTTGATTCTGATTCGTAGCGACCCATGTGTGTCAGAGAACTGTACTCCATAGGAATTTCAATGGCTGATTTTTCAGAAGTAGACTGACAGGACTTTCTTCTAAGGTGCATCTGTTGTTGTTATGTGCCGTCGAGTTGGACCCAATTCATAGCGACCCCTCCTTGGGTTTCCGAGGCAGTAGATTGCCCCATCTTCTTTCCGAGGAGTGGCTGGTGGGTTTGAACCACCAGCCTTCTGGTTAGCAGTCCAGTGC
>NW_006921975.1:1253241-1286222 GCF_000298275.1 Orycteropus afer afer
GATTAGTAGCTCAATATTTATTGATTCATTAGTCTTGATTGTTAGCCCAATATCTATTTAGAGGAAAGTGGAGAAGGATGCCCACTGGTGGCAGCATTTACTATGTGCTGGGCATTTGACATAAATTTTCTTTTAGTCCTGACAACCACTCTAGAAGGGAGACAATGTTATGACTCTCATTCCATAGATAAGGAAACTATTTTTGGAAGCATGGAGTGGTTAGATAATTTGCTGAAGGTCACAAAGCTAGAATTCTAACCCAAGGCAACTTTGGCTTAAAGCCTACATGATACTTCCTCTCGTATTTGGAGCCCATAGTTGCCTAGTGCACTGAAGAAAACAAAACCTCTGTATCTAACCAGATCTACCTCCTTGCAAAGCAATTTGGGGCTTGGGAGTTGAGGGTTGGACTATAAGATATAAATTACAGAGCATGGGCCTCTGCCACGGAGGTCAGTTTTGAGAGAGACATCTTAGTGCAGTCTGTGGCATCTTCTGCAGCATTGTGAAGGTCCAGAGCTCCTGAGCAAGGAGGGGCAAGGAAAGGAAAGGGCAAGCCTCCAAAAGAACCCTGTGATATCATCTGAATTAAAGTATTTGAAGTTAGAAAGGCCTTGGGGATCACCTAGTCTAATGCCTTTATTTTACAAATGGGAAAGCAGGCCCAGAGAAGGTCTAGTCACAAAGCTAGTTGGTAGTGGTAGAGCAAGGGAAATAATCTAGGACTAACTCATTGCCGTCCAGTCGGATCCTACTCATAGCGACCCCTCCTTGGGTTTCCGAGGTAGTATCACTACGGAAGTAGACTGCCCAACCTTCCTTACGAAGAGTGGCTGGTGGGTTTGAACCACCAGCCTTCTGGTTAGCAGTCAAATGTCTTAGGCACTACACCACCAGAGCTCCCAATCTAGGACTAGAACTTTTTAATTCATGACATGTTGCTTCCCTTATATGCCTGGAAGAATTTAACTCTGAGCAAACCAGAGATTTTGGCATCTCAGTTTCAGTCAACCAACCTTAAATACCACTTTCTTTTCTTTTCTTTTTTTGCTCTTTTAATTGGAAAACATAATTACAATTCTAAGACTATGTCTCCTGGACTCATTCACTGAGGCTGTTAGAGGATCTGGTTGTCCTCTCTGATTTTGAGCTCGGAGATTCAAGATGTCCCCAAACTGCTCCGTTAATAACTTATCATTGCCTTGGCAGCCATGAATGTATCAAAACCTTGTATTTATATTTTCCGCTGGCATCAACTCTTGGGATAAGGAGTCCCATATGTTTACTTCCCTCTGTGTAAAGTAGGCCTGCCTTTGATTTGCCCTAAATTTGTTCCTTTCAAGCTTCTAGGGGAGCCCCTTGTTCTAGCATAACAGGGCTGGGTGAGCAAGGTCATTTCCTCTTTCCATCCATCTTGCTGATTTCAAATTACAGCCACTTACTCTGGACCCAAGCGGGCCCGTTTTGTCAAGCTCCTCAACTGTCTGGCCCCCACTTGGTGAACATTTTAGGCACTGCAGCCAGTGATGTCTGCAGCATGATTGAGAGCTTTCTCATTGCTGTCTCCTCCCACCCACCAAAGCTTCCTGACCAAAGCAGGGAGTCCCTCATAGCAGGAGCTGTGGAGATTACAAGGTAAAGGCAAGCTGCCCCTGGCAGTTGGGTTTCCTTCTTCCAAAAGAGGACTGAGAGGGCAACTGAGGGCTGGGGGAGGGGTGAGTCTTGATGGGACTCCGTCTGGGCCATGTTGGCAGCTAGGGAAGGCTGCCAAAATTCTAGAGCTAAGAATACTGAGACTTCATTTGGTTTTATCATATTAACACATTTCACACTACATTTCTTAATGGGCTGCCTTGTTGGATGGCATTTTTAGTCACCTTTGGAGCTTGCTATCGAAAAACTCCTTTCTTGTTTCTTTTTAAAATAACCTTCTGTGCTGTTGAACTTGAAAAGGTTGTCAGATGGAAGTGTTTATGTGCTATCATCTTAGCTAAAATAGCATAAAGATGAAAGTATCCAACACATATATTTACTGAGTACCTGGAGGAATATAATTTAGGGGATGCAGTGCTGTCTAAGCTGCCATCAGAGATGCAGCCCTTGCCTGACGTAGGCTGTATGCATGCCAGGGCAAAATGAATAGCCCTCTGGCTGTAATCAATTTACTTCATTCAAACAATTGGCAATTGTATTTGCAAGCAACTGGCAGTTTCATCCGCTTTACCAAGTTTTCCAAAATCACATAACTGAGGACTGATGGCAAAGATAAATATTAACAATCAAAGAAAGGCCATCTGCTGAAGTGGTCATTGCTAGGGACAACAGAAGTCCCTTGGGAATCTCGCCAGGTCTCTCCACCTAACTAGGATCCACCATCACCTTACCGTCCCCTTACTCTCCCTCACCTGGAATGAGGTTAACATTTAAAAATATAATGCTATGCTATAGGTGGCTTGTCACTGCAATAAAACCCCAATTAATCACTATCCAGCTACATGGATCCCACAAATAATTGGATTTTTTCTTTACTCCCTTTTAGACAAAGGTCAACAGAATAAGGAGCTGCAATAATTGCTTTAGGATTTCGCTTGGGAAACCATGAGACCAGAGTTCTAGTCATAGTTTTGCAACTGGCTCTGTGATCTTGACTGGTCTCTCTCCTCTTAACCTCTTTTCTTGTACATGACATTAAGGATGTGACTAGATGATTTCTAAATTCCCTTCTACCTATAGCAGCCTATATTTCTAATACTAGCAGTTTAATTTTAAAAGACAACTTACAGGACAGGTCCTAGGCTCATTATATTCAGTCCAGTATTCCACACCCTCTGCATCTCCAGTTTTACCTTATGATAATCATACATACATTTAACTTTACATACACTGCAATCATACTTCCTAATTTCAAAGCACTTTCACTTTCATTCTCTCATTTGATCTTTATAAGAGCTCTGTAATATACACAGCTCAAGCATTTTTATCCCCATTTTGCAGATGAAGAAACTGAGGTCTTGATGGGTAAAAATAACTCATGTAAGATCATAGGGCTACATAAAAACAGAGATGGGACAAGAACACATGTTTTCAGACTCTATGTCTGGTGCCTTTTTCCTTTGACAAATATAATATTAATAATGGCAGCTAATATTTTTTTGAGTGTTGTCTATATGTCAAGCTTTCCACATATTATATCATGTAATTTTCACAGCAACCTTAGAGGTGTGAATGACTATTCTTCCCATTTTTCAGATAGAAAAACTGAGGGTCAGAGGAGTTAAGTTTCTCACCTATGGCTATAGAACTAGAAAGTGATGGATTCAGGCTTTAAACCTAAAGTCTGGATTTTGAGCTTAGCCACCATTGCTAGCCTGCCTGTCGTGATTTACATAATACATAACCTAAAGAAGATGGAAGGTCAAGTTTTCATTCTGGGTACACTATTTGGCAGAGGAATAATGATCATTCCAGAAAAGCCAAGGCAACTAATGAGTCAGCAAGTATTCATTAAGATTTTACTATGTGTTCAGAACTGTGCTAGGATGTAGGTATTACAGGGGGTTGAGGCATGCATATAAACCTTAATGAATTGAGAATCCATCTAAATACATAGCAGTACCAAAAACCAAAAATCAAACAAACTCACTGCCATTGAGTCAATTCTGATTCATAGCAACCCTCATTGGGTTTCCAATGCTGTAAATCTTTACAGAAGCAGACTGCATCATCTTTCTTACATGGAGCAGCTGGTGGATTTGAACCATCCCTCACTATACCATCAGAGCTCCTCAAATCCATAGCAATAAGACAGTGCAAATCATGACATTGATCTTATAAGCCATGGCACATATATGTCATAAAAGACTCTATGTTATGTAATAATATGTAGTCTTTGTTAGTTGCTGTCAAGTCAATTCTGACTTGAGGTGACCCCATGTGTGCAGAATAGAACTGCTCCATACAGTTTCTAAGGCTTTGACCTTTTGGAAGCCGATCACCACACTTTACTTCTGAGGTGCCTCTGGATGGGTTCAAACCACCAACATTTCAGCTAGCAGTCAAATGCTTAACCGTTTGTGCCATCCAGGGGCTTCTTATACAAAATAAGAAAAATCAAGTTCTCAAAGCACATTGGAAGGACCTGGAAAAATGCTCACAATATTAAAGCGAAAAATCAGGAAACCAATCTGAGCATATGGTAAAACCCAATTTTGGATGATTTTCATTTTATCTATATATTTGAAGTTTTTTTTTATAGTTAGCATTAATTAATTTAACATCTATAATCATAACAATGTCTTATATTTTTTTAAAAAAAAATTAATTGGGGTAATAGAACTTAAACACATGAAACAATGGGAGAAGAGTAGATACCAGTAATAAGAGCAGTGATAGTTGGTTTAGTTCAATTCTCTGCTGGTGAGACTACAGAAAAACATGGTGGCAAAGACCCGACTCCAGGAATCGGGCAGTCTAGCTTCTCATCCTGCTTCTGCCACTAAAGAGCTGCATCATCTTTGGCAAGTCACTTCTTTCTTGGCCTCACTTTCCTCATCCCACGAAATGAGGTGCTTGGACTAGAACTACATGATCTAACGCCAATGATCTGTGATGTTCAACAAGACTCTAGATTTTGTTTTTCTCATTCCTGACTATAAATCAGAAGGTGGTAAAATGACAAGTTAACATTGGAGGCACTAAATGGAAGAAGATACCATTAACCATGGCACCTGAAACTCACGCTTCATGGTATTTCCAACTTGCTGCCATCTCTTTGAAAAAAATAAGGCTGTTATTGTTTTCATAGGTAACATCACGGAGCAGCAGTGAAAGCTAGGAGAAAAAGATTTCGTTGGGAAGATATCTTAGAGAAGAGCCAAGAGTTAGAAGACTTGTGTTGTAATCCTAGCTCAGCCATCTACCAGCTATTTGACCTTGGGTGAGTCACTTAGCCTCTCGTCTTCAGTTTCTTTAGCTGAAAAACAGTGATTAACAAACCCTGAGAGATAACATAGCAATGGTCTCGGGTGGGAAATGAGAAGAGAAGGTTATGCACATGGAGCAAGAGTGCCCTGGGATATGAAGGGAAAAAACTGGCTTCAGTGGTCACCCAGGTTTGGGCTTGCTAGAGGCAGCATGCTAGTAAATCAGAGGAAGAGAAGGGAGGGAAAGGACTGTGTTGCTTGGTGTTCCTCAGCAAGATCCTTTCTAGTGAGTCTGTGCTCGTTAACCTTTGCTCAGGGGAGAATGGACCCTGAAACGCTGGAAAATCACATTAGCAAAATTACACTTTTAACCTTTTCCATATCTCTTTCCTTTGCTATTTTTGGTCTGACTTAGGCAAGCAACATCAAAAGAAGAAAATCCATTCACTCAAACTGATACACTCTAACCGTCCATCCATACACCACCCTTAATTAAAAGAGCTCAGAAAAATCATGGCACCACATTTTTCCTTGGCTGAGTGGATCTACTTGGGATCTACTTCCTCAGAAGGAAGGTTGGGCAATCTACTTCCGTAGTGATACTGCCTCGGAAACCCAAGGAGGGGTTGCTATGAGTCGGAGATGACTCCACGGCACATAACAACAACCACCACCACATTAAAATAAACTTTGCATTTGCAGAAATATTGTTCTTTCCTTCAAGCCAGCAAGTGCTCAGGTTATTGTATGAGGCCCTTGATCCAAAGCAGCATGGCTAGTAAGAACATTTTATATACTGTATTTTTACACAAATAGCACACATGTTACATGTTGTTGCATACCACACAACCTCTGCATGTTATTTTCCTAAGTGCATTATACCAATATTTTTTACACGTTGCTGAATTAAATTTCTTTCTTTCTTTCTTTCTTTTCTGTCCAATGAATTTAATGTTAAGTCTTTGTCTTGGTGATTATTGATGTGGAGGTTTGGTTCCCAACAGCAGACCCTTACCAGCCTACCCTTGACTTTCTAAAGTAGCTCCTCTCCTGGCAGGATTTCTTCCCTGCTCTGCAAACTGCTTTCTCCAACGCAGGAAGAAATCATTCTTCCACCCAGAAACAGCCCTTGCCAGGGTCTCTGCACCCAGGGCTGGAGAGGCCACTCAGGCCGGCCAGGCTGGCATGCTGCAGCCGCGAACATTCAGCCCCGCCATCTGGCTGGCCTGCTACTATGCTCCGGCTGTTTGAATCTCCCGCCCACGTGAACACTGTGAGGTGGGCGAGAGAGCACGGGCACAGAGGCATCGCAGGTCCCTTACTCGGACGAGGAGAGTCTGAGTGGTTGCCTAGGGCAGTGTGCGCCTGCACCCATGCTGTCCTGACACCTGACTTCATATGGGGCTGGTACCACGAGACCTGGGCCCACAGGGGCAATGAACCCCACCTGCTTCCAGACCAGCCTGTGTTAATAATAGCTCCCACTTATTGAAACTTACATACTTTATTTAATTTTCCCAGCAACACTATAAGGTAGTTACCATTGCATCCATCCTCATTTCACAGATGAGAAAACTGAGAATCGGAGAGGTTAAGTCATTTTCCCAAGGCCCACACAGCTAATAAGAGTGAGCCAAGATTTAAATCCAGGTTGTCCAATTTAGAGCAATTCTTTGCCTTCTGGGATATCCCAAACTAAGTAGGAGAAACAATTTTCCACTAGGCAAGGGTCAGGTAGCAACCCCTTGCTCCAGAAAGGTGCAAAACCCAAGGGCTGGAAGTGAGGCTGCAAGCTGCAGTGCGCCTGAGAAAGGTTACTGAGAGTTGAGCTGCCACTCAACCATGAAAGGTCACTAGATATACAGTATATGTATGTAGGACCTTAAGCATATCCACAAAGGAGAGATTCTACCATATTGACATAGTCCCTTGATGGCACACTAAGAGGAGAAAGTCAAATTTGGGCTCTTCCCTCTGCTGTTCTCAGCAGTTATAACTACCAGTTAATAGAGCTTCCCTTAATCCATAACTTAAGCTGCTAAAGGGAGGTGTATGGTGTAGCGTGGTGCCAGAAACTGGTACCTTCCACTCTCCACCACTTCCGGTCCCATTGCAAATATCTTGTTTGTCCCACAGCGCTTTTAAAAAATTTAATTTGCATGTCTTCATGTAGAGGTCTGGACTCTCCAGATTCCCTGCTTACTATAACACACCTAGCTCAATTCTCACATTTATGCGATCTGCCTCACTCCTGTAAGCATTTAAAATTTCAACCCCTGTTGAAATCAAGTGCTGGCTCTAGACGTAGGAAGAGCTCAGGTAGAATCCTGGCTCTACCACTTAACCAACTGTGTGTCCTTGAGCGAGTTGCGTATACATTTTGAAACATCTGTTTTCTCTTTTGTAAAATGGGCACACAAGTAATTCCCTTCTCACAATGTTGTGATATTCTTAGAGATAAGGCTTGTAAAATGCTTAGAACAGTGCCTTCCACGTGGGATAGGCTCTAATGAATGGTAGTTATTGTTACTGTTACTATTTCAGCCCTGGTTTTTAATTTGGTGATACCAAGGAGGTATCAATGAATGCTATATAAACTGCTTGCAGTACCATCTGTTTTTGATCAATGGATTGGCATTTGCCATGACATCTCATTTATAGCATGGCTAAGGACCAATCACTAGCTAATAAGCAAAAAAGAGAGGAAGCATTGTCAACATGAAAATCATTCCCTTGTCTCTACTTATCATCTCAAAGCTTATTTTTTACTTTGTTTACTTTAGAGACTGTGACTTGAGACTAGTTTCTAAATTCTGTCAAGTCTTGGATTTCTGACCTGAGAGGCAAACTTGCCAATGCTTGCCTGGGCCAACAGTACCTCACTTAGGTGGAGAAATAACATGTGAAAATGCCTGGCACCCATGTGGGTGCTCTATAAATGTTCAGTCTGAATCCATAGATCTATATTCACAGGACCAGGGCTTATTAAAGCAGTGATTCCCAAACCGAATGTGCATCAGAATCACCCATAAAGCTTGTTAAAAAAAAAAAAAAAGGCAGATCCCAGTATCTTATCCCCATATTTTTTTGATTCAGTACATCCAGAATGTGACACAGGGATTCACATGTTTAACAAGCATCTTTAGTGATAATGATGCAAATGGTCCAATTCAAGAAACACTGTTTTAAACTAACCAGCAAGAAGCTTCGGAAGGAGCAATGAGATATAAGGATATTTGAGATTGTGTAGCAGGTTCAAGCTGACTGTGCATGTTAGTGGCCTCTGTACCTTAAATTTACAAAGGTGTTCGCCCACACAGAGACCCACACACTTACTCCTCTCTGGGACAGATTTTAATCCCTTCCTATCTCAGTCCCTTGCTGGTAGCCTGACCCCTTTCTGTGTAGCTGCAAGGTAGAGGGCCCTGGTTGCAATGAGTAATTGGCAAAATAGTCCAGGCAGTTATGGAAAATTGAGAGGGAGTTATTTTTTTAACTGCAACAATTTTTAAAAGGTAAAAAACACCTTTTCCCCATCACAAACTGATTTTGCTTCTGAAAACACCCCACAGTAATTGTAGCAAACAACCATACACACAGGACATGGTCAAAGGGAACTAAAATCTTAGTGAATAAACTACCAGAATTTATTCATGAAGAAGGTCCAATGGTGCAAAATAGGTAAAATCTATTTCAGAGATCCTTCTTCACCCTCAAGGATCTCCCAGTGCTCCCTGAATGCTTGCCATTTGGTGCCCCACTTCCTTGGGCAGATGCTTTGCTCTGAGTCACTTACCTGTCTTGAAAAGCTTCCTGTAAGGATCCTGCATGGTAATAGGTGGTAATCTGAACAAATCTTTCTTGTTGAAATATTAATGGCTGACAAAGATTTAACTCATTCCCTTTCTAGACTGTACATTTGCATTCTAACATAAGCCTTCAGAGCAGTAATCCAAATAAATGGATCTGTGGAATTTTAGACTCAGTGGAAGACTGTTGGGGGGGCAATGTTTTGGGGAACTGAGTGCCATTTGGCAGTCTTCAAGTGACACTGGGTAAGTGTCTAATTACTTCCCTGGAGCAGTTCTGGGTTCAGATATGTTAGAAAAAGACATTGTGTTCCTGTATACATCTCTTCCCTGCAAATTTCAAGGGTACCCATAGCTATTGAGTAGATACTGACTCACAGTGACTCTACAGGACAGAGTAGAACTGCCCCATAGGGCTTACAAGGCTGTAAATCTTTACAGAAGCAGACTGCCACATCTTTTTCCTGTGGAGTGGCTGGTGGGTTCAAACCACTGATGTCTTGGTTAGCAGCTAAACACTTAACCACTGCACCACCAGGGCTCCTTTTTCAAGGTTACACACCTTGAAAATTAAGTCAATTTTCCAGACTGTGGACAACCAGATAGAATTTGGATTGTGTTGTGCTTCTTGTCTCTAACCTTGTTGAAGGGAAGTTGGACAGCTGAGGAGAGGTTACATGCCTACTTTTGGCATGCCTTGACCTAGAGAAGCAAAAGAGAAAGGGAGTTGGAACCACATGCTTACCTTAGCTCTCCTGAGCAGGTTGCTTCTAAAAGGGGCACTTTGGGATGTGGCGGGAAGCCAAGACACTGTCATCCTGGTTACCTCCTCTCCCCGACTGCCTTACAGTTCCCCCTACACATTCCCACAAAAAGCAACTCTAAATAGATACTCTCATCAGATATCTAATCATGCCACCTACAGACATGGCTGAAATGGACACAGAGTTTTTGGGAATATCACATGGACATCCTTGAGTCAGAATGAGCCAAATATGTTTCCTATTGCATCATCTAAGGAGCTCTGGTGGTACAGTGCCTAAGGCATTTGAGTGGTCACCAGAAGGTTGGCGGTTCAAACCCACCAGCCACTCTGCAGAAGGAAGACTGGGCAATCTACTTCTGTAAAGATTTACCACCTTGGAAACCCAAAGGGGGTTGCTATGAGTCAGAATTTACTTGATGGCAGTAAGTTTGGTTTTGCTTTTTTTTTATAGCATCATCTTGGGAAAGAAACTAGGTAGAAAAGTGGGTAAAAGCATGTCTGGGAGACTGTTCTTTGGTGACCACAGTCTCCTTGCTCTGGACTCTCACTCCTCAAAGTACGGTTGGAGGGCCAGCAGCATTGGCATTGTCTAGGAGCTTGTTAGAAATGCAAACTTTGCCTCCTTCCCACTGCAGAACTACTGAATATTTTAGCAAAATAATTTTAATAAGTGATTTGGGTGCACATGAAAGACTGAGAAGTGCTACACTAGGTGGAATTGTGGCCCATAGGGTTAAGGGATTATTGCCAGCTGCGTTTCTTCTCTTCATCCTTATCCTTGTTACCTTGCCCCCTCCATATAAGGACAAATGATGGTTGTATTGAGGATAATTGCTAAAGAAACCAGTGGTAGTTAGGAATGGAGGAGCATAGAGGTCCAGACTGATGGATGTAAACACTTCTCTAACCAATGGTCACGTGGAAATCCAGAAGGGACTATGCTGAGTATTTCCACTGGGACGGAGGATGGAGTGTACACTTGAGACAAGGAAAGGATGGAAGAAGTGGGGAGAGGAGACTGCTTGGCTAGGTTTTCAAGTGCTTCCAGAGCTGCCATTTAGTGACTGTGACCAAAATGCTGCCTGACAGTGATGGCCTTACACGTGCTACCTCAAGGAAAGGTAACTTTCAGTCTGAGACCCAGCTTCCCTACCACCTTCCTCTTCTCTCCTCTCCTCTCTTCTCCCTTCCTCTCCTTTGATCTCTCTTCTTTGCCATGACATCTCTTGTCAATGCCCAAAGAAGCACTGACAGGGTCTACAATAGCTTTTCAATGAAATTAATCCCTGCAAACCTTGGCTGCTTCCCAAATCACCCCAATAACTTTTAGAGGTTCAACATGGAGAATCTGAACCTGCCTGTGCCTTGGTGTTCCTTCCATGAGGTAGCTTTTTTACTTTGGCCTGGAAAGGTCTCCCATGACCAAGGCCAGCTGATCTTTGGAATGGGTAAACAGGCCCTCTGTGCCTCAGATTCAGAAACAGCCCAATTTGAGTTTCTTTCCTTGAAATTGAGATATTATGGCTCCTATAGTCCCTGGTTTTGAAGCAAATACTCCACTGTTAGGCACATTAACTCTTTATCTAGACTCTTTTAGCTAGATTTCTGTGTTAGATAAAAAGCTGTCACTCCCAAAGTAGAATGCAGGCCTGGAGAAGAAAGAATGAAGAACAGGAATATTTTGATGGAGACAGAGCATAAGACAAGGCAAAGTCCAGGCAGGAAACAGTCCTGAAATAAGTTTAGTGTGCGTGGGGTACCAGAATCAGAGGCCAGTCGGTGAGTAGGCAGTTACTCAAACAGACTTACTGCCATTGAGTTGATTCGACTCATAGCGACCCCTCCTTGGGTTTCCAAGGTAATATCACTATGGAAGTAGATTGTCCAACCTTCCCTCCGAGGAGTGGCTGGTGGGTTTGAACCACCAGCCTTCTGGTTAGCAGTCAAGTGCCTTAGGCACTATGCCACCAGAGTTCCCAAGAGGGCATGAGCTGGGCAGACAGAGCAGGAGGGGAGATAATGGCATGGAAAGAAGTCGAAGTATGAGGAGGGCACATTCTGTGCCCTCCTTTTGGGACTTTTTGGGGTCTGCTGCTGGAGCTCGGGGCTCATCACACTCATAGGCAGGAGCTATTTGTATCTTTGTGTCTGAAGCCCAGCCATTTCCCAAGCAGCTCCTAGAAGGGAGGTACAGCTCCCACACTCCTGCTGAAGAATCCCCATCACCCCAACCTGGGGTTTTAATTACACTTTCCCGGTGGCCATGCCATCTCACTAGACCCAAATTATCAAACTCCAATGAACAAAGTCAAAACCTGCCTTTTTTTTTAATGGACCAGGTAAAGTACACAGAGGATTTTCCTGACCTTCAGAGAAGTTAGAAAGTTTTAGAAAAGATCTTTCAAATATATTTTCAGTCCTGATCTAAGAAGTTCAAAGTTAAATCATCTGGGTAAGTATGTTTTGCCCCCTCCTGTATTATTAAAAGGAGCTCTCGTGATGTAGTGGTTAAGGCATTTGGCTGCTAACCAAAAGATCAGTGGTTCCAACCCACCAGCTGCTCTGTGGATGAAAGATGAGGCAGTGTGCTTCTGTAGATTTATAGCCTTAGAAACCCTGTGGGTGTCGCTGTGAGTCGGCATTGACTCGATGGCACTGATTTGGGTTTCTGGTTTTATGTTATACATCTATGTTTTAAAATTCTGGCCCCCTCTTATTAGGAAATCCATCTTGTCTTTTAATTCTTCAACCAATTGTATAAAAATGACAAATCTCTTATACACAAAGGAAGAGTAATAACAATGCCTATGCAGCTTCATTTATTTTTCAGTCTGTTAAAATGAAACCAGCCTATCACCTCTGACTACCCATAACAATGAAATTTACAAAAGTATACCACGCGCCAAGCATGTATAATAAAAGTGAAACCAGCCCCATTCTTCTCACTCAATCTTGGGGAGCAGGGAAGGAAAGGCAGAACGAAGGGAACAGCGTCCCATAGAGGCAGAAGTAAGGGGGTGTGGAAAACTACTTTCATGTTAAGGATAAAAGTTCAAATGATAGGAGGAAAAACCACGGCCCATTTTGTAGTAAGCACAGATCAAGAACAAAATAATTCACCTTGTTCCTTCTCAAACCTCTCCCTGCCCCTTCCCTCCATTTAGTAGATCAATAGGAAGCTGCCTTCTAGGGGAGGTTTTGCAGGAAGCTCACCTTTACAGCCTGCTGATTGCCATCTATTTTTATGGCCCAAATGAACAGCCTCCCCTTCCTCCCTCCTCCCACCATAAAAAATAGATTAAAAAAAAAAAAAAGCATAATAAACCTTGTGAGAAGGTGACTTAAATCTTTGACTGGCACCACTGAGGCAGCCTCTTTGTGCATTGGGAGGCTAAGCCAGCGGGCCAGTAGGGCTGAGAAGTGAGCTAAGCCAGCGAAGCTTACCAAGACTGGCCAGCAGACAGAGGAGAGAGGGACAGCAGCAAAGGTGGGGGGATGGGGGCTAGAGGTGGAGCCAGAATCCACACTGTTTAGTCTGTGAAGATCTGTTTGAGGGCAGGAGCCTAGAGCCCGAGGGTCTTCACCCTGCTTCCAAAGCTTACACAGAAAGCCTAACAAACACCCAAACCAAACAAAACAAAATCTACCAAAGAGCAAAAAACGGGATCAGGGGAGACATTTCCTTCCCAAATGGACCTAAACAGTTAAATGGAACCTGGCAATTACAATAATTAGACAATTAGATTGTGACTCTGTGGGCAAGAGACAGAAACCTGTCTCGGCTAAGTACACTTGTTTGCAAAATGCACTCCGTTATAAAAGGAGCGTGCTCTCAGTTAGCAAGGTATATTTCAAATGACTCAAAAGAAAAATTAATGGAATAACAATGTGCTGCTGATGGGGTAGGCTTAACTAGGAAAAGGCATTTTGCCTGGGGCTCCATTAAAGCCCTCACGCCTAAGTCCCATTCTCAGTCCCATCATCACCGTTGGCCTCCATCAACAGATTTTTATTTAAGCCAATGCGTTTAGAGCACAATTCCGTGGTGAATCACCTTTAAGGTTACATTTGCCTTTTCCCTGCTTCTTGCAAACAGTGCGTAATCCACAAGCACATTTGTTGGCTGTAAAGGTGTACAACAGCAATTTTTGCAATGACAGTGCGGAGAGGGAATATGAGATCTGTGTGCTAATGAGCTGACACTGCAGAGGCTGGGGTGATGTAGTGTGGAGTGCACTACAAGTGCACGGCAGCAAGACACAAGAGGGGACTTCAAGGCAATTGGCGTTTCCTGAGGAACCGAGGCAGCCAAGCCAAGCCAATGGGACCCAGCAGTCCCTTGGCATTTTCACACCCCAAACCCTTCAGATGATCAAATCTGTTTTTTAAAGAACAGATATGTAACTTATAACATGCGTGTACATCTCTTTTCATATATACAAATTGTGAGTGTGTTGGTGCCTGTGTGTGTATATGAATGTATGCATCCTGAAATTAAAATCTTCACACTGCCCTTCTCTCTGGGGTTATCTAGTTAAATTGAAAAGTAAGACAGCAAACCCAATTAATCCCTAGGAAATGGGAACATGTGCTCCAAATCAGATGAGTCTCTTTGATAAACTTCAATTCACCTTTAAGCTGCGATCCCAAATGAACCACTTTTCAAAGCCAGGGAGGCTTTTATTGGCCTCTTAATACACGGAATGAAGTTGGAGTGTGTCTTAAGCAAATCTCTTGAGGGTTGCGCAAAAATTGGTTGCTGGTGAAGTAGAGTCTTTAAATAACTGATGCCTGGGATTCATTGTAAGGAAACCTTCTGAATCCACTGGGAGTGGGGGTGGGGTGGAGGTGGGGTGCAGAGGGAGAGCAGGGACACACGCAGAAGGAATTGCCCTTTGTTTATTTTTTGGGTGTTTGTTTACCTGCATACCAATGCCCTAGAAAGTGTGTTCCTGCCTCTGCATTGAGGAAGCAGGAAAGAACATGAGATGAAATCAATTCCAGTGCTAGGGGAAGCTGAAACTAGGAACTCTGAATGGAAACAAGAGAAAGTTAATTTTTGCCAGCCGACGTCATACTGAGCCAGATAGGAGAGGAGGGTGCCCAGAGAAGAACTCAACGAGGGGTTTCTCTAAGGCCAGTGGGCATCATCAGGGCAGTCAATTGGAGAAATGGAAGCCGGGGTCAACTGTCAAGATACAGTACTGAACTAGAGTTGGACACTGGCTTCTGAGATATTTAGTTTCAACTTCCACAGGGAAAAGAACAATCAAGAGCAGGGGGAGAAATTAGATACTGCTCCAGGGCTTCACTGGTCCTTTGAAAGGACTGGTTTCTGCATTCAGAGACTATCCAACTGGGTTGGACTAGTCATCTTTCTCATACAAAGCCACTAGGCAGCAGCTGCCAGGAGACAGCTTTGAGATCTGGCCCCTGTTCAACGATTGTGACATTCAGAGAGGACTGTTCAGGGGACCAGAGGAGATAACAGCTTTCCTCCTCTGTCCTCAGAGCTATAAAGTCTGAGGGTGCAACAGGCGGTTGGGTACACATCACTGGTTTCTGGAGTTTTCACCTGTGTATGCTTGTGTGTGTGTGTGTGTGTGTATACATGTCTGTATTTGGCATAGCTAAGGGCAAGTTTATCTTTTTGTATTGTTCTTCTTTTTGCCTCATGAGCTACAACTTTTCTCCACACCCTCAAGCCCCCAGCCATGACCCAGCCTTGGTAAGCAGAACTGCTGTGGATTCAGGGCAGGGATTCTGATCAATTTCTTTTCCTTTTCCATGTTTATTCCTTTATTGCCCTGGAAGGAAAGGCATTAAGGCAATAAAATGACAATGTGGTTGACATGTTGCCTGTTCCCAAACCTGAGCTTTTCACATGGCAAGGATCATTTTCTGATTACTCCTTGAGTAGATTGCCAATGGCCCTGGGCTGACAAGTGTCAATCTGGTTTGACCAAAAGAACAGGACCAAAAACCTTGGAGATCAATCACCTCTTAGAAGCTAAATAACTCTCTTATCCCAGTCCTCATCAGTGGAAAGACACGGAAGGCAGTTGAAATAAAAGTAATTAGTTATTAATAATAATAAATCCTAGGGGTTTTATATTTGGTTTGAAATCTATGCTAATCGCTCTTTAGGAGGCTGCAATTAAGATCCAGTCTCTTGACAAGATCACAGTGCTGTGGGATCAAGAGTCAGATGTGCGTTGTAAGTGCTGTGGAGACAGGCTGGTATTACTGAAATAAGATGCAAAGTATAGACAGACATTTTGTAACTTTCACACTTAGCTGGAATTAATAAGTTCCTATTTTTGTCAATGTTGGAATGCCAAAAATGTCAAATACAGAGCATCTCAGAACATGTTCATATAAGGATCTGTAGTCTCAGCTAAATTTTTCTTAAAGCTGATAACTGTCATATTTCTAGCAAAGTACTTCACCCCCATCCCCATGACCCCATGGCTTCAAAGCCAAGGAACTTATACCCTTTAGGACTCCTTCAACAGTTTTTGGAAATCACATAACCTTTGATGCAAAAACATTTGAAGAAAGACACAAACAAAGTTTTACCCAGCTAAACATAAATAACGTTTCTCCCTGGGAAGAAGAAGGAAAAAAAAAAAAAAAATCTGAACTACACCAGCTCTAAAAGCAAAGCATATTTTGTGCTACCAACAGCCTCAATGTTGTGAAAACTTTTAGTGAAAGAAACTTAGGTGAAGAATTCTGTCTTTCTCATGGAACATTTCATTCAAGAAAAACCTGTGTGCGACAGGCTATTAGCTGTTTGGATTCCCTTGGTTTGATTTCTTAAAATGTTCTGTTTCCAGAGGGACAATCAGGGGGCACAACTGTATATTTCAGAAATGGTTTAGGGGTTGATGAATTTCCTTCCTGATATTCCCTTTTCTGTTGCACGCCTCCTCCCACCCCCAGCCTTCTTGCTTTAAGTTAAGAACTGTGTGGTCCCTAAGAGTGAGGGGGGTGAGCAATACTGGAGGAGACACTAGCCTTCCAAATATTCAGCTGAGTGCTGTCTTCTCCCTTCCCCCCTGTTTGCCAGGTGTTCATCACTTGCAGTCCGTTTGTAGTTTGATCAGTTCTTATCAGAGTCCTCTCAGTAAGAAAGGTGAGAGTCTGGGATAAAAAGAGGCCAGGGAACCCAGCCTGATCTTTCCCTCAAGGTCACTTATTTGCAGAATTTCTCCTCTTTGCTCCCTATATGGGAGGTCTGGCTGGGCAGTTGTCAATTTCAGTTCATCCCCACAGTCAGGTACTAGCTTTAACAGTCAAGTGATGGGCATCTTGAATTGACTCAATCAAGAGGCTGCTGCTTCTTTTTAAATCCCATATGAAGAGATTTCCCATAACAACCATACTTTGTTTTTTTCTTTTTCCAGAAAAACGGGTAAGGGGGTAGGGAGTGCCAGCTCAGCTGGTAGGAAAATGAAACTTTTGCATCAGACATTATTCATGACAGTTTTTCTCCCAGCCTAAGCCCTTCAGCAGAATTCTCCGGAGTTGATTTATGCCGCATGAAACCTGGCTAGACTAGAGTCCCTAAAATGTCTACTGAGGCAATCATTCCCCAACACAGGCAGACCCCAAGCCCCACAAGCAAAATGCAAAGGAGGTCCCCGAGGTCCCAAAGAGGAAAAGCGCATCTACTTACAAGCATTAGTCACAGAAAAACTATTGGAGGAATCCAAGTGGTCTACGTGGTAATTCAGATGGAAGGGCTTTTCGGTGGTGTTCTGGTTGGTGTTGTATAACTGCACGGCAAAGCGGAAAGCGCTGTGCTCCTGCACTGTGTTTCTCATGAAAAGTCCACCTACAAGCAAAGGGATCGGAGATTTGCCTTGTGCCCCCCAGGACAGGTTCGAAATAGGGGGGCCCTGCGGATATGAGCTACTTCTCGGTGGTATTGGGACTTGCGATTGAAGGTGGATATTCAACCTGTGTGTGTGTTTCAAGACTCTTGTGAACTCAGATTTTGGCCAAGAGAAACCTGGTTTTCCTCTAAACTGAAGGGGAGGAGGAGAGGTTGGAGCGAAAGTGGAAAAGGAAAAGGGGAAGAGGGGAGAGGGGACTTCTCTGGGTAGGACGGTGGAATCCATGGAAAGGAGCGCGACTTGGTCCCTTCTTAGGCAGTAGCCCCCTTCCCAAACCCCCTCCCACCCACTGATCCCCGAAAGCTGGTCCGTCCTTTCCTGGCACAAAGGGAAAGGTTGGGAAGGAAAAAAAAAAAATCATTCCCTCTCCAGTCCCCATCCAGTTCCTGATCGGAGCCCCCCTCCCATGACAATATATGGGGTTGGTTCAGTAATGGCAACAATTCGAACTTCTCGACTTGTAAATACAGACAGAAGCCGAGAAAACTCCCTCCCTGAGCCCGGGAGCCTGGCTCCAGACAGACACAGAGGCAATTCAGGAATTCGTGGTCTGCGTGACTTCGCCGCTTCGCTCAGCTCCTCTTCTCACCCCCGCCTCCCACTCCTCCGCTCCGGGCCCCGGCTGCTGCCCGGGTCTGGGATACCCAGAGCGGGCTCCCACCTTCCCCGGACTGACTTGACTCCCTGGCGCCCGGAGCCGCAGACGCGGGACGGTGCGCCCCTGGCCCCGGTTACGCGCTCTGGCGCGGCCAGACAGGCGGCATCACCCTGGGACAACTTCCAGCGGCGGCACGCACACCACGGCAAAGTCCAGAGCAGCGAGCCGAAAACCCGCGACTCTTGGGCCCCTTGCAACACCCCAGCTTTCTGCACGCTTTCCCTGTCCCGCTCAGCGTGGAAAGCCGGGGGGCCCCTACTCCCACCGGCCCCGAGAGACCCCTCTGTCATCCCCGCTGCCCTCCGACTAGCCAGCTATCTGGGGCTCGGCTTCCTGCGAGCCTCGCCAGGTCCCGGTGGCCAGTCCCTTCCCCAGGCCATGCAGGACAGGGACCCGCGGCCGCCGTAGCCCCGCCGGGACAGTGGTCTTGGGTGCAGGGGAGCCAGGCCCGGCTGGCTCCGTCGCTCGCGCTTACCTATGCTGATGGTGTTAGGGAATCCTCCGTGAGAATGACCCAAAAGCCCCAGGACTAACAAGAAGAACGCCCGGAGCACGCTTTGCCCCATTTTCTTCTGCCTGGCCATGCTACGCTTAAAACGAAGCTGACAAGAGCATGGGCGCAACTCGGGAGTCGTCAAAATAATAACAGAAAAAGAAAAAGAATTCGCTGGCTCTTCCACCCCCTCCCCTCAACTTGCTCACGCTCACTCTTCCTTTCCACCCCACACTAATCCGCCGCCGCCGCCGCCGCCGCCTCTTCTCTGTTCTCTTCTCTCTCTCTCTCCCTCTCCCTCTCGCTCCCAGGCTCTCTCACACCCCCTCCCCGCCCCCCACCTCACTTCTGTCTTCACACCAATCTGGAAGGCGGGTTCATTGGCTGCAAGCTCAGTTTGCCAAAGGGATCTCTCTCCCTATCAGGAAGAGAGAGACACAGAGAGACACCGAGAGAGAAACACACACACACACACACACACACACAGAGACAGGAGAAGAAAAACCTAAAACCCCAGACAAAACAAAAAGACAAAACAGAGGAAAATCAAAAGAAAGACGAGAGAGAAAGAGAGAGAGAGAGAGAGAGAGTAAGAGAGAGAGAGAGAGAGAGAGGAATTATCAAGAAAATCTGAGACTTTTCCCCCCTAAAAAGATGGTGGGTCTGGGGGTGGTGGTGAAGGAAAGAGCGAAAAGGCTCAGAGCTCATGAATTGGGCTCTTCCAATTGGGCCGGTAGGGGGATATTGATCAAAGTTGATCTGACGTGGAATTAAAGCCGCACACCGCTTAGCTCCACTGCAAACTGCAGCCCTGGACTGCAAAGCCTCGGCGCTGGCGTTTGTCAACACGGGAGATGGGATCAATAGAAATACACCAACCCTCACGTGGACTAGCCTTTCAAGCTGCAACCGACCCTTTTTTCAAAAAGCTGCATTGTTTCTGCATTTGTGTGTCTGTCTTTAAAAAGGGGGATATGATTGGCGTTGGGAGGGGGGAGAGGTTGGTGGTTACTCCAGAGTCTTTGTAGAGACTCGGAGAAGCAGTTCCCATCACAATGCACCCAAAGATGCTGCGCATGCCCGGTCCCTGCCACTCAGTTTTTACAGCAGAGATCCCAGGGCGAGTGGACAACACCCCCTACCCCCGCAGCTTGTGGGGGGGATGGCATGTCCTTCCCCTTACCCAAGTGCTGAGGTGGGGTCGGGGGGCCGGGGATGGTTGGTGTGCTTTGGAGGGCATAGAAAAGTATGTGCATGAAGGTGGTTACTAAAAGGTTAATGAAAAAGACTGGAGGTCCCATGGATAGAGGAGGAGAGAAGCCTGGAAATGAGCTTGGACGGGGGTGAGGATTGAAGGCTAAGGTTGGAGGAAATTGTTCCTAACTGCCTTGCTCCCTTAGTGTTGCCTCTGGACAGAGCAGCCTAGACCCCTGACTGATGACCCCAGAGGTCATCGGTTCTTCCTGTCTCTTCTTCCACTCTCTAATCTAAGGGGGAGAAAGGATCTACGAAGTCCTGCAGTTAAGCCTGGGTAGCAGTGAGGAGCGGTCCCCTCCACAGCATCTTGTCAATGAACTTCCTAGGCTATGGACTCCTCTTCAGCATCTTTCTCCAGAAAATCTTCTTTATAGCACAAAGCTTTCACTCCTATCCCAGTGCTACCCTGCAAGCCACTGGTTTTCTCTGGTACTCCCTTCTCCTCCCACTCCTTTTCATAGCCTCTCTTCCTGGTGGAAGCGGAAGATAAACCTTCCTGTCAGTGTACAGCAAACATAGGGTAGTGGATAGGGAATATGGTCCCAGCTGGTACACTCCAGAACTTTGGATTTGACAATACACAGGCTGGAGCCTAGATTAAAAGCCTGCAAACCCTTTGGGCATCCAGAAAATATGGTCCTAAGTGCTTCCCCAATTTCTATCCTCTCTAACAATGCACAATCTCTTCCTTCCCTACTACCTATGTAAATCTTTTGTCTCCATTTGGATAATCAGTGACTAGTACCAAAAACTCCAAATTCACTGCCGTCAAGTCATTTCTGACTCATAACGTCTCCTCCTTCGGTTTCTGAGAGGCAGTATCTCTAGGGAAGTAGATTGTCCAACCTTCCTTCTGAGGAGTGGCTGGTGGGTTTGAACCACCAGCCTTCTGGTTAGCAGTCAAATGCCTTAGGCACTACGCCACCAGAGCTCCTAGTAGTGAGGAAGAAGCCCGAGAGTCACAGCAGACTGATGTTGCGAGTGGTAAATAGGAGCATTAGGGAGAAGGGGAGAGCAGATACAAGGCCTGCCACCCCTTGACAAATGTGGAAAGTGAGATAGCATTGTTCAGGATAGAGAACATAGACGTTAGAGACAGACATCTTCAGGTTCAAGTCTAAATTTCTTCACATATAGACAGTGTGTGACTTTGAACACTCTCTTAGTCTGTCTGAACCCTAGTTTCTTCATCTACAAAATGAGAATGCTACTATTTCTTTCCTTGTAAGTTCGTTGTGAGATTTAAATGACCTAATGCTCTGGTGGCGTAGTGCCTAAGGCATTTGGCTGCTAACCAGAAGGCTAGTGGTTCAAACCCAACAGCCACTCCTCAGAAGGAAGACTGGGCAATCTACTTCCATAGAGATACTGCCTTGGAAACCCAAGGAGGGGTCATTATGAGCTGGAAATGACTCGACAGCAGTGAGAATGCACGTGGAAGGATCTAACTCAATGCCTGACTTACAGAAAAATCAATAAATGTTAATTTCCAGACTCCTTCTGTCTTTCTCACCTTTTCAAAGTGCTCTCTTCTCTTCCAAATCTCCCCATGCTGTCAGTATCCCTTCCTCGCACCATCTGTACAACCTCAGACTCTGTTGCTCAGTCTTTTCCAGTGTTCCGCATCAAAACTTTCCCATGATAACCCCTCAAGAGCCCTAGGAGACAAGACAGAATCTGGTAGGCAAATCGATACCAAGGTTCTAATTGCAGACAATGACAATTTAATATTAAAAACCACATATTTAGAGAATCTCCTCTCTGTGCCAGGTGTTCTTTCTTTTAGTTGCATTTTAACAGGGCCTTTCAATGCCTTGACCCAAAGGAATAACTCTAATGAAGAAATTTTGGTTTGATTTCAGGTGGATGGATAATATATTTTGGATGGGGGTGGCTTTCAACACACCTTGTTTTACTCCTGGAGACAATTAAATTCCCATGCTGCTTGGCTAGCCATGAGAAGAGATGGAAGAAGGGATCTGTGGCTGTCTTCCCTGTCATTTGGCTTGAAGAGTCATGGGGATGGGTCAGTAACAAAGGATGAAAGGAAGAAGGATGTTCCGGTGCCTCAGCACTTAGAAATTCTCCGTTGAATTCATCGCTGTAAATGCCATCCATCCTTTCCTGTTTCATCCTTCTCTGCTCACCACCTTTTTTCCTCTCTTATCTGCTGCACTCTTTCAGCTCTTAGCTTCCTGTGGCAGCTGTTGGTAGAGCTGGACTAGTCCTATTTGAGCCAGCAGGGACACAGTGGTTGATTGGGTACATTGCTGTTGGTTGAAAAGCCAGTATATTACTTGCAAATTCTTCAGCAAATGAACCCTTACCCAAGAAAGCAATTAGACAGTTTTTGAACTTCTTTTGTTTTCCAATGAGCTGCTAGAAATTGTAACAGCATAGTAACCACAGAAGGTTGCCAACAAAAACCCAAATCCAGGTCTCCCATGTGGTTAACAGGTATCACTAGTGGATTTGGGATAACCTCCTAATCTTAAAATCTATAGTTTGTACTTTTAAATTAGGTCTGTGGTGCAATTTAAACAGCAACAAAATAATTCATTGCAGTTCTTATTGAAAAGTGAAAATAGTACTTCTCTTCAGGAAGTTTCTGTTTGTTTCAGGCTTGGGATACAGGCTCTTGGGTAAGCAGAGAGAAATGTTGGCCAGTGGAGTTTGGGGAGGGGGTCTACACCACACATTAATCCTCATACTTTGCCAACTTGATACCTTGTAAATGAGGAAAACAAGAATAGAGGACATCCTGCTTCGCTGGAAGGAAACCTAACCAAGATATTTTATCCTTTGCCTAACGGTAAGGTCCTCGCTGTCTGATTTGAAACTTAGCATTGTTCAACAAACATTACTGACCACCTGATATATGACAGACTGTATTGGACATTAAGCATATAGGGAAAAGTGAGACACAGTTTTGTCTTTCAACGAATTTCAAGTTCAGAATAGGAACAGATGTATTCACTGGCAATGCTAATGCAATGTGGTAAGTGCTGTGAAAGCAGTAAGCACCAGGTACCATGGCAGCACAGAGGAGGGTGTTTCACTACCGGGAATAAAATGTTTACCTTATCCCAGATTCAATCCCAAGCCATTAAAAAGAGAAGATAGAAAAAAAAGTGATTTCTAAGAACTGTTCCTGCTTTAATATTCTATGGTCCTATTATTACTCTGGGAGCTCTGGTAGCATAGTGGTTAAGGCACTTGACTGCTAACCAGAAGGCTGGTGGTCCAAACCTGCCAGCCACTCCTCAGAAGGAAGATGGGGCAATCTGCTTCCGTAGTGATACTGCCTCAGAAACCCAAGGAGGGGTCGCTATGAGTCGGGTCCAACTCGATGGCATATAACAACAACAACAAAAATTATTACTCTATGAGGTGGACTACTTGTAGGGTCAGATCTGAACTTCAGCCTCCATTTTAACCAAGGAACTCAGCTAGGTACATGGATTCTCTGTGGCTGTCTTTTGCCCTTCCATTCCTGGATTCTTTGGGAAGAATAGAGTCCTGTGATACCTAGAGTCTCAGGCTGGGTGTGCCATCTAAGAAAGTGTGGGTCCTCCATTCTGTTTGTCTATCATCCTATCTTCACTCTTATACCTTCGCCTCCAGAAACCTCTTTAGAAATCCTCTATGGTAGTGTCAGCCTTGATGCTACTGAGTAAATTCACAGCCCTAAGGAGCTGAAGTTTGAGGCATGGGCCTAGTTAGAGCTTCTTCTTGTGAAAGTGTATGTGTGGATCAGAGGAGAAGCGTTATGAACTTGTGTTGAATATGACCAGAAATAGATCATAGCAACTTCCAGGAGGAGACAAGTGAGCAGTCATGTAAGGAGTTGTTATGTTTATCCCAAACCGTTTTCAGGTTGGCTTACTTTTCATAGATGATAAGGGCAAGATTATTAGGAGGTGATCTTTTACCTTTAGTGTCCCTCCCCCAACTAAGCAATTTCACACTGTCTCTTTTAGGCACTCTCATGGTTCGTGACCATGCTCTTGACTCCTGTCCCTATGTCATTTAGGATGCTTCATACTTCAAATAAGAGAAAATCCACTGAAACTGTTACAAACAATAAAGGAGATGGATTGGCTCATATAACCGGAAGGGGCAGATATAGGGCTGACTTGAGAATTGATTCAGTAGCTCAGCAACTTCATCAAAGACCTAATGTCTTTTACCCTCTTCTTTCTTCTTCCCTCATGGTGGCAAAATGATTGTAGCATTTCTTGGCTTCATGTCTATATCACATCTTCTTATGTTGTTGGTTCAAATTGAATCATATAACCATTCATGATCCAATCTCTGTGGCCAGGCAGTGCCGTTCTTAGCCCTGAATTACCTGAACCCATCACCATGGCATTTGGGAACAGGATTATGCCCCATCCATAAAACCGGATATAAGGTCAGTCCTCTGTACCACTAAACCACATAATTGACACACAGTGAGGAAGGGAAATATAGAAGTTGGGAAACAATCACAATAACCACTAAAACTTCTGTTCTCCTAAAGGCCTGCTTCCTGAGAATTGTGGGTGGTAATGATCTCATTCTTGAATTACCCACAGGCCCCTGATGACTTGCTGGTACACTATAGGTAAATACTTAATGGTGATATCCTTCTGTTACTTTAATAACTCAACTCCCTAAATTGAGTTCAAGGTACATGCATCTGATATTTAATTCTGCTCTTAAGAAAGCCAGGAGGCAATATTGAGTGTCTAGGGTCATAAACTAATTTATAAATGAATCCCTTTTCTAGGGTTAGAGGAAAATAAGCTTCCATAGAGTTTAAGGTAAAGAATCTAGTGACTCCTCTCTACTAAGATAAACAAAAGTCTAGGGTGTCACTCCATAGACTATGAAACAGAGGCATCAGAGAAGCTAAGTGATCAGCCCAAGGTCACACAGCCAAGTGGTAGAAAATGGAATTTCTTATCCCTCTGGGGCTTTATCCACCAGACCAGAGTCTCCTTCATGCTGTGAAGCTGAGGATGTGAGAGAATTGAATCATAACAAATATATTCTGCTGGGATGGTACATCTTAGCAAGTAATTATCTCCTGGTGGGCTCTGGATGGGCTTGAAAACTGCAGATGGAAATCACATGGTTCTGGGACTCTGGCTTCTCACAAAGTGACATTCATATAAGCTACAATGTCTGTGTGATGAGAAGTGTTAATTTATTATGCTTTATTCCAGGTTACCTCCCAGAGATGATATTGTTGACATTTTTATTAATGTACACTTTTTTTTAAACCCCTCTGGGAAGGTTAAAAACTGTCACAGTGAAACAGCATAGTCAAGTCAGGGGAAAATTACCCCCCCCCCCCAACCTAAAACTAGCCTTCCCCCTCCTCTAGTTGGAGGAGTGATTTGATGTTTGAGCAGATTTAAGAGTTTTAGAGATGTTGAGGGATTCTGGGTGCTGATTGGCTGAGGAGTGAAGCTTTATACTCAGCTTGAAAAGTTTCCTTTTTTTTTTTTTTTGGAGTACCTATAAACGGTTAAATGGAAAATGATTTTGGATTCTGAACCTTACATGACTGGACATCAGAAACTGAATTAGCATTATGACAGATAACATCATAAGAAGGCAAATAGACATATGGACTTGTTTTCCTTTATAAGGTATGTGTCTCTGTGTGTGTTGGGGGCTGAGATAGGTGGTAGATTGACTGAATGCCTCAGTTATTGACCATTCCCTGTATCTATGTCTTTGGCAAGGTCTCATTGTGATCTGTGTATTTCCCTGCACCTTAACATTGGCTATATGACTTCCTTTGGCCAATGGGATGAGAATAGAAACGACAGTACCCCAGTTCTAGCCTATGTTTTAAGATGCCTCATGCATTTCTAGTTGCCATCTTCTCCTTTGTCAATGACATGAGTAAAACATAGACCAGCTAGTTTGCTAGTCCAAGAAGAATGAGAGACATGTGGAGCAGAGCTGGTCCAGTTGACTCAAAAACCCGAAGTATGAAGCACAGCCATCGGGGCTACTGCATGCAGCCTGTAGCAGAGCTGCCCAGCTGAGCCCAGGCTAGATCAGCTGAACCCCAGCCAACATGCAGATGGGTGAGCTATACTGAGCGAGAGTTGTATTAAGCCACTGAGGTTTTGGACACCTTTTTACAGAGCAATTGCTGACTAATACAGCAGGCATCTGATATGGTGTGTTTCTGTGAGTGATCTAAACCCAGGGTAACTATATCTTCTGGTTTTCCCAGAACCATACAGTTTATGGCCATTGTCCCAGAACATTTATTAGTAGTGCCCCATTTCACTCTCAAAAGTATGCTAGTTTGGATGGTAAATTTTATGGTCAATGTGCAGTCAAGTTAGCTGAGACAGTGTGTGGCTTATGGGGTTGCTTTAAGGACCAGATGGAAGACTTGCTGTCTGCTTGTTTGCCATTTCCACCTTTTAAATTCTGCTTCCTAATCTGTCAGCTAGGGATTTGATTTTAGCTATCTTGAGGGATAAGGTGTTTTAACACTCTTTTAGATTTAGGAAGTTCAGGGTTTCTTGCTTTGAAACAGAATTCAGCGTATTTAGTAGAATGAAAAGATAACAGGAACAGTTGAATTTTAAGATACTTGCCTGTGGCTAATTCTTAAAGAGGAATTGCTGGTTTTCCTAAAGTTTAATCTGTTCTAATCTCTGTGCTGTAGGCATATTCTGTTGAATCTTTGTGGTATCAGTTCCATGAACATAATAATATGTTAAAGGAAAAGGAAAACATATTAACCAGTCCACATTTTTCTGGATGATTACCCACAAAATCAAAATTAGTGATTTCTTCCTTGAAAATACAGATATGCACTAGTTTGATAAAATCTGGTGTGGAGATATAAATTTGGAGGGAGTTTTGTAATTTACTGAAGGAGTCACCCGAGGTCTTTAAACGTCGAACTGCTCTTGGGCAATGATTCTCAGTTGAGGGTGAGTCCCACCCCCCACCCAGGGGACACGTGACAATGTCTGGAGACCATTCAAAGTGTCATTACTGGGAGAGGGGTGCTACTGGCATCAGTAGCTAGAGGCCAGGGATGTTTCCACACAAAATTTTGGCATTCAGCTTGTTAATTTTGATTAGCTCAAATCATAGAATACAAGTCATAGGAGTAAGGAAATGTGAACTTTCTGAGAGTATTTTTTATTGCTTTACTTTTCCGGACATTCTACAAAAATAGCTCACTGGTGACAAAACTGAGGTAGGGCAGAGGGTCAGTAACTTTCCCCAATCAGACACAGAAACCAAGGCTTTCTGACTTCTTATGATGCCTCTTTTGCCTTAAGTCATGGTAAGGTACTTACAGTGCCTGTTACTAGTCATCAATGCTTCAGAGAATATGATTGTTATTGCTCTTTTTTAGTTTAGAGAAAATGTCAAAGGAGAGGAAGCACCAGTTACTAAGATATCACTGCTGTGATCCTCAGAGCTCAAGGATAGGCAGAAAGCTGGTCCCTACTGGGCCACTATCACTAAGTTGGACTCAGGCATGAGTGGAGAGTGAGATGGATGCTGTTGAGTGGCAGCAGGAAGGAGGGCTGTTAAGAACAAGGCCCACCCAGAATCGTTTAGAAACTCTTCAGGGAAGGTAGGGACAACCACATAATTTGTAGGCCTCATTGCAGAATGAGAATGCTAGGACCCTTGTTCAAACATTAAGAATTTCAAGATAGCTACAGTAAAGCATTAAACCAAGCATGGGCCCTTCTAAAGAGGGGGCTCTATGCAACTGCACAGGCAGGTCACACATTCATGAAACTGGCCCGGAGAGCAGAGCTTGCTGCAGAGGAGAAAGGGAAGTATGGTATACTTCCTCTCCTTAGTGCCCTGGGCTTTTGACCCCAGGCATTAAACTTAGTCATTGATGTCCCTACAGGATCCAAAAAAATTAAGGGGCTTCCTCTAGGGAGGCCCCAGACAGTTCCACACTGCTTCTCCTAGCCTCCCTCAGTGGGTAGCCCCAGTCCCAAGAGAAGTTCCATGTTACGAAGAAGGAGAAAAATCACTTTAAAAAAAATCAGTGTATCTTGGCAGGAGGCCAAAGAGAGATCTTACTGATCTTACCTGCCCCGCTGTCTAAACTCAAATTGAGCTCCCTCGGGGGAAGATGGTACTCTATCCAGAGGCCCCACATTGGGAATTTCCTTGCAAGGAAATGCCTTTAAATTCAAAACAAAGAAAAGCAAAGCAAAAACAAACATTCACTCCCTCTTAAAGTTCTGGTTAAGAGTTTAGAAAATTCTTCCCAATTCTGAGTGCCCTTTATTCAAATTTCTAGTATATACAGATTTACTTGGTATTTTCTCCTGATGATGATGATGATGGTGAAGACAATGATCATGATGATGGTTGCAAATGACGACAATGATATAGCTAATGTTTATTTCTTACCACATGCCAGGTTCTCTATTAAATGCTTTAAATGTATTGTCTCATTGAGTCCTTACAACAACCTTTGAGGTAAGTGCTATTATTGTCTCCATATTTAGTGCAAACCAAAATTAGAAGCATTTTGTACAAACCTTAAAGGAAAGAGGCCTTGAAAAACATCTATCAAACAAATGGAAAGTAATTGCACAATCCCATTGTTAACAATTTAGAATGTGGAAAGTGCCATTGCTTTTTCCTTTTATTTAGTGTGCTTCCTTTATTGTATCTTTCTGTGAACACAAACTTTATTTTTAAAGTTGTGCACAATGCTTAGTACCTAGAGGCTTCTCAATGATTAATAAATGAGGGCTTTCAAAGTCTCACTCAAGATCTCAACTTCTGAAGAAGTTTCAGGAAGACACAGCTAAGTTCTTTAATCATGAATTCTGCTACAAAGGTTTTGAGTTATAAAACTTTGGCTGTTGGAGAAGTGCCTACCTACCCCCTCATTTCAGGGAAATTGTACCTTTCTTATCAGCCTGCCCTTCTATGGCTATAAACTAAGGCATCATTACCACCACCTTGTGGAAGTTTCCAATAATTGCAGACAAATTACCCAAGCAGAAAGTTACAGAATCTTGACTATTGAACTTTATACTTCTCCAACTTTTGTTTTAGTTAGATTTATGGACAGTAAATCAATGCACCAAATTTCTATGTCTTTTATTGAAGATTACTTCAAATTCTTTTTTGAATCAGCAACAGTGTGATTAATAAATACATGAATAAATGGAATGCTTAAATTTCTAACTTAATCCATTTTTTAAAAATCAGAACTGGAGCTCTGGTGGCGTAATGCCTAGGGCATTTGACTGCTAACCAGAGGGCGAGCAGTTAAAACCCACCAGCTACTCCTCGGAAAGAAGCTTGGGCAATAGTTCTCTATGCTGCTGTAATAGAAATACCACAAACTTATTTTCTCATAGTTTAGGAGGTTAGAAGTCCCAATTCAGGGTGCCAGCTCTAGGGGAAATCTTTCTCTCTCTGTTGGCTCTGGAGAAAGGTCCTTTTCTCTTCAGCTCCTGCTTCCTGATTCCTTAGAGATCTCCATGTGCCTTGGCATCTACTTTACCCCATCTCTGTTTTTAGCTTGCTTATTTAATCTCTTTTGTATCTCAAAAAAGATTGACTCAAGATACGTCCTACACTAACTCTGCCTCATTAAAATAAAAAGACAACCCATTCACAAATAGGATTATAATCACAGGCATAGAGGTTAGGATTTACAACACAATTCAATTCACAACACTATATTTTAACCATAACTAGACATTTAACTTACTTTGTCTGTTTAGACTGCGACCTTCATGAGAGCAGGGAGGTTTTTTTCTTAATTTTCCTCTATTTTGCTTACTGCTCAGTTCCAGTACCTAGAAGTGTATCTGGAACATAATAGATGCTGAATAATTTTTTTTCCCAAATGAAGGAATAAATGCACGAGCTAGCCAAAAACAAGATCCAGTGATGCTACTTTTAGCATTATGGTTCATGAATCAGGAGGAATACAAGGGAGAAAAAGTTTCTGATTATGGCCTGATAGAAGAAGAGAGCAAATGCCCTTCTGTCTGAGACATTCAGTCAGTCCTTGGCAAATCCTTCAAGAACTGTGGCCATTGTGCTTAGGACAATGCCACCAATACCTATACCTCTCTATCTTCCCTGGCATCACCCTAGACTCCTCTATCAGTCAGGGTCCTGCAGGAAACAAATGGCACACTCAAACTGGGAAATTGAGGAAAGTCTAATAAAAGAGCTATTTTTAGGGTGTGGATAGGGATAAAGGATACCACCAAGACATAATGAAGCACTCTGGGCTAGTAACAGCAAGGTACCTTTACTATTTCTAGGCTCGAAGGAGAGCATTGTAATGGAAAGAGAAGGCCACCTGACGGGAGCTGTGGATTTTAGTAGAGGAACGAACCCAGCCACTAAAAACTGCAGCCTTGCCTGGAAGGAACTAAGGGAATAGATACCCCCAGGCTCTATCCGCTTGCCTTCCATCTGTTCCATTCCATTGGCCAAACCCAACCGGAAGCTAGAGAGCAAGGAAGCCTGGTTGATATAATCCATAGAGGTCAGCCTCTTCGGGTACAGAGCAGGGTTTAGAAGAGTGGAGGTTGGCTCTGAAGGGGGAAAAAATATAACCAGAACAACTCCTAACCTTTCTCTCCTTGCCTTGTCACTCTCAAAACTTATCCATCCTTTCCATTTTCTTTTCAGGACTCTTGTTAGATAAAAGTGGTTGGTGTATTCTGTAAGGTACTTAGGAGAAAGTAGTCTTTGTGCTACCGTTAAGGGGTGAATGGCCTTTGAGAAATGAAGTTCTGAGTCAGTGTAATGTTTCCTTTTTCTCAAGAACATGGAAATTGGCTGACTATGTCTGTAGCTGGCCACTGCATGATAAGACTGGGTGGCAAACGCTGACAATGTAGAAATGGACATCAGCAATTTGCTGCTATTCCTTGTAATACAGACAAATCTTGCTTTATGTAATGGGTATGCATCTAGAAATTTGTGTGGAGAATAAATTTAGGGCAATTGAATCCTATTTTAAATTCAGGACAGGTGCTTGCCACTTAAAGGAACCCTGAAGTAAATCTCTCTCTTTTTGTTATTTAGTGAAAAATCGGCTATTTTGTCATTTTGGTGGTTTCCTTCATGTTGTACTAATATATATACATATAGTCTGTATAATTCAGAGGACAGACTCCTTCTGATAAAAGATGCAATCTGTGGTTGTTTATTTTTCAGATCATCTCTGTTGTTGTTGTTGTTGTGTGCCGTCGAGTCGGCCCCGACTCATAGCGAACCCTCCTTGGGTTTCCGAGGCAGTATCACTACGGAAGTAGGATTGCCCAACCTTCCTTCCGAGGAGTCATCTCTGTTACCAAAGTTTAAATAGGAAATATTTGACCTCCCCAAATCCCTAGTATTCCAATCTGCATCCTTTCATACTACAATTCTAATGCAGGTTTAGAAATTTGCCACTTTATCCGGGACAAAGTAAAAGTATTAATGAAACATACGGAGTACTGCTCTTTCCTGCTCCAAATTACCATCATCCACTTCTTCACTGAAGCCTTGGATGTACAATAAAGCTATAAATTTCATGTTAATGGAAAGGGAATTATAAAACGAACTATTATTTATCAAGTATTTGCTATGTGCCAGGTATGTGCTAAATGCTTTACTACCCTAGCTCATTTAGTCCTCATATCCCCCTGTGAAGTAGTTACACTTTTTATTTCAGTTTTACAACTGAGGAAATGAGACACACAGGGAAACTAAGTGATGGGCCCAAGGTCACACAGATCTAAGTGGTGGAGGTGAAATCAAGCTGGCTTGTCTGACCTGAAAACCCCTGTGCCATCCTGCCTTCACATCATACCACATACGTGTGTGTACGTGTGTGTGTATGCTTTGCCATCCCAACTGGTTTGTGAGTTCTCAAAGGACAGAGAACAAGTAGCTAGCTGCCCCTAGGCCATACAAAAAGAGCTCTGGTGGCTCAACGGTTAAGTGTGAGGCTGCCAATCTAACAGTTGGCAGTTCGAGCCCACCCAGTGGCTCCATGGGAAAAAGAGCTGGTTATCTGCCCCCATAAAGATTACAGTCTAGAAAACGTTATGAACCAGTTCTACTCTGTCGCAGGGGGTCGCTAAGAGTAAAAAATCAAGTTGATAGTAATGAACAAGAACATACCACACAAATCTAGTGGCACTCAACCAACGTTATAGACTGACTTGGACAAACAAAGATGGGAGAGTTTTATTATGTTTTTATAAATCTCCCTTTCCACCTTAGCTGTTGTTGGTGTTGTTATGTGCTGTCGAGTTGGACCTGACTCATAGCGACCCCTCCTTGGGTTTCCAAGGCAGTATCACTACAGAAGTAGATTTCCCAACCTTCCTTCCGAGGAGTGGCTGGTGGGTTTGAACCGCCAGTTCCATCTTAGCTAAAGTAGATTAATTTTGTTTTCTCAGGACATGGAGTGCTGTTCATGCATCCTAGAAACAAGTTATTTACTGAATGAGAGTCACATACCCTGGAAGGATTAACTCAACTGTCTGAGAGGGAATGAAGCAATGTGTATAGTGGTACTGTTGTCTTCTTCCAGCAGAACCATGAGTTGGTGGTTAAGAGCACGGACCACTCTGAGTTCCATACCCCCTCCCCCATTCATCACCAGCTCTAGGGTGATTTGACCTCCTTGAGTCTTACTTTCCTCATCTGTATAATAGGGATGATAACAGTTACTAGTACTTCACAAGGCTATTGTGAGGGTTGAATGAGATAATTAAAGTGCATGGAATGATGCCAGAGACATAATAAATACTCAGTAATTTGAGCTATTAATGTTGTTAGCTCCAGGCCGATCAGCATACTTTAGCACAATTCCCTCTGAGCTTCCTTTGATTCTGGGGGCTCTGAGAGAGCCCATTTAGTCAAGTTGGAGAAAGAGGAAAGGCTTGTGAATTTTCAGAATCTGTCAGTATTTCAGTTTGTTTAGCTCTGGCAAGAGATGGCTTTCTATTTTGAAAACAAAGCAGAAATCATATTTTTTGAATGAATAAACACCTTTAAAATGCTTAAAATACACTCAGAAGACTTATTAGACAGAAAGCAGCTTTTACAGAGCAACGTTGTGGTGACTGAGGGGAAAACATTGTCAAGTCTATGAATTAGATTGCCTTTAATGGAGAAGCAGAGTTGAGTATGGC
>NW_006921975.1:1287125-1294951 GCF_000298275.1 Orycteropus afer afer
TAACAAGTTGGGTGATAAGTTAATGGCCAAACCATCATCTAGCCAGCCCAGTCTGGGTCTGAGTGATACTGTCTAATTGTTGTTGTTAGGTGCCATCAAGTTGGTTCTGGCTCACAGTGACCTTATGGACAACAAAATGAAACACTGCCCACTTCTGTGCCTTCCTCACAATTCTTGCTATGCTTGAGCCTATTCTTGCAGCCACTTCATTGAGGGTCTTCCTTTTTTTTTTTTTTCTGACCCTCTCCTTACCAAGCATGATATCCTTCTTGAGAATCTGGCTGCTCCTGATGACATGGCCAAAGCACAATAGGCAAAGTCTCGCCATCCTCACTTCTGCTCTAAGGAGCATTCTAGCTGTACTTCATCCAAAGCAGATTTTTTTTGTTCTTCTGGCAGGCCAAGGTATAGTCAAGATTCTTCACCAACACCATAATTAAAACATATCGGTTCTGCGATCTTCCTCATTCAATGTCTAGCTTTTGGATGCATATGAGGCAACTGAAAATACCATGGCTTGAGTCATGGCTTGGATTAATCTTCAAACTGACATCTTTGCTCTTTAACACTTTAAAGAGATCTTTCGCAGCAGATTTTCCAGATGCAATAAGTCTGATTTCTTGACTGCTGCTTCAATGGGCATTGATTGTGGATTCAAGTAAAATGAAATCCTTGACAAATTCAATATTTTCTCCATTTATCATGACATTGTTAAATGGTTCAATTATGAGGATTTTTGTTTTCTTTATGTTGAAGTGTAATGCAGACTGAAAGCTGTAGTCTTTGATCTTCATCAGTAAGTACTTCAAGTACTCTTCCCTTTCAGCGAGCAAGGTAGTGCCATCTGCATATTGCAGGTTGTTAATAAGCCTTCTTCCAATCCTAATTCCATATTCTTCTTCATATAGTCCAACTTCTTGCCTTATTTGCTCAGCATATAGATTAAGTATGGTGAAAGGATACAACCCTGATGCACACCTTTCCTGATTTAAACTATGCAGTATTACCTTGTTCTGTTTGAATTATTGCCTCTTGGTCTACATAGAGGTTCCTCATGAGCCCAATTAAGTGTTCTGGAATTTCCATTCTTTGCAATGTTATCCATAATTTGTTATATTCCACAAAAATACCTTTGAATAGTCAATAAAATGGAAGTAAACATTTTTCTAATATTCTCTGCTTTCAGCCAACATCCATCTGACATCAGCAATGATATCTCTCATTGCATGCCCTCTTCCAAATCTGGCTTGAATTTCTGACAGTGCACTGTCAATATGATGCTGCAACCATTTTTGAATTATCTTCAGCAAAGTTTTACTTGTGTGTGATATTAATGACATTGTTTGATAATTTCCACATTCCATTGGATCACCTTTCTTTGAAATGAGCACAAATATGGTTCTCTTCTAATCAGTTGGCCAGCTGGCTGTCTTCCAAACTTCTTGGCATAGATGAGTGAGTGTTTCCAGTGTTGCATCTGTGTGTTGAAACATTTCAATGGGTATTCCATCAATTCTTGGAACCTCGTTTTTTGCCCAATGCCTTCAGTGCAGCTTGGACTTCTTCCTTCAAGAACCATTGGTTCTTGATCGTATGCTACCTCCTGAAATGTTGAATGTTGACCAGTTATTTTTGGTATAATGACTATGTGTATTCCTTCCATCTTCCTTTGATGCTTCCTGCATTATTCAATATTTTGTTCATAGAAACCTTCACTATTGCAACTTGAGATTTGAAGTTTTTCTTCAGTTATTTTAGTTTGAGAAATGCCAAGCCTGTTCTTCCCTTTTGGTTTTCTAACTCCAAGACTTTGCACATTTCATTCTAATACTTTACTTTGTCATCTTGATCTGCCCTTTGAAATCTGTTCAGCTCTTTTTCATCTTCACTTCTTCCATTTGCTTTTGTTACTCTGTTCAAGAGCAAGTTTCAGAGTCTCCTCTGAAATCCATTTTGGCCTTTTCTTTCTTTCCTGTCTTTATAGTGACCTTTTGCTTTCTTCATTTATGATGTCCTTGATAACTTCCCACAACTCATCTGGTCTTACATCACTGGTGTTCAATGCATCAAATCTAGTTTTCAGATGGCCTCTAAATTTAGATATAATATACTCAAGGTCATATTTTGGCTCTTGTAGACTTGTTCTGATTTTCTTCGCCTTCAAGTTGAACTTATGAGCAATTGATAGTCTGTTCCACAGTCAGGTCCTGGCCTTGTTCTGACTGATGATATGGGCTTCTCCATTGCTTCTTTCGACAGATGTAGTCAAATTGATTTGTGTGTATTTCATCTGGCAAGGTCCATGTGTATATTTGCCATTTATGTTGTTGAAAAAAAGGTATTTGCAATGAATTAGTTGTTGGTTTTGCAAAATTTAATCAGGTGATCTCCAGCATAGTTTCTATTACCAAGGCCATATTTTCCAACGCTGGATGGAGACAAGATGGTGTCCTACGAAGACACTCTGCTCAGTCCCTCTAAAACAGAGATCTGGAAAAACAAGTGGAAGCAGATACAAATAATGATCTTGGAATTCTGAGCATCAAATGAGAAGATAAATAATTAGATAGAGTGCTTATTAGACAGGAAAATGGAGCAAAGTCAGTGACTGGGGAGAGAGAAGAAGCTGGGACGAGCCGAAGTGTGGCCATTTTGAATACAGAAGAATCAGACACTGATAAGGAAGGGGGGAAAAAAACTTCATGAAATCCACATGATGATAATGACACAGTATACACAGATTGGGAGGAGTGAGCAAAAGACGCATGACAGCTGGGAGAGGAACATGCAGGGAAGCAAGTCAGACATAGAGTGGCACAGATGGCTGTTAAGAGAGAAGGGAGTGAGAAAAGGAATGAAATAACTCACCACTGGCAGATGCTGGGCTTTTGACCTTGCAAAAGGCCTGTTTTGGGGTGGTTGAAGAATGTGGGCTCAGGAAAATCTCTTATTTGATTGAATCTAGGCAAGAGATGCGTAAATGACTGTGTGTACCCAGAAAGGAGCCACACCCATGTCAGAGAATCAAGATTGGAAGGATACACTCTCTAATCTAACAAATGCACACCTTCCCTGCACAAAGCGGTAAATACTCTTTCTGTCACCATAGACCCAGTTGACTAGAGAAGCCCCGCCCTGACCTGACCTGATGCCTGGACACCTCGGTCTCTAGCAGACTGAGTCAGTGGTGGAAGCTTACCTGCTGGATGCTTTAGGGACTTAGAGACTTTTTCACATTAAACACAAGCGGCAAAACTCTGCAGCCTCCTCTTTCAGGGGGTCCTATGTACCAGGCACCTCCTATTTCTGCAAACAGAAAGGTCTATGTTGGGGCAGTTGGAGAAGATTGTATCAGGGCAGCCTTTCACTAGTCTGGGCAGGAATTGGATAAATGGCTGTGTGCGCCTAGAGGGGCTCCAGACCCATGCCAGTGAATCGCGACTGGTGAGCCACTCTCTTTGCTACAAAAAGTACAACTTCCTTGCAAATAGGGGCAAAACTTCTCCCTGCCACCACCAAACTGGTGACCAAGGAAGTCCTACAGCCACCCACAGCAAGCCAGTCCAAACAGACAGGCCCAGAGGCTGTGGCTCTCCCTTCCTGAACTTGAGTCACTTGCAATTTTCTCACAATAAGCACAAGTTGCTCACATCTGCAGCCTTCTCCATTGGAGGTGCTCAGTCTCACCCAGCTCCTTTCACCTCCGTGGGCACACACCCCAGTGGATCAGTGGTTTCTGGAACATCAGTCTGCTCTCAGGGCTGCCAGTTAACTATAATTAAGACGTCTCTCCTCAATTTCTTTATTTTCCCCTTCTGTTTTGCCCAGTTTTCTCCCTTTTTGCCTGTTCATTTATCAATCTTCCACTTCATCTTCTTTTATTTTTACCAATATCTCACCTCAATCACCTGCCTTTCTTCATCTTTTATTGCTTTTACTATACTTCTCACCTTTTATTTTATTCTTTTTTCCTTTTTCTCTTGTTCTTCTTCTCCTTTTTTTTCTTCCTTGCCCCATCCAACAGGAGGAGGACATTAACTCTCCACTGGTCAGCCATACTTACTCTACTGACCACCTCATCCAATGGACAAGCACCACTACCAGCTTCTGCACCACTTGATCAATGACAGACAGTGGACAACACCTGTTCATCCCAACTGTAGCTCCTCTTCATGACAGTGTCTCACATTCCCATTCCCACCAGTTATTCCACCAATCTGGAGACAGCTGGGGAGTGCCACTGTGCTGCCAATGTAACAGCCAAAGAAGCACACCTACTCCACACATCTGGATATATGAAAACAAAACAAAACAAAGAACCTGAGTGAAACAAACCAACATATAATCAAATTAAGACAACAATTTCAAAATGTCTTGGCTACAACAAAAAACTTCAATTCAAACAAAGAAACAGGACAAGTTAGTGGAAGCAAGTAGCCAAAATAAAGAACTAAAAAATCTCCCTGAGGAAGAACAGGTAACAGAACTACCTAATAAAGAATTCAAAAGTTATATGTATATATGTATGTGTATACACACACACACACACACACACAATTGACAATAATGAAGAAAAGAGAAAGCAAGCTCAACAATGAACTCAGCACAGAACAACATTTGGAACAATGCACCATAACAAAAAACACAAAAGAATAACAGCAATAAATTCATACCTGTCACTAATTATACTAAATATGAATGGATTAAATGCACCAGTCAAGAGAAAGAGAGTGGCAGATTGAATAAGAAAATAAGACTCATCAATATGCCGCCTATAACTTACCTTAGATGCAAAGATACAAGTAAATGAAAAATAAAGGGATGGAAAAATTATATCAAGCTAATGGCAACCAAAAAAGAGGAAGAGTGGCAGTATTAATTTCTGATAAAATAGACTTCAAGGCAAAATCCAGCATAAGGGACAAAGAAGAACATTATATGATGATAAAAGTGTCAATTGACGAAGAGGCCATAACCATAACAAATATCTATGCACTCAATAAAAGAGCACCAAAATACATAAAGTAAACATTAACTCAATTTAAAGGAGAAATAAACAATTGTACAATAGTAGTAGTAGACTTTAACACACAACTTTTGATGAAGGACAGAACAACCAGAAAAGAAGTCAACAAAGACACAGAAGATCTCAACACAATCAACAACTTGACCTCATAGATGTATATGGAACATTCCACCAAACAAAAACACAATATTCTTTTCCAGTGCACAGAAGCATTCTCCAGAACAGACTATATGTTAGACCACAAAACAAGCCTCAATAAATTTTAAAACATTGAAATACTACAAAGCATCTTCTCAGATGACAACACTATAAAAATAGAAATCAATAATAGGAAGACCCGGGGGGGGGGGATCAAATACATGGGAAGTGAATAACACACAGAAGAAATAAAGTGTGAAAAAAAAAAATTCCTAGAAACAAATGAGAATGAAAACAACATACTCAAACCTTTGTGGCACAGAGAAAATAGTACACAGAGGTCACTTTATAGTGGTATATGCACACATCAAAAGAGAAGAGAGAACCCAAATCAACACCTTAATCCAACAATTCTAACAATTAGAAATTGAGCAACAAAAGAAGCCTACAATCTCCAGAAGAAAGGAAGTAATAAAGATCCAAGCAGAAATAAATTAAGCAGAACACAGAACAACAATCAAAAAATTCAACAAGACTGGAAAGTTATTCTTCAAAGAGATTAATAAAGTTGGCACACCACTGGCAAATTTAACTAAGAAAAAGAAAGAGAAGATGCAATTAACACAAATAATACATGAAATGAGAGACATCACAGCAGAACCAACCAAAATAAAAAGGATAATAACAGAATACTAGGAAGACAAGTTCAAAAACCTGGAAGAAATGGACAAATTTCTACAAACACAAGATCCGCCTAAACTAACACAGACTGAAGTAGACAATTTGAACAGACTCACAACAAAGGAAGAAATTAAGCATGTCATATAAAAACTCCCCTCAAAGAAAGTACTAGCCCAGATGGCTTCACTGGAGAGTTCCATCAAACATTCCGAGAAGAGCTGACACCTATCCTACTCAAACCATTCCAGAATACAGAAAAGGATGGCATACTCTCAAACTCATTCTATGAAGCAACCATAACCCTGATACAAAAACCAAGGCAAAGACACCTCTAAAAAGGAAAACTACAGACCAATATCCCTCAAAAATATAGATGCAGAAATTTTCAATAAAATCATAGCCAATATAATCTGATACCATGTTTTAAAAAAAGAATACACCACAAGTAAGTGAGATTCATACTAGGTATGCAAAAATGGCTCAATAGTAGAGAATACAACCAATATAATCCATCACATAAATTCAAAAAAGGAAAAGAACCACATGATCATATCAATCAATGGAGAAAGGTATCTGATAAAATCCAGCACCCATTCTTGATAAAAACTCTCAGTAAAATAGGAATAGAGGGGAAATTTCTCAACATAATAAATGGCATATATGCAAAACCAACAGCCAACATTATTCTCAATGGAGAGAGACTCAAAGTATTCCTCTTGCAAATGGGAAGCAGACAAGGCTGCCCTCTATCATCATGTCTGTTAAACATTGTATTAGAAGTTGGGAACTCTGGTAGCATAGTGGCTAAGACACTTGCCTGCTAACCAGACGGCTGGCGGTTCAAACCCACCAGCCACTCCTCAGAAGGAAGTTTGGGTAATCCTACTTCTGTAGTGATACTGCCTCGGAAACCCAAGGAGGGGTCGCTATGAGTCAGGTTTGACTCGACGGTACATAACAACAAGCAAGCCAGGGCAATAAGGCAAGATAGAGAAACAGAAGTTATCCAGATTGGCAAAGAAGTAATAGAACTATCTCTGTTTGTGGATGACATGATCCTATACATATAAAAATCAAGAGATTGAGGAAGAAAACTCCTGAAAATAGTTGAAAGATTCAGCAAAGTGGCAGGATACAAGATCAACACACAAAAATCAATTGGATTCCTTTATGTCAATTAAAAAACAAACAAACAAACAAACAAAAGAAAACACACCCAAACCCACTGCCATCAAGTTGATTCTGACTCATAGCAACTCCTATTGGGTTTCCAAGTCTGTAAATCTCTATGGAAGTAGATTGTCTCATCTTCCTCCTGCTGAACACCTGGTGGGTTTGAACTGCTGACCTTTTGGTTAGCAGCCAAATGCCTTATCCACTATGCCACCAGAGCTCCTTCTACATCAATAAAGAGATCTCTGAAAAGGAAATCATGAAAACAATACCATATACAATAACTAACAAAAAAATAAAATACTTGGGAATAAATCTTACCAGGGACATAAAAGACCTATGCAAAGAAAACTACAAAACACTACTACAAGAACTATATGAGACATACATAAACGGAAGAACATGCCATGCTCATGAATAGGAAGACTGAACATTGTGAAAATGTCTATACTACCCAAAGCAATCTATAGATTCAATGGAATCCTGATCCAAATTCCATCAACATTCCTTAAGGACATGGAAAAATCAATCACTAATTTTATATGCAAAGGAAAGAGAACTCAGATAAGCAAAGCACCACTGAAAAGAAAAAGTACGAGGTCTCACATTTTCCAATCTGAAAACCAGCTACAATATTTAAAACGACCTGGTATTGGTACAATGATAGAAATATTGACCAGTGGAACAGAATTGAGAATCCAGAAATCTGTCCATCCACCTATGGACAGCTGATCTTTGACAAAGGGCCAAAACCCATTCAATGAGGAAGACATAGTCTCTTTAACAAATGTTAGTGGCAAAACTGGAT
>NW_006921975.1:1298336-1299735 GCF_000298275.1 Orycteropus afer afer
CTGGTCATTTTTTTTATGATTTGAATTTTGTTCCACAATTTGATTCCACTCTATCCCACTCTCCTATTGTGATCCTTTTCAGAGCAGTCAGTAGTGGTAGCCAGGCACTATCTAGTTCTTCTGGGCTGAGGATCATGGAGGGTAGAGTTCACATGGTCCATTAGTTCTTTGGATTATTTCCTTGGGTCTTTGATTTTCTTCATTCTTCTTTGCTCCAGATGGGGAGAGACCAATAATTTCACCTAAGACGTCTTCTCACAAGCTTTTAAGACCCAAGTTGTTGCTTACCAAAGTAGAATGTAGAACACTGTCTTTGTGGACCATGTTGTGCCAATTGACCTTAATGTTCCCCGAGACTATGGTCCTGAGCCCACATGACCAGTGTTTGGTTATTACTAAGAAGTTTTCATACCTTTGTCCCCCATATGTTCTACTGTATTCGTGGATATATTTGCAGCACCTACAAACACATAGGCAGAGATATCCTCTGTGGATATCTGTACATATATGGGTGTATTCCATTTATCTTCCCACTCCTGTTCAGATTGAGTGTTTATCTATGTATCCACTCACAGATTATTGTTATTGCAAGATTGCGTATGTAATAGTTTTCACCTTTAACTCTTGAGCTCCTCTCTGTGTCTTCCAGTAACTTGATTATTTTGTGGTGAACTCTATTGTACATTGCCTTTGGCTTCACCCAAGTTAATATGTGTCTACCCTCTAATTAGTGATTTACCTCTCCTTCTGCTCACACTTCTGATAAATTTCAAAGAATGATTCTTTAATGTGTGTAAACCTTTTCTTGACTTTTTACAGTAGTGGTCTCATACAATATTTGTCCTTTTGTGATTGACTAATTTCACTCAGCATAATATCCTCTAGGTTCATCCATATTGTGAGGTATTTTGCAGATTCCTCATTATTCTTTAATGCTGCATAGTATTCCATTGTGTGTATGTACCATAGTTTGGTTATACATTCGTCTGTTGATGGGTACTTAGGTTGTTTTCATCTTTTGCTATTGTGAATAATGCTGCAATGAACATGGGTGTGCATAAATCTATTCATGTCACTGATTTTCTTCTCTAGGATATATACCTAGTAGTGGAATTACTGGATCATATGGTATTTCTATTTCCAATTTCTTAAGGAAGTGCCATACTGTTTTCCACAGTGGTTGTACCATTTTACAATCCCACCAGCAGTGTAGGAGAGTGCCAGTCTCTCCACCCTCTCACCAGCATTTATTATTTGCTCTTTTTTTTGAACTACGCTATTAATGTTGGGGTGAGATGATATTTCATTGTTGTGATCTCTAAGGGCTAATGAAGGAGCTCTGGTGGTGCAGTGGTTAATGGATTCAGCTGCTAACCAAAAGGCCAGTGGTTTGAAACTA
>NW_006921975.1:1299835-1301050 GCF_000298275.1 Orycteropus afer afer
CAAAAGCGAACTGAAGATGGATCAAAGACCTCAAAGGAGGGATTCATCTGCCAAACCAATGTATGGTTGTGGGTATATTGGTACATTGGCCTATGCGTACCTGATCTTGCCTGTCTACCTTTGTAGATATTCCTACATATGTACATGGTATGAAAATGTCCATATCCAGTTTAAACATACCAGGAGGCAAAGTTAGGATAACTTCCTAGCCACAAATAAGCACCTAGAGGGAGTGAGTCACTGGGCCTGTTGGCTGGAGTCCACAGCCACGAGGGAAGTCAAGCTTATCAGCACAACATGGTACACAAAAATAGTGGTCTACATCTTAGTTGGGTGAGTAGTGACTAGAATCTTAAATGCTTGCAAGTGGCCATCTAAGAGGCAACTCTTGGTCTCTCTTCATCCAGAGCAAAGAGTGAAGGAAATCAAAGATGCATGGAAAGAGTTAGTTCAAAGGACTAATGAGCAACGAGAAACTCTGCCTATGTGACCCTGAGAAGAGAAGAACTAGATGGAGCCCACCTACCACTGCCAACCATTTTGGAAGGGATCAAAATTGGAGGCAGAGTGGGAGAAAAACGTCGAACAGAATTTTAAAAACATGAAAAAAGACTGTGCTTACTGGTGTGATAGAGACTGGTGAAACATGAGACTATAGCCTCAAGTCACCCTTCAGGCCTAGAATTGAACTCATTCCTGTGGCTTAACTCCCAACCAAACAATAGACAGGCCTATGAGCTGAACACCTACAGCAGGGAGATGCACACCTTAGAACGATTTACCACGGGAGATCAGAAGGGCAGCAAATGCACAGGGAGAAAGGCAGGGAGGCAAGAATGCATAGGTAAGAAGGACACAGGGAAAGGGTGACCACAGGGAGGAAGTGGGAGGAAAGCTGTTACACTGTGGGCATTGTAATCAGTATCACAAAACAAAACGTGTATGAACTGTTGCTTCTCAACATCAAAGTCACTCAGAGACCCAAGTTGACAGAAGAGCCATCTCAACACGTGCTTCTTGATTATCAAGGCAGGAAAAGGTGCATATGGCAAATTGAACACTGGCCCTTAAACTATTCATCCACGTTTCACTTGCCCAGTTATGTCACATAGCCCTGCCTAAGTTCAAAGGAGATAGGGAAGCACATTTATGCCAAGTGCATTGAAGGAGGGAATCAGAATATTTATGAACGGTCCTGATGTTTACCATATATAT
>NW_006921975.1:1305861-1309121 GCF_000298275.1 Orycteropus afer afer
GTGAGTAATGCTGTGATGAACATGGGTGTGCATGTATCTGTTCACATCACTGATTTTCTTCTCTAAGTTATATACCTAGTAGTGGGATTGCTGGATCATAGGGTATTTCTATATCCAATTTCTTAATGAAGTGCCATACTGCTTTCCACAGTGGTTGTACCATTTTACAATCCCATCAGCATTTCATTCCCATTGCCATTTCTATAATGTTATGCCTTCTTATCCATGAACACGGTATATTCTTCCATTTATGTAAGTCTCTTGGTTTCTTATAGTAGCGTTTTGTAGTTTCCTTTTATAGGTCTTTTGTGTCTGTTTAGATTTATTCCTAAACACCTCATCTTTTGGGTAGCTAATGTAAATGGTATTGCTTTCATGATTTCCTTTTCAGAGTTCTCTTTGTGAGTCTTGAAGAATCCAACTGATTTTTGTATGTAGATCTTGTACTCTGCCACTTTCCTGAATCTTTCTATTAGTTCCAGTAGTTTTCTTCTTGAGTCTCTAGGATTTTCTATGTATATGATCATATCATTTGTAAATAGAGATAATTTTATTTCTTCTTTGCCCATTTAGATGCCTTTTAGTTCCCTTTTTGCCTTGTGACTCTGGCTAGGATTTCCAATACAATGTTGAATAGGGGTCATGAAAAAAGTCTTTCTTGTCTTGTTCTCATTTACAAGGGGAATGTTTTCAGTCTCTTTCTGTTGAAAATAATGCTGGCTACTTTTCTTCTTTTTTTTTGTATATGCCCTTAATTATGCTGAGGAATTTCCCTTCTAATCCTATTTTGCTGAGCATTTTTCTCAAGAATGAGTGTTTGTTAGATTTTGTCAAATGCCTTTTCTGCAGCAATTGATATGATCATGTGCTTCCTTTCCTTTGTTTTAATGATTGATTATTCTTAAAAAAAGAAACTAGCAGCGCAATACTTGTTTAAAGTAAAAGCTGACACAAAATCTCATATATTAAATGCATGGATGCAAAAATGCTCTGATTGGAGAATTTGTGTGGTGTCCCTTTGGCCTTCTACTTATGCTCCCTGTATACCTCTAAGGAGCCCCACAATTTCCATGCAACACAGTTTAAAAACCCTTGGTCTAATGGAATGAGCACAGGACCTGGGATGAGTAATGTAACTAATTTTCTGTGGGATTTTGGATGAGTTCCTAATATCTCTGTGCATTACTTTCTGAGTCTATAAAGTGAAACAAATATGAAATAATAGATAATAGTGTAGTGCTTTGACTGCTAACCAGAAGGCTGGCAGTTCAAACCCACCAGCCACTCCTCAGAAGGAAGGTTGGACTATCTACTTCCATAGTGATACTGCCTCGGTAACCCGAGGAGGGGTCCCTATGAGTCAGGTCCAACTTGATGGCACATAACAACAACAACAACATTATTTACTTTGTAACAAATTACAGTACTAGGTTCTAGGGAGGATAGAAATAATGTAAGAGTCAGGCCTTGCCCTGAAAAGGTGTATAAGTCACTTAACACTTACTCTACTTTATCTTCTAAGATGCTTATGAAATCCAATAAAATAACAGAGGCAAATAATAAAAATGTGAAAATGCCTAGAATAATTAAGAATAGTGTTGTATGTGTGAGCTATCTTTACTATTTTAAAGGTGAGAGGTTAAAAGGTTAATGAGGAGGCTCATAGAGCTTGGCCCAATCAATTGAGAAATGGTAGCTGCCATCTTGATCCCTGCCTCTTTTTCCAGGCCTCACCAGTATTTAACCTCTGAAAAACACTGTCAAGTCCTGAGACTTGGCAGGAAACCCACCCTCTGGGGAATGGCAGTTGCTGGGGAAACATGCTAGAGGCTGAGTTTGTAAGTACAGATATCTTAAGAACAACTGATTCAAGCAACAGTCAACAGCAGAGTATCAGTAAAACCTGAGAAAACTGGAATCTGTGTAAGGCAGAAACCTGTCAGAGAAGGAAAACTCAAATATTTTCCACTAATATAGAGGATAGAGAAATGGCAAAACTGTCAAAGGCAGAAAATTTGAAAGACCAGGAAAAATAAGGCTGTCCTATCAAGTGTGCAACTACACATGACAGTCAGTCCTCAGGAGCTGTTCTGGTTACCTAGTGCCACTCTGACAGGAATATACCACAAATGGGATGGCTTGAACAAACAGGAGTTTATTCTCTTACAGTTTGGGAGGCCAGAAGTCCGAGTTCCAAGTGCCAGGCTCTAGGGGCTGGGTGAAAGCCCCTCGACCTTGGGCTTCAGCTCTGCCTTTTGCTCACGGCCCACTGAAGCTAGAAGCATCTCTTCACTCAGGCAGGTACTGGCTGCTGAGGCTAACAAGCCCAGGATGGACAAATAGAATGGCATAGCCCTGAGTTACCAAACCACACGCAGGTCATTCACTTAAGTCCATTGAAAGTCCCAAGGTTGTCAGAGCATGGCAGGCTGCTGAACAACAACATGGCTACATGCAGGGTTCAAACGTGCCATAAGCTAGAGACCATTCCCAAAGCTGTTTCTTATATACGGGAAGCAGACCACATAGCCTAAGCAGCTGCTCAGCTGCTCCAATTGATTCCACCATGGAATTAATTACCAATCTCACCATGGAGATTAACTACATTCAGCTGCCCAGCCACTCAACCAGGCCCAGCCAACTTGACACACAAGCGTAACCACCACAAGAGCCATCAAGTAGCCAGATGTTGTTTGGGAGATCTGTCTATTGGTAGCAGGATTCCAACCAATGGGGAGAGATCCAGGGGAGGTACCTCATCTAAGAAAGAGTATTAGGACCCTTATCAAGAGGAGAGTCAGTCAGAACATGGAAGTAGGAACCAAGGCATAAGCCCAGGTGAACTGCAGGAGACCTTTGGGTTCTCAGAAACTTCCAGGTTCTAAAATAAAAACATGGGGTGAGTAGAATACAAGGGAAAGTTTTTCTAATGTAGTATCAATGAGGTGATGAGGTGATAGACCAAATGGGGAATGGTTGCTGGAGAAACTCCCTAGAACTATTCACCTCACCTCCACCCCAGGATATCTTTTCTTTATGAAGGATTTGAAATACACTTTATTATTACATTTGTCGTGCTCCATGGAACAAAATACAATATATTAGGTGAAGGGGATTTATGGCTCAAAATGTTTCCCAGATACTAAAATTGTTGTTACAAAAGACAATTTAACATATGAAGAAATGCTCACAATCATTAGCTATTAGAGAGATGCAAATCAAAACAACAATGAGATACCATCTTGCTCCAGCACTAGTAG
>NW_006921975.1:1310546-1313086 GCF_000298275.1 Orycteropus afer afer
GAGTATGAAGGGATGGACACTGGGAGGAGGTAACTATGGGGAGGAAGTGGGAGGGGAGCTGCTGCATTGTAAATTTTGGTCAATGACATGAGACAAAATACATGTGAACTGCTGTATGAAAAGTGAATTTACTCTGTAAATCTTCACCCAAATCCTAATAAAAAAAAAAAGACAATTTAATTCTTTAGGCTGTGATCATGAGGATGCTACATTGTTTTCCATCTGATCAAGAGCATTAGTCCAAGTTTCCAAATTGACAGCTCTCTTTGCTTTCATAAGGAGCTCTGGTGGTGTAGTGGGTAAGGTATTTGTCTGCTAACCAGAAATTCAGTGGTTCAAACTCACCAGCTGCTCTGAAGGAGGAAGGTGAGGCAATCTACTTCCATAAAGATTTATAGCTTTGGAAACCCAGTGGGGTGGTTATGAGTCAGAATTGACTTAATGGCAGTGGTTTCATTTTCATAATGCAGGGTAGAGGATGGATTCCAAGTGGGCTAGTGTGGATATGGAAAAACTAGTTAGGCTAAGAGAATATTGTATTACAAGATACTGGTAATTTGACCTGTGGTTGCAGTGATGGAAACAATGGGAAGTAGATATATTTAGATTATAAAATCAGCAGAACTTGGTGGTAGGTTGAATATGTGTGTGGTGTGGGAAAGGTGGGCTGGTGGGAAAATGATATGAGGGAGAGAGAGGTGTCAAAGACTAGTGCTGGGCTTCTGGCTTACATATCCGGATTCATGATGGTGCTATTAACTAGAACTGGAAGCAATTAGATTTGGGGATAGAAAACTCTGAGTTTAGTTTTGGACATATTAAATTTGCAATGCCTTTGAGACTTCAAGAGGAAATGTTGAGTAGGAAGTGTGAAGTTCAAGGGAGAGGTCTGGACTGGAGATATAAATTAGGTGAGTCATTTATGAGTCACACTATACATTTTATTATGTAATATGCTTTTCATCCTTAATATGCCCATGTGCACAATCAATTCAATACATGTGATGGTTAGTTTCATGGGTCAATTTTGCTAGGCTGTATTACCCAGTTATTTAACAAACACTAATCTAGGTGTTACTATGAAGGTATTTTGTAGATATGGTTAACATCTACAATCAGTTAAGTAAAGGAGATCACCCTCAATAATGTGGGTGGGTCTCATTTAATAAGTTGGAAGACCTTAGGCACAAAAAACTAAAGTTCCCTAGAGAAGAAGAAATCCTGCCTCAGGACTGCAGCATTAACTCCTGTCTGAGTTGCCAGCCAGCCTACCTGTTCTACAATTTTGGACTCCCAGCCCACATGATAAACAAACCAAGCCAGTATGCTGTTTATCTGGAGAAATCTGACTGATACAATAATATGGAGTAATTTCGTTTAATAAAAACTAGTTGCAGTTGAGTCAATTCCAACTCAGGGTGACGCCTTGTGTGTCAGGGTAGAACTTTGTCCATGGATAAAGGGGCTGCGATTCAGGCCCAAGCGGTTAAATCCCAATGTCCTTACCCTTAAACACCACATCACCTCTATTCTTCTACTCTTTAGAGTTTTTATATGGAGTGGCTGCAGAATTAATATTTTTAAATTAATAATATATGAGTTCAACATTCACTTTTATTAGCACTCACTTTATAGAGAAATAGCCTTATTACATACATATTAATATAATATCTGCTGCCATAATTACATGGATTTTTCCTTTAAAATTTTTAATATGTAATATGCTATTAGATTTCCTAATATCTTTTCATAAACTGCTGGATTTTTGCTAATATTTTTATAAGTTTTTACATTTGAATAGATGAGTGAATTTTTTCTATGTTTATAATGTTTTATATTTGAATTATGAAAACTTTGTAAAATGAATTAGAAGTATTTCATCATCTACATTCCAAAGCAACTTAGAGTTGAGAGTCAAACAAACCTGCTTTGTAAATTTGCACCCAAATCACAATAAAAAACATTAAAAATTAAAAAACAAAAACAAAACTGTATGGTACCGGGCTACCATTACTGAACATTTTGATCAAAGATTCAATAGAACAATCCTGATCCCAAAGCAGGGAAATGCAGAACAGAATTTCAAATTCTCATGGACTCCACACTTTCTGGAGCCAAGAAGGCTGGTGTAACCTGAAACTATTCCCCTGAGATAATCTTTAAATCTTAAACAAAAATAACTCCTAAAGCCTTCTTAAAACCAAACAATAGTTTAGTTTAGTCATTGAAAATGTCTGCCTTGATCATTACTATTTTTTAAGAACTATCTACATGGGATCAAATTGACAACAGCAACTCAAAAGATTAGATAGGAACTTTAGGGGGCAGTGTGTTTATAGTAACGAAGTGGGACAACTCAGAAAAGGAGGGTGAGAATGGCTGCACAACTTGAAGAATGTAATCAATGTCACTGAATTGTACAAGTAGAAACTGTTGAACTGGTGTATGTTCTGCTGTGTGTAATCTTTTTTTAAAATTTTTATTGTGATTTGGGTGAAAGTTTACAGAGCAAATTCATTTTCCATAGAGCAGCTCACATA
>NW_006921975.1:1313241-1316663 GCF_000298275.1 Orycteropus afer afer
CTTCCTTCTGAGGAGTGGCTGGTGGGTTTGAACCACCAGCTTTCTGGTTAGCAGTCAAATGCCTTAGGCACTACACCACCAGAGCTCCCTTGGCAAGATAAGTGATCAATTAATTGGAAATACCTTATCAACAACATAAGTGGGGACTATGCACATGGACCTCACCAGATGGAATACACGGGAGTCAAATTAACTACATCTGTGAAAAAAGATGATGGGGAAGCTCAATATTATAAGTCAGTACAAGATCTGGGGCTGACTACAGAACAGGCTATCAACTGTTCCTGTGCAAGTTGAAGTTGAAGCTGAGGAAAATTAAAACAACTCTGTGAGAGCTGCAGTATGAACTTGAGTACATCCCACTTAAATTTAGAGGCCAACTCAAGAATAGATTTGATGCATTGAACACTAATAATCCAAGACCAGTTGAGTTGTGGGATGACATCAAGGACATCATACATGAAGAAAGCAAAAGATTATTAGAAAGACAAGAAAGAAGGAGACCAAAATGGATGTCAGAAGTGACTCTGAAACTTGCCCTTAAATGTAGAGTAGCTAAAGTGAGTGAAAGGAATGATGAAAGTAAAAGAGTTGGGAAGAAGATTTCAAAGGGCAGCTTGAGAAGACAAAGTAAAGTATTATAATGAAATATACAAAGACCTAGAGTTAGAAAACCAAAAGAGAAGAACCCCTTGGCATCCCTCAAACTGACAGAACTGAAGAAAAAATTCAAGGTTTGAGTTGCAATATTGAAGAATTCTATGGGCAAGATACTGAAAGATGCAAGAAGCATCAAAGGAAGATGGAAGGACTACATAGAATCACTGTACCAAAAAGAATTAGCCAATGTTCAGCTATTTCAGGAGGTGGCATATAATCAAGAATTGAAGATATTGAAAGAAGGCGTCTAAGCTGCACTGAGGGGGTTGGCAGAAAATCAGGCTCCAGGAATTAATCGAATACTAATTGAGATGTTTCAAAAAATGAATGCAATGCTGGAAGCACTCACTTGTCTATGCCAAGAAATTTGGAAGACAGCTACTTGGCCAATTGTCTGGAAGAAATTAAGCTTTGTGTCCATTGCAGAGAAAGGTGGTTCAACAGAATGTGAAATTATAAAACAGTAGCATTTATAGCACATACAAGTAAAATTTTGCTGAAGATAATTCAAAAAAGGTGCAGCAGTACATCAACAGGGAGCTGCCAGAAATTCAAGCTGGATTCAGAAGAGAAAGCAGAATGAGAGACATCATTGCTGATATCAGATGGATCTTGGCTGAAAAGCAGAGAATACCAGAAAAATGTTTACCTGTGTTTTATTGGCTATGCAATGACATTTGACTGTGTGGATCCTAACAATTTATGGATAACATTGAGAAGAATGGGAATTCCAGAACACTTAATTATGCTCATGAAGAACATGTATATAAACCAAGAGGCAGCTATTCAAACAGAAAAAGGGGGTACTTTGTGGTTTAAAATCAGGAAAGGTGTGCATCACGGTTGTATCCTTTCATCATACTTATTCAATCTGTATGCTGAGCAAACACCCAAGAAGGTGGATTATATTAAGAAGAATGCAGTCTCAGAATTGGAGGAAGACTCTTTAACAACTTGCAATATGTAAATGACAGGACCTTGCTCATTGAAAGTAAAGAGGACTTGAAGCATTTGCTGATGAAGATCAAAGACTACAGCCTTCAGCGTGGATTGCACCTCAGCATAAAGAAAACAAAAATCCTTGCATCTGGACTAGTAAGCCACATCACGATAAATGGAGAAAAGACTGAAGTTGTCAAGGATTTAGTTTTACTTGGATCCACAATCAACACCCATGGAAGCAGCAGTCAAAAAAAGCAAACAATGTACTGCATTGGGCAAATCTGCTGAAAAAAAAAAACCTCTTTAAAGTGTTAACGAGAAAAGATGTTACTTTGAGGACTAAGATGCACTTGACTGATGCATGGCAATTTTAATCACCTCATATGCATGAGAAAGCTGGAAGATAAATAAGGAAGACTGAAGAATTGAGGACTTTGAATTATGCTGTTGGTGAAGAATGTTGACTATACCATGGACTGCCAGACGAAAGAACAAATCTGTCTTGGAACAAGTGCAGTCAGAATTCTCCTTAGAAGTGAGGATGGCAAGACTTTGTCTCATGTATGGTGGGCATGGTATCAGTAGGGACTAATGTCTGGAGAAGGACATTATACTTGGTAAAGCAGAGCGTCAGAGAAAAAGAAGCAGCTCCTCAGTGAAGTGGATTGACACGGTCCTTGTAACAATGGACTCAGTCATAGCAACGATCGTGAGGATGGCCCAGGACCAGGCAGGTAGAATTGGAACTGACTTAGTGGTACCTAACAACAATAATAATTTTAAAAATTGGCATAATTACTTATTTGAATAGATAGTAGTTGCACATTATATTAAACTCCAAAGTCCCAAAGTATATAGAGCAATTCTTCCCCGATACTATTTCTCAGTCAATCCCCCTTCCTAGAGGCTAGGAAGTTTCTTGTATATCTTCCAGACTTCTATTCATATTCAAGCATATAGCATCAACCAGTCTCCTACTAATGTACCTTTAGATGGTTTCCTCTTTTTGTATCTCAGAATGCTGAAATGAATAAATAATTTCTAACTAAATATCTGCACGCGTATGTGAATGTATCTGTAGGATATACACCTAGAAACTAAATCACTGAATCAAATAATATGATTTGTTCTCACATTCTTATAATTAGCCCCTCTTAGTCACGAGAGCTTATTCTTTTAACATGCTATCAGATTCTCTATGCTAATACTTAAAGATTTTAGAGTAACCTTTGTATAAACCAAAAAAATAAATCCATTGCCATCAAGTTCGTAAATGAGACCCATGTATATTTGGCCTCGATTTCCTTTGTTTTTTAAATTAAAAAAATATGGTAGGAGTTGATAAAGGATTAATGTATTACCCCCTTATAGGTAACATATTTGTATTTAAATGAAAACTTTCTGGAAAAAAAACCTCAGTGTTTTAATTAAATGTTTTTCAACATTTTTACTCTTCATTTGAATTACTTGTAGAACTTTTAAAAAAGACAGGTGTATTTTTTTTTTGTTGTTGTTGTTCTAGACATACAGTTGTCAAATTATGACCCGTGGGCCAAGTCCAAATTGCCACCTCTTTCTATAAATAAAGTTTGAGTGGAACACAGCCACTCCCACTTATTTACTTATTGTCTATGGCTGCTTTCATAGTACAATGTCAGAGTCAAGTAGCTGAGACAGAGATAATGCAGCCAACAAATCCTAAAATATTTACTATCGAGCTCTGGTAGTGTAGGGCCTAAGGCACTTGACTGCTAACCAGAAGGCTGGTGGTTCAAACCCACCAGCCACTCCTCGGAAGGAAGATGGGGCAATCTACTTCC
>NW_006921975.1:1316763-1321261 GCF_000298275.1 Orycteropus afer afer
TAGTGATACTGCCTCGGAGATCCAAGAAGGGGTCGCTATGAGTCGGGTCCGACTTGATGGCACATAACAACAACAACAACAACAAAGCCATTTACACAAAAAGTTTGCTGGCCCTTGTTTTATATTCATGGGATAAAAGTCTCTGGTAGTAAAGTCTGCATGTATGTATTTTTTTTTTTGGGGGGGGGGAACCAAAGTTAGTCCTTATTTTCACTATGTTTGAGCCCTAATATTTTAACACAAAACTTCCAAATATCTACTAAACTCAAAACTCACTGCCATCGAGTCAGATCTGACTCATAGTGACCCCTCCTTGGGTGTCCGAGGAGGTATCACTATGGAAGTAGATTGCCCAACCTTCCTTCCACCAATTACCTAAGGGATTCGTGTTTTTTCCTATGCCAAAATCCTCTTCCTATGTTTTTGTCTACTATCTCACCTTGTCCCTTAGTTTGGGTCTCTATTACTTTCACTAGAGCCCTCTAGTATTATGCATCCCTCACCAGCCCCTAGTCAAGGCCACAGTGACCACTGAAAAAATATTTATAGGACAAATGACTTGCATATCCCTATCCTAAACAGTTCTTGAGCCAGTATTTTATTGCATTTATGCTTACAGGTACACTGTCATGAATCTCTGTCTGCAAACTCACAACTGTACAAGCTATGCAACTCTTTTTCTTTCAACTAAATATAAATTTAGAATCTTCATTCCAACAGGGTGTTGGAAACTTAATTATAGTCATTTTGCGGATTTCACACTTTTTTCCTGTGGATTGTGTCTAAGTTATTGAGGAATGGGCGGAGAACTTATATAGTACCAAGATATTGGGAGGTGATCCATCACGTCTTCAATATTGTCTGCCCATGTAGTCATCCGTTGAGATTCTCTGGTTCCATCTGAGCTTTCATCAGCGGCCTGTAGACAACACCAGGAGAGATGCTCCTTGCTCTCATCTTCATGGCTCTTCTAAGTTGATTGGTTTTATCTGCTACTTCCATGTCCCTCTTGTGCTCACAGGTGTCACCTAACTGTCGTTGCAGAATGATGAGGTGTATTAAGTTTCTGATAATTTAAACTTTATCTCTGGTGCATATTATTGTCCCTCCAGAACTTTGTCTAAAAATGGAGCACAATCCTTATCATTTGGAAACAAAAAACTTATGTGGCATTTTATTTCTAGCCCCCTCTCTGGGATCATTTGACATCTGTCCCCTATTCCTTCCTCTCCAATTTTCTTTACTTCTCTCTTTCTGGGAATTTTTTTTAAATGATTTTTTTGGGGATGACTGGGGTAATCTTTACTTTCTTACATATATTATTTGTCTATGTTGTAAGCCTTTTGCTAGGCTTTTGAAGACCAAATGCCAAATACTTTCTGCTTTCTATTATCTGCCAAAGCAAATAAGCAGAGAACTATTTAAGTGCTCAGTGAGGGGAAGGGCAAGGAATAAAAGGAACTCTCAGGCAGAAATTGTTAATATTTAAAAAACATGATCCTGAAAAAAGGTATTATTTAATTACTATTAATTAGCATACATGTTGCCTTGTAATTGTTTTCTCCCTTCTAGTATATTCTTTTGTCTTTTCCAGGTAGGTCTTTAAAGAACTTAAAGAAACTTTCTTTCAACTTATCAAATGTTATTTATTAAGCATCTATTCTAAGCTCAACCTGCTTCCTTTGAAGTGACTCAGGCAGTGACTAAATGTGGAACCCCATTTATTTGCTTCTGTGGCTTCCTTAGATACTTATTTTTCTTAGAATGGTCAATGATCATAAAAGGTTGAGTCTCAGGTGGACAGAAATGTAAATCTGGGTAAGTAGTAGAAGACAAATCAACTATTGGAAAATTAATGGAAATGTTAAGAAAATTCACAGCTATTCCATTGGGTCCTCAAGTTAAATATCCCATAGAAACAGTAGATGAAGTTTATATCTTGCTTTCAAAATTTAATAAGCTGGATTTCATATTGTATTGGTCCATTATGTGCATATGCAAAATGTAGTGACTTAAGGACTTGAATAGAGAAGTTTCACCTCCAAAATTCATGTTTGTTTTTCTTCCTTCCTGAGCCAGAGCTTTTTGCATTGGTTTGATGTACTGTAGTTACTTGGGGTTTAATCTTGTATAATAATTAACTTCAATTGATCCACTGCAGTGTGTTAGCAAAGTGCCCGAGCCTATTAAATCTGACTAAGAATCCTCCATTGCTTTCCTAATTTCCAGCATCATTATGCTGCCAGGAAAGCTGATTAATGTAAAGGCATTCTGAACTGGATCTTTTGGTTGTTGAAATTTTGGAGAGACTGCACACATATTTCCATTTTAAAATATTGCATCTAATAAATACCAACATAAAGTATCTCAGTTCTTAGGAGAGCAATGGATATGAGTGAGATGTCTATTCTTCTTCATGATAGATCTCTTTTGTCAAAGGGGGAAGGCAGAGCCATCAGAGCTTCACTTCTTAATGGGGGCACATATGGTTAATTTAAAAACAAGAAGAAAAATGAAACATTACTGAAAGTGCACCATGCTCAATAGGCCTCTGGAAAAGAAAACAAAAGGCTACCAATGAGAAATATGACAATAGGAAGAAAGAAAGTACAAAAGAAAACCTTAAGAGATAGATGTAAATGAAGCCATTAACCTGAAGACTCACAGCAGATATTTTCAGCCTTTGAGAAGATTTTAAATAATAATAATAATAAAATCCAAATTGGTCTATTGAAAGGCTCTGGGAATAGGATTTCTAGTGAACTAATCCATTTGGAAAACTTTACTGAGTCTCCACTGTATGTCAGGAGAAACCAAGAATAAGACTTGGTCATTATATTCAAGAAGCTTACACTTCTTTTTAAATAAACTGTCTTGGTTGCCTTGGTGAATTGAAACTCTATTTTGATTTTCCCCATATCTTTGAAAATGTTTTAGTTGAGTCTACTTTCCTGCCTTAGTAAGTTGAATCTAGCAGATATATTCAGTTTTACAGATTCACAAGCTCACCTTAAGAAGCAATAATCATTCTCCAAGAATGGATGGAATGTCCAGATGTTGGTCATGAGGCTGAGTGGCTACTAAGACCAAAATATACTCTGGAAGGTGATTCAAAATTAAAGTAGCTAATTTAGTTTGATTTGATTCATTATCTTAAAAATTGCATGCAAAGAGAATTCTACTTAAGGGTTTCAGTTAGTTTTATTTCAAAAATATTCTTCACTATAAATGATTATACTCTTAATTTTATCATCATAAGAAGATAAAGAGGGAGAGATTATAATGATGATTTAATTAAAGTTATCAAGAATATCAGAGATTATGAAAGTATGAAAAGTTGGATCCTGCAGAACACATCATTCTCTTCCATGGGCTGCAGATCTACTGATTTTTCTTTATTTCCTATTATGGTGCAACTGGAATTCAAAGATCGGAGAGACTACTGAGGACTTCAGTTGTTGAGGGAAAGCTTTATGGATTAGTGAGTTTGGAGTTTGGTCTTAAGGGAAGGATATATTTTTTATTGGTGGGGACCAGTGAAAGGATATCTCCAGTAGAGATAACAGCATGAGCAAAGCTGTTGAAGTAGTAGTGAGCATGATGTATAAAGAGAATAATAATGAAAGTTGTTTAACTTCATGGAAGAGTCCATAGGGGGAATAAGTTTGTTTGAAGAGTAGGGTGTAGGTGATTGAAGAGTTGAGTGAAATTGAAACCATTTTTTGAAAGTATAGAATACTAAACAAAGAGTCTGGAATTTAACCCATGATCTTGAAGTAGTAATCTAGCAAAATCCATTAAAGTTCAAGTCAGTGTCTAGGATGAAGTTGTTGGCAAGGGCTAAAGAGATTAGACTTTGAAACTAATGGATTAGGGGATCAAGAGAGGTTTCCAGCTCTGTAGGGCAACAGCAGTGTATTGTCTTACACATACCAGGTTTCCAATACATTTTTATTTTATGAATGAAAAGAATGATACATCTAGTCTCAGGGCACAATAGTAAGGAGGAGGGTAATTCAGTGGTCATATGATATAAGTGTACATGATACACCCTTTTTTTTTTGGTATGCTGAATGGCCGCATATTAAAATCAATGTTCAGGAATGACATCAGTAAAATTGATGACTATTTGACACTATCAAGTCTTAAAAACCAAAAGAAAAAATAATAAAGAAGATTGAACTGAGCTGAAAGGACTTATGGGACACCATCGAGGAGGCAACGTACACATCATGGGAATCCCAAAAGGAGAAGAGAAAAAGGGATAGACAGAATATCTGAAGATACAATGGTAGAAGAATTTCTAGATTTGACAAAGGACATGATTATCAAAGGCCAATCACTCCACTTGTTTTCTATATCATATTTGCTCTTGACTTCTCAAGGATTTTGCATCTGCTACTATACTCCCTCTGTTCTGCATCATCAGCTTCTCCTTTTATATTGGAGTATTCCCACTATCCAAATAAACATGTTCCTGTACGTCCCTTGATTTCAC
>NW_006921975.1:1321656-1324084 GCF_000298275.1 Orycteropus afer afer
CATATGCCTGTCTTTTGTTTGGCTGGAAGCCACAGGTGTGGGTTCAATTCCAGACCTGAAGGGCAACTAGGGGCCATAGTCTCAGTGGTCCCACAAGGCTCTATCAGACCAGCAAACCTGCCCGCCTTTTCTGCAATTTAAAATTTTTATCTTAATAAACCTCTCAAAAACATTTGACAAAGTTGATCACAACCTTACTCTTGAAACTTTTTCTTTGTTTTCAAGACACTATATTTTCCTCCTAACTTGTTTCTGTTCATTCTTTATCTCCTTTGCTGGCTCCTTTCCTCTGTCCTACTTCTAAACGTAGGAATGTCTCAGGACTCAGTTCCAGTCTACCTTTTCTACTCTATCTATATATAGTCAATAATCTTATCTAGTTCCACAACTTTAAGTACTGCCTAAAATTTATATTTCCAACCCTAACTTCCCTAAACTCAAGATTTTTAAATGTTAACTTGAGATGTCCACTTGAATATCTAATAAACCTCTCAAACTTTGCATATTAAAAATAGTTCTTTCTCAAAAAGAGAATGAATTTGCTACAAGCCATCCACAATTTCCTGTTGAATGTCACACATTTGTAAGACTCTTGGCCTGGGCAAGGGCTACAATCTGTGACCCAAGAGACAAATTCATAAGGAATTCTTGTTTTTCCTTAGTATGGGTTAGGACTCTTGGTTTCCAAGAAGAGGAGCCCACTCAAGGTAATCCAGATAAAAGGAGGGTGATTTGAGTAATAAAAGAAGGTGCCACTCAAATCCAAGTAAATAAAAGGAAATATAGCCAGACCTCATTGGAACTAGAAACTAAAATACTATCCAAAACCAAAGGTTTTCTCTCAGAGACGGACACTTTCATGATGTTTCTGCTTCTCTCTGTGCATCCACTCCATTTTCCCTTCTTTTCTGACATTTTCTTCTCATCTTCCACATGGCTCTTAATGGGTATCCCAGCAACCAAATCTGCCTAATGACCGGTGGTAGATTTCCTATCAAGAATCTAATGCAGTGATATGCTGGTAAATGTTTAATAATGAGCTCTCTGGGTGAGAGAGAGGAGAAATGGCATAATTTGTTACATTTGCTGATTCCCATGATTTGAATATTCCCACCATGGCCAATTTCAACTACCAACATGATGTCACAAGCTTGTAAAATCTCTGATAATTTAACATTTGTCTTTGTAAGTTGATATGAGCCTGCCATAGTATACCACTGCTTAATGAACTTAAACTTCATGGCTCCTCATTTGTGTGGGGCCTTTCCAAGAACTAAACGGAGCTCTGGTGGCATAGTGGATACGGCATTTGGCTGCTCACCAGGAGATCAGCAGTTCAAACCCACTAGCTGCTCCATGGAAGGAAGAAGGAGCAATCTACTTTTGTAAAGATTTACAGCCTTGGAAAGCCAACAGGGGTCTCTAAGAGTTAGAATCAATTCAATAGCAGTGAGATTGGTTCCCCCTCTCCCAAGGTCTTGTGCCTCACATTATATGTTAAATATTATGTTCTTCTTCTTAAAAATCTTCTCCCCTCACCCCAATGGTATAAGCTCAGTGCTGCATAAACTTGGCTCTTCCCGTGTTAATGACCTTTTAATTCAGTTGCTAGAGGTCACTTTGCAATTCCCCTCTCTGCTTTTCTGTTTAAACTACTAAGAAAGGAAATATGATTGAGTTAGATGGTCTTTTAGGACTGGGCCCTTTATTCCAGGCCATGCCATAGGCCAGGTATAAGTCTATGAATAAACTTCCTTGGTTTAGGTGTCCATTTCTGGCCTAAACAGCTGTAACTAGGAAAATGGAATGATGGATTCCACTGTCAACTTTACAGGGGCTGTACAGGGGCCAGTTTCCCTTAGAGGAGTCTGTTGATAGAACATGTCTTACCTTGTTGCTGCTGTTGTCAGGTGCTATAGAATCTGTTCCAACTCATAGTGACCCCATGTGGAAGAGTAGAACTGTCTCATAGGGTTTCCTAGGCTGTAATCTTTATGGAAGCAGGTCTTTCTCCCACACAGCCTCTGGGTGTGTTCAAACTGCCAACTTTTGGTTAGCAACTGAGTGCTTAACTGTTGGGCCACCAGGGCTTGACCCCACTCAGAGGCTCTGAGGGAGAAAGATCTGGTGATCTGCTCCCATAAAAATTACAGCCTAGAGAACCATATGGGGTAGCTCTACTCTGTCACAAGGGGTCATAATGAGTCAAAATTGACACCTCAGCACCTAACTAACATGTCTTACATAGAGATGTCAAATTTTCTGAGTGCCCTACCCATCAACTCAAATATAACCTCTAGCATAATAAAGCACAATCTTTTACTTAACTGTTTTTTTAATTATTATTGTGATTTGGGTGAAGATTTACAGAGCAAATTCACTTTCCATACAGCAGTTCACATATACTTTGTCTCACGTCATTGACCAC
>NW_006921975.1:1339166-1340316 GCF_000298275.1 Orycteropus afer afer
CAAATTCTTCTGCTAGTTGGGGTTTAGTCCACTTCTGTATCCTTCCCTTCAAGGCTCAGGGGTCCAAGATTATCTTCTGTGTCTTTGTTAATTGGTTTCCCTGTTCTTTGTTGAAGAGGGTCTGTGCAGTCCTTTTGCCTAGTCCACCATCTTGCTGTAACTCTCTTTTACATAACTGTTGAAAGTAAAAATGTTCAAGTTACCTTGTAAGTAAACCATGAGAGTTATGTTCTAATCTATAATCCAGTCACTGATTTTTACTTCCTAAAGGAGCTCTGGTTGTGCAGTGGTTTAACCATTGGACTGCTAACCAAAAGGTCAGTGTTTCAAACCTACCAGCTGGTATGGGGGAGAAAGATGAGGCAGTCTGCTTCCATAAACTATTTACAGTCTTGGAAACCTTATGAGTAACATTGCTCTGTCTTCTAGACTTGCTATGAGTGGAAAGTGACTTAATAGCAGTGGGCTTGGTTTGGTTTTTATCTATCTGATCTAGACTCCCTCAAGTGTTATTCAAATCAATAAATAAGCAAATAATGGTACAAGTTTTATGAATTTGATCAAAATTAACAAATGGTCATAGGGAAATTTTAAGCAAAACAGTAGATGTGTTAGCATCTGTATAAACTGAGTCTCAACTGTAATTTGTATGACCCAATTCATGGAATGGGTCATTGGAAATGAAGACATGGTAAATGATTCTCCTGGAGGTTCCCTTTTTCACTATCACCACTATGATGAGCTTATCTCCATAAATGAGCCCTATTCACTAGAACATTCTCACTTTCAATTGCCTATAATTTACAATATGCAAATTTCTGAGCTTCTTCAAACCTTCTGAATCAGAGTCTCTGGAGCAAGGGGATCAGGAACCTGTCTTTTTAATGCAACCCTGGGATTTGTATTTTTATTTGTCAATTATGTGACACACAGATATTTGAGAATCTCTGCCCCATACTATCTGGTATTGTTCACCACTGTATCTGCAACACCTAGAATATCTTCTGGCATGGAGCAAGCACTCAGTAAAGATAGTGAATGGAGAAAGAATGAGTTAATTAATACATCCTTTGGGGTCAGGAAGTCAGTCACTTACATCTTTAGAAAATCACAGGGAAGAAAACATGAGAATGTGTACTTTTTTTTTTTT
>NW_006921975.1:1341281-1347716 GCF_000298275.1 Orycteropus afer afer
CCAAGGGTGGGAGGGGTGGCGAGGGAACACTGCCAAAAAAAATGCATTGACCCATGTCACTTTAGCTTAACTAGCATATTTCACTGTACATAAATTATATTTCAATAAAATGCATTAAAAAAGAGGATAATATTCAAGGCAGACCTTTTTTGCTAGTTAAGCTAAATTGTTGTTCAATTTTTAAAAGACTTTAGGGGATATTATCTTGCTATTTTATTCTTGAATGGTTTTCCTGAGTTCTTCGAGGGTACTGTCTGTGTTCTCCTTGGTTCTGTTTGGGGTTTCCTTAGGCTCTTGTAGAGTTCTATAAACATACTTTCTAAATTCCTTCTCAGATAATTCTATTGCCTCCTCTTCCTCCATGTTTAATGAGACTTTTGTTCAGGATTTTATTTCTATTGTTTTATGCTGTTTTTTCGTTTGTTTGATTTGAGGTTACCTTTTGTTTTCTGGATGTTTTGAAGTTGTCTTTAACTGTTAGTTATGTATTGATTTGTTTTGTCTTGATTTTATGATTTAATATTTTTGCAAAGATGGAGCTGGTGTAATTTATTTTTTTGGTTACTAATTCAGGGGTGCTGGGTTGCTCTGCGGTTTTCTTTGTGATGATGGAATCACTGTGTGGAATGTGGATGCAGGTCTCTGTTTGTCGTGAAGGGGTTTTAGGACTTGAGCAAGCAGGTGTTGTGGTGGCTTAATGTGGTTTTTCTATTTAATGAGGCAGAGGAGAGGCAGGGAAAGGAGGAAGAAAAGAGAAAAAAAAAAAAAAGCCTCCAAGGTGCTGGTAGCTGTTTCTAGGGTTTTGAGTAGGCTGCTAATGATGACATTATACTGTTACTCACAGACCCACAGCTCAAGTTTGGTGAAGACCCCAGTGGTTAGGGGGCATCCACTTTCAGCCAGGTTCAGACAGCTGCAAAAACCCTGTACTCCAGGCCCCTCTGTGCCTAAAAGCTGTCCTGGAATAGATGCCCTGACCCACACCGCAAGTTCATCCCAGGACCCACCCATTGTAGCATGCTTCCCTCTGGTCCCAAATCAGTGGTGTCCAGAGTCAGAGGGGTCTCTGCTCCACTTCTCAGAAATGCTGCTCTCCCAGTTGTCCCAAATTTACCCATAATAGCTGGTGCTGAAGGTAGATCTGTGGTGTGGCCACAGGTCCTCTGGTGTGTTCTCTCCACTGCACCAGGGAGCCCTCTGATGCCCTGTCTCACTGGCCAGTTGGAGCTCTACAGGGCAGGTTCAATTATTTTTATTCTTCCTGGCTATTTACACTGCCTCTCCCTCCTTTCTAATCCTGCTTCCCTGAGTTTGACCTTCTATGATTTAATGAGCTCTTCATAGCACCAGAATCCCCACTTGAAACTGCTGCACCTAGTTTTTCAGGTATTAAGATGCTAGAGGGAACTAATGTGTGGGCTACAGGTAAGAGGTCATCTTCTCACCACCCCCTAACCACTGGGGTCTTCACCAAACTTGAGCTGTGGGTCTGTGAGTAACAGTATAATGTCATCATTAGCAGCCTACTCAAAGCCCTAGAAATGGCTACCAGCACCTTGGAGGCTTTTTTTTTTTTTTTTCAGCATCACTTTGTATGCTGGCTGTGAACAACTGGTAGGGTCATATCATTGCATAATGGCTGACCATTAGCACTAACCATTAGTTTTCTGTAGAAGACAATGCTCCTACGCACTAGATTCTATGGAACCTTACAAGAAATAATCTATATAAAGGTTCCTGAGTCTTGGGTCACAGTAAAGATTACCCTGTGTACTAGGCAGAAAAATGGCCCCTTAACAATGTCTATGTCTTAATACCTAAAACTTATAAATATATTACCTTACATGGCAAAAGCATCTTTACAGATTTGATTAAATTAAGGATTTTGAGATGGGAAGATTATTCGGGATTATATGGGTGGGTCCAATGTAATCACAAGGGTCCTTATAAGAGGAAGGAGAGAAGGTCAAAATCAGAGAAGGAGGTATAATAATGAAAACAGAGGAGAGTGATCGAGCATAAGAGTGAGATTGAAAGAGGGAGTGAAACAGAAAGACTGATAGAGACTTTGAAATGGAGAAAGGAGCTATGAACCAAGGAATGTGGGAAGCTTCTAGAAGCTGGAAAAGGTGAGGAAACATTCTCCTCTAGCGTCTCTAGCCCTGTTAACACCTTAATTCTTATGAAGGCTTCTGACCCCCAGAATTGAGAGATAATAAATGTTTGTTATAATTTGCTACAGCAGCAGTAGGACACTAATACATCTTATCTAAAAACTCACTGCTGCCAAGTGCCAATCTTCCTTCTGAGGAGGGGTTGGTGGGTTTGAATCACCAGCCTTCTGGTTAGCAGTCAAGTGCCTGAGGCACTATGCTACCCGAACTCCCAATACACCTTATAGTAAATATTATTTTCACTGTCCAATTCCAATTTGTAAAAAATAAGATTCTCTGTTCTTGTTACTATTTGAAGCCTTATTATTTTCACTTTCAGAAAACTTAATGTTGATAACTCAAGGTACTCTCAGCCAAATTGGTGATTAAGACTGTGTAAAAACTCAGTATAAATGAAGGTTTTGCTCTTCTCCTCCTTTTTTCTATGGGATGGATCTAAGTCACTGGGTGAAAGGAGTGTCATTTAGTCCAGGATCATTTTCTACTCTCTGTTGATGTTTTATGAGAGGAGACTAGTTTCTATTACATTTGGATTGTTGCTCTTTATCTATACGGCATTATCTACTAAAGTCCACAGTCCTACCAAGCATATAGATTGTGTGGTTGACGTGGAATTCACTGTCAATGTTTCCTTGTTAAGTTTGCAAGGCCTCTTCTAGACTACTGCACATCTCTCAGCCAATTGTAGCCCTCTTGAGAGCACAGATAACTTTGACATATCGTCGCATCACACTCTGGAGTCCTAGGACATTTGGAAGACTTTCTGGTCTGTTCTATCTAGACATGTATAATCACCAGTTTCACAAGGGTTGTTGCCTTCTTGACCTTCACTAGGGAACCAAATATCTTCTCAGTTTTCATTATCCCCTTCCCAGGTATTAATATCAACTCTCCTCCTCTCCCTAGCCAGTCTAACTTAACTTCATTTTGGATGTGGGAAAATAGGCCCTTCTTTCAACATACACGCTTTCCAACTTTCTTGTTTATAGAATAAACTTCATACTCTAATTCTTTGCACTTAGTTCTTACACTTTTCAAACTAAAAAACCTTTTTCTTTCTCAAAGATCTTGGCTTTTGTAATACAAAGTTTTATCTCTTGAGACGGTGCCTCTGTTAAGGAATTCAGAGGGCTAATTCCAAAGTAAACTCCAAGGATGTGACTCTCTGCTTTATGCATTGGGCCCTTGCCCGAGGTAATAAGTCACAGCCTCAAGGTCTAATTTTAATGGGAAATGTTGAGGGGTAATGAGGGGTAAAAAAAGAATGAAAACTCATCCGTTAATACTTCAAGATAATATGCCTCTACATTTCTTTCTCTAGTAAATCACAGTATCTGGACTCCTCAACTTAGGTGTCCCTTCTGTTAAGTTATGCAAGGTGCTTGCAAGGCTCATCTGAGCCCTGTGCAAGCTTTGCCTTTAGTTATCGCCTAATTCAGATAGGAACTAAATCTCTGACCATAATCTATACATCCAGAACAAGAGCTCCCATGTGTAAAGATTCAGAACTCATAGAGATAGTTATCAGAATGAGCCCCAAGAATGAAGGTGGTAAATTTTTTAGCCTCTGATCTAAAAACTGTCGTAGGTTTAAATATAATTGATAAAAGGTAAGAAGACAAGATAAGTGTGGAGGGTTTTTCTCCAGCCTCTTTAACATTTTGTACCTGCCATCCCCATCACATATACAACACACACACACACACATACACACTCCACAAACCTTTCAAGCATGGAATAAGAACAGAGGGTTTTGGAGACAGAGAGGAAGAGAGTTAGATATGTATTTGTGGCTCTAGATGGTCTATATCCCCATACCTTTGGGCCGAATTAAAGGAGTGTTAAAGAATGATGTAAACTCTCCCTTAAAGGTCCAAGAAATCGAAGGAAAAATGACTTATGTTTGACATCTTTGGTGGGGACTAGGAAGTTGAGAAGGCTGGTTGAGCAATCTCCTTCCTCTCCATCCGATATAGCAGTTGTATAGAAGAGCTATTTGTTTGGTAGGCACAGGCAAGAAAAGGCCAGAGACACATCTTCAGGACTCCTGTTGTTAGGTGCCATTGACTGATTGACTGAGAAACAGGATTGGGGGTAGGATTGCTCTCTATATTTTTGGACTTTGGGATTTTATATAATGTGAAAATACTACCTATTCATATAAGTAATTACTAACCTGAATGGACAAGAAAAGACAGAACTTAACCTGGACATGACTAGCTTAAATTTTTCTGCTTTAGGCAGACAGGTGGTTCAGAGGGAGGTACTTTTTTCCATCATGTCTGAACTTAGGACTAGGGATGCTTGCTACATCTGTATTTCTGCCTAGACTGCACTTGATATATCTGAATGATTAGGCCAAGAGCTATGTATAAATATGAAGGCTTGAGTTACAATCGGTGTTGAGATATTCCCCAAGGTATAGGCAAGAGGCTGCCTTGCTGTGAGTCTGAGAAGCATGAAGAAACATGGGCATCTGTAATTAGCTCTTATTGTTCCTTTGACTTTACTATAATGGAAGGCAAAACAGAAAAGAAAAAGAAAAATTTTCCATAGGCCAAATTTATTAATATTCAAATTTTAACACCTACCATTAGATTGGTGTGCTCAGATTGTTTACTTGGCACTCTGCTAAGCATTACCTCAGTTAATCCTCACCACAACCTCTGAGAAAATATATTATTCTCCCCATTTTACAGGTGAAGAAACTGAGACTCAGAAATTAAGTTACTTAAGCTTGTGCAATTAATGAAGTGACCTGAAGTCCAGAACTGTCTGACTCCAAAGAATTTGATTTGATTATGGCCAAACATTGCTTCTTTAATGCATAGTAGCATTTAAAAAATTATTTCTAGCAATGATTTTCTTTGCAAGAGACAACAAGTGTGGAGAAGGGATGAAAGAGTGCTGAGGGACCAGTTATAATTTCATTGGGGGACCTAGGGCATTGGGCAGAGCAAAGTTGAGAGAAGGGCTACTTTGCTGCTTTTGGTTGGATGCTCTTGCTTGAGGGGCTTCACATACAATAAATATGCTGGCAGGAATTCCTACAAAATTTGAGTTGGGGAAGAAAAGACGAAGTTTTTCTTTTTAAAATAATGGCACTTTGTAATGAATTGTTCTGATAACAGCTTCCTTGTAAAGAAAAAATATATACAATCAGACAAAGCACAGTTGATCTGTGGGTCTCTCCCACTATCCAGGTAGGCACCAATTACCAGCACTTAGAAATTGGAATATTTGATAAAATGTATTCTGGTCGTGATTTTCTGGGTATGATCAGTAATTTAAAAAATGAAATATTTTCAAGCACACAGGACTCTCATCTGAAATAGCTTCCTACCTGTAATAAACATCACCTCTCTCTGTCACTAACTCTTAGCTCCAGCAGAAGTTTTGGAAGATAGATGGCTCTTTGTTTACTATCCATTCTGTTTTAGGGGATCTATCAATATGATGTAGGAAGGAAGGTTGGGCAATCTATTTCCATAGTGATATGGCCTCAGAAACCAAAGAAAGGGTCGTTAGGAGTTGGGTCTGACTTGATGGCACAAAACAACAACAACAACATTAATATGGTGAGGTCCCTGAGTGTGTAAACATTTAATGCCCTCAGCTGCTAACCAAAAGTTTAGAGGTTCAAGTCCACCCAGACACACCTCAATCTACTTCTGAAAAATCAGCCATTGAAAACTCAACAGAACACAGTTCTACTGTGATAGACATGGGGTTGCCATGAGTTGGAATTGACCCCAGGGCACTTTTTTTTTAAAACTGGTATCAGTGTGACACCAAACTTTGGTGGAGTTGTGAGACTCAATGCTGCTTTTACATTCTTGCAGCTTATGATGGAGATCAACATGACTGCCTTGCTGCACTGACTGCTTTGGCTGTTAGGTCAACTGCCATTAGCCTCAGCTACCTCAACTGCTGCCAGACCTGCATCTATATTTGAATGCAAATCAATATCCAGTCACCCATTGGACTAAATACCCTTGACCCTCAGCTTTTGCCACCAAAGTAATGTGTTTTCATTAGAAAACATCTTGCCTGGAGGCAGGAGACAAAATGATTAGTCTGAAGGTATGGTATGAAAACAACCTTTAGACTGAAAAGAGATCATGTATGTGGAAGTACCCAGTCAGCAGGCACTCACCAAACATTTCTTTCTGCACATCTATTTTCAAGCGGATGACTATGATGTAGGAAAAAAAAATAAGAGTATGTTTTTCTAGGGAGCTCTGGTGGCGTAGTGCCTAAG
>NW_006921975.1:1347816-1348518 GCF_000298275.1 Orycteropus afer afer
AGGGGTCGCTATGAGTCGGGGCCGACTCGACGGCAAATAACAACAATAACAACAAATATATGGCATAAATAGACTATCAAATATAACCCAAAATGCACAAAGAGCAGAAGAGAAATTACATGAATGGGACCTTCTACAAATTAAATTTTTATGTGCTTCCAAAGACTTCTCCAAAAGAGTCAAAAGAGGACCTACAGATTGGGAAAGAATGTTCATCAATGACATATCTGACATGAGACTTTTCTCTAGAATTTGTAGAAAACTCCAGCACCTCATTAAGAAAAAGACAAATAATACAATTTAAAAAATGGGCAGAAGACATGATTAGACACTTCAAGGAGGATATTCAGGCAACCAACAAACATATGAAGAAATGCTCACGATCATTAGCTGGTAGAGACGTAGATCAAAACAATGAGATACCATCTTGCTCCAGTACTAGCAGCTAAGTTCAACAAGACAGAAAATAATAAAGGCTGGCAAGGATATGGAGAGATTGGTACTCTCATACACTGTTGGTGGGACTGTTAAATGGTACAGCCACTGTGGAAAGCAGTATGGTGATGCCTTAAAAAGTTGGAATTACAAATACCGTTTGATCCAGCCGTTCCATTACTAGGTATATATCCTAAAGAAGTGAGAGCCATGACAAGAACAGACATATGCACACCCATGTTCATCGCAGCACTATTTACAATAGCC
>NW_006921975.1:1349577-1350831 GCF_000298275.1 Orycteropus afer afer
AAGGAGGGGTCACTATGAGTCGGGGCCGACTCGACGGCATACAACAACAACAACAATATGTTTTTCTATGACACATTGAGCTATTTTGAAGATTGTCAGTCAACAATTAACTAAGTTTTCAAACTTTTTCATTTAAACTTTCTCCATAATTTTGTGAGATATTTGCCCTTTCATTAGGCTAGAGGTTGTCAACATTCATAAAAACCACTTTGAATACTTGCTTTAAAGTGCATTCCATTTTCTTTTTTAATACTAGGCAAAATGTATGATTCTTTGGAGATATTGCATCTTTTTATAATGTAATTTCTGAAATCTGAGATTTCATTTTAGCTCTGAACAACTGAGTTGTCAGTTCCTTGTTGCTAAGGAAATCATTGTGTATAAATCACCAGTAAATACAATAGATGGTAGTTAGACTCTTGTTTGGTGGGACCAAGTACCTCTTTCCTTTGAGATTAGAAAATTATTACCTTTTGATTGGAAACAAGAAGTCATGTGGGTTTAGGATATTGCTGTGGAGAGATACAAGATACACCTGCAGGACTCTTTTTTTCCTTCTCTTTTAGCCATGGATGACTAAGCGGGAAACAAAGGGATAGCATTTAGAAAGAACTGGCAAACAAAGGACACTGTCTTTCTCCTTCCCTGCAGATGTCCCACTCCTAACAATGAGAGGCAGAGATCCTTCACCAGTGTCTCCCAATCTATCCTTTCCTTTGTCTTCCATCTCTATTACTCTGATCCAGCTCTCATCAGCTTGAACCAAGACCTTTACAATTCTCCAATTGGTTTTCCAATCTCCAGACTCTTTTTCCTGTATTTCTTCCTTCACACTATGCATCAGATTAATTTCTGAACCAGATTGCTTGTGCTCAAATCCCAGTTCTGTCACTAAAAAGCTGTGTAACCTTTGGGCAAAGTACTTAACCCTTCTTTGTCTCAGTTTCCTTCTGTGTAAAATGGAGATAATATCTACCTTATAAGATTGTTATGATGAGTAAATAAGTTAACTCGTGTAAAGCATTTATTACAGTGTCTGACACATAATAAACACTCAATAAATGTTTTTTTAAAAAAACACCCAAACTCACTGCCATTGAATCAATTGTGACTCATAGAGACCCCCATTAGGTTTCCAAGGCAGTAAATCTTTATCGAAGTAGATTGCCCCATGTTCCTTCCACACAGCAATGGTTAGGTTTGAACCACCAACCTTCTGGTTAGCAGACAAATGCCTTAGGCACTGTGTCACCA
>NW_006921975.1:1350931-1352611 GCF_000298275.1 Orycteropus afer afer
ATGGAGGGATGGACACAGGGAAGAGGTAACTATGGGGAGGAGGTGAGAGGGGAGCTGTTGCATTGTGGTAAATTGTAGTCAATGTCATGAGACAATGTGTGTGTGAACTGCTGTATTGAAAGTGCATTTGCTCTGTAAACTTTCACTCAAATCACAATAATAATAAAAAAGTAAGATTCTGATTGGTATATCTGGGGTGGAAATGCAAATTCTCAGCAGGAGGTCAAACTAGAATGAAGTAATCAATTGCCCTGGTGTCAAGTGACCCTACCATCTTAGCCACAACTGATTGGGCATTACTCAAACTCAGTCATCCAGTCACACGTACCACAAGAGCTCTCCTAAAAGAGGTGTTCTAAACTTGGTAATGGCAGATCAGCCCATTTAGATCCTTTCTGTTATGGCACGTGTATAAACAACACAGAATATGTTAGAGAGGGCAACACTCTGCAGACACAGTCAACCCAAAACCCGTTGCCTACAGGGCAAAGTAGAACTGTCTCTTGGTGTTTCTAAGGCTGTAATCTTTCTGGAAGCAGACTGCCACATCTTTCTCCCATGGAGCAGCTGGTGGGTTCCAACTGTTGGTCTTTTTTAATTAGTACCTGAGCGCTTAAACACTGCTTCATTGGAGCTCTTTTGGAAACACACAGGGATGTTATAATCATTAGAAGTCATAAATAAGCAGAAATTATAGGGTAAAAGGACATTATTTAATTATCGAGAAAAAGATTATCAAGTCATTTTTAGGAAAGTAGGAACATACAAAGATGCAGGTTGAGTGAGAAAAACAGATAAGGTAAAAATAGATCAAGATGTGGAGTAATTATTAGAGTTGAAAGTAACAGATGCCTGCTATCTGGTTACCTGCTGGATTTTTAACGTTGCTATTCAATTACTAAAACTGCATCTCCTAAAAGGTATTTAAGTTCTGCACAATGCCAGGTTGTAGAGCTGCTGAGAACACTTCCTATTTCCTCAAGTAGCCTTACACTGGAAGGTTACTTCCCTTCTCAGTAAGGTAACCTGATTGTGCCTTTAAGCTTTAAACTTAAAGGAGTTCACTAACACACTTGGAACATCATTTTCCATCTTCTTTGCTTTTCTAAATCCTGCCCTTCCCTCTGGCCCAACTTATGTCCCACTGTTTCCATAAAGCCCTCGGCGACTGCTTTAAGATTGGAAAATGTCTGTAGTACTTTTTGGTTTTACTGACCCTTAGCAGTTAAACTATTTATTTCCGCATTGAAGAATTCCTGGAAGGACTCCTTGCTTATAGACACCAAGTTATCAGAGTCACTGGATGCATTTGAATGTCCTAAATCTCTGTAGATTTATAAATATGCAATTTGAACTTACACTAATTCATAGTAATCTTCCCCATATCATTCAAATTAGTGAGGTGATACTGGATTAGCCCAACCTCATACTTGTGCTCTTACTTGTTACCAAGAGAGGGAAGTCCTGATAGGGCTTTATTCGACACTCAGTCTTCTAGTGTCTCAATAGCAGTGACATTCAAATGAGGCCTGATGTCCCATGAATTCTATCAAGGCACCAGATTTATTTGCAAGTCATAATCTAAAGACTAAAAGGTTGACATCGCACCCTGGAATGGTTCTGTTGTGTGTCTTTAATAAGCAGCCATCAGAAATCTTGCCCATTTTCCCCATGTTGCCC
>NW_006921975.1:1352711-1354630 GCF_000298275.1 Orycteropus afer afer
CCATACAAACATTTTTCCTTTCCAAGTCAAACACTTCAATGATTCTCTAATAAACTCCTTGACATGACATTTAGAGCCTTCATCAATATGTAGTCCATTCCCACATTTACAAATACATCTCTCAAGTTGCCCTGGAAGGTGGCAGGATGTAGTGGCAAGAGTACTGGTTTGGGAGTAATTCACACCTACAGTTATATTTCAACTCAATCATTGTATAATCTTAAACTATCTGACATATAGTTTAACCTTGCATAAAATGTGATTAATAAATGCCAGTCTCATGGGGATTATTTTTGAGAGTTAAACAAGATAATATATATGGAAGCACCTAGCATAATACTTCATATCTCAGATGCTTAACAAACATTATTTTCTTCTCCCATGCCCTCACCATCTCTTCAACCTACTGATCTACTCATTATTTCCCAAACGTGTGTAATTTCATCTTATAATCTTTTTTAAAAAAAAATCATTTTATCTTTGTCCTCCAGGTTGGAGGATGATAATCCATGATAGATGGAACCAGCCAGATACACTATTCTTTGCTGAGAAGTCATGGCCATGACCCCTTCTGAGAACTTCTCCATATATCACTTTCTATGGTTTGTGCCAAGCAGGGCTTCAAATCAGTTCATTTCAGTTCAAGCCCCTGCTGAGAATTTGCATTTCCACCCCAGATATACTGAATCAGAATCTACATTTTAACAAGAGCCCCACAAGAATAAACTGGGGATCTGTAAGAATTATCTGGAGATCTTAAAATGTAAGATTCTGGGGAGTTCCAGTAAGATGGCGGAATAGGCAGAAAGACTGCACAGACCCACTTCAACAAAGAAAAGGGGAACCAATTAATACAGATACAGAAGATAATCCTGGACCCATGAGCTTTGAAGGAAAGGATATAGAAGTGGACTAAACTCCAACTAGCAGAAGAATTTGCATGAAAATACCAAAAAAGGAGACATACGGAGCTGTGGTCTGGCAGCAATCCTGAGATATCCTGACGGCACAGACAGCTTAGAGAGTGCCAAGTGGTGGTGGTGGTTGTTGTTGTTATGTGCCAAGTGGTAGCGGGACCTAAGAATTAACCTAAAAGTCAGCCCTGCTAGCCAGGGACTGCACAGAGGACTGCTCTGGTGGCTGGGGAAAAAAAGGGAAAGCAGTGAAGAGGACGACGGGCTGAGCTGTTTACTTTTGCCTGTCTGGAGGGCAGCCATTTTGACTATTTACAAGCGGCTTGACCATTTTGGATATTTCAAGTGACAATGTTCTCCCAGATTCCAGGGACTTAAGAACAGGCTCCACTTGCTGGAAACCACAAAGACATCCTGGACGCATGGACTACTGGAAAGGTGCAATTTTCCCCTTGTTACTCTTATACCTCACAACCTCTTGGTGAATGGAGGTGTGGCCATCCCAAACTCCCACCCACCTTCTAGGCTGGCAGGAATTCCATTCCAGTCTGTGTGCTCTGAGGGAGCCTGGGTGCCCTGCCCCTCCCTGTCCAGATTTTTTTCTCTTTTTTAAGTTTGTTTTTGTCTGTTTTAAAACTACTACTATTATTATTACTTTTGTCCTTTTTTATTATCATTCTTTATTTTTCTCTTCCCAGGTTCTAGGTTTCAGCTTTTCTTATTTTCCCTGTTCGTGGTTCCAATTTTTTTTTTCTTCTTTCTTGTGGGTAACCCCGTTCCTTGTTTTCTTTTTGTGTTTTCCCCATTTTTTTTCTTCATTATTTTCCTTCTCTACTTTTTTCTCTTATTACCCTCTCCCCAGATATTGCAGTGATTTTTGTTTTGGTTTTTGTTTTTCTCCCTATTCTGTTTTTTGGTTACTGTTCCTGTGTGATTACACAGTGTGTTTTTTTGTCCATTTGCTTTTACTTTTTTGATGGTTATTCAATTGTTATTTTTGTCTAA
>NW_006921975.1:1354730-1357296 GCF_000298275.1 Orycteropus afer afer
AAAGGTGATAGTCACAGCCAACTCCTCAGCTCTCGTCAGAAAACTACAATTCACTCTTCCGTGAATTAAACCCTGGAGGAATCAACTATCTATCCTAGCAATGCCGTGATGAACAAAGGTATTTCTAAGCTAATGTATGACCCTTTATATTCTGTGCTCTTTAGATGTATTAGTGTTCAAGGGATTTGGTGAGTTTCTTTGAAAATGTCTGAAGTAACTATTCTGAAAGGATGAAGGCCCTTGTGTAATATTTGAAAAATGCAGGAGACATGTGCTGATATCACTCTGAAGAAGACAGCTTAGGTGTTTCCCAAGCACTATAATAGAATGAGTTTTTCCTGGAATGACTATACCCTGAGCTCAGGACCTTCCCTTTACTGTACCTTATTGTCCTAGTCCCTTAGATGATGATTAGTTTCACTAAATACTTTCTGGAGACGTGTTCCACAAACCAGGAGACGGAATTGCCAACTATCCTAAATTCATTGAAGGCATCAGAAGCCAGAATAGTCTCTGGCGTAAGGAGACAGAGCCATGTTGCAGGCCTAGTTAATAGCTCCCTAGTCAATTCTGGTGCCAACATATTGGGATTTTGGTTCTTTTATCATGATTGCCCGGGTGGAATCAAAACAGAAGGCTATTGAGAGCTAGAACAAGTTATTTGTTTTGGCAAATGTGATGATTAGGAAGGGAGGCATGGAAACGACAGATGCTGAATGCCTTCTCAGTGTCAGGTATTCTGTTTGATGCTTTATCTAATTTGATACAAAACTTGAGAGCTAACCAAAAAATGAAACCTACTGCCCACAAGTTGATTTCAACTCATACAGACTCTATAGGACAGAATAGAACTGCCCCATAGGGTTTCTGGAAGCTCTGGTAGTGTAGTGCCTAAGGCACTTGACTGCTAACCAGAAAGCTGGCGGTTCAAACCCACCAGCCTCTCCTCAGAAGGAAGACTGGGCAATCTACTTCCTTAGTGATACCGCCTTGGAAACCCAAGCAGGGGTTATTATGAGTTGGATCCGACTCGACGGCACATAACAACAGCAGCATAGGGTTTCCAGGGCTGTGAAACTTTATGGAAGCGGGCTGCCTCATCTTTCTCTCATGGAGCGGCTTGTGGGTTCAAACCACCAACTTTTTGGTTAACAGATGAATGCTTTAACCACTATGCCACCAGAGCTAAGTACTACCTAGTTGCTCAGGTTGAGGAAACTGAGGCACAGAGGGATTTAATGATCTTCCTAAGATCACATAGCTTGCAAAAGTGACAGAGCTCAGATTAGAAACCATATTTGTTTTATTCCAGAGCTGATATTTTTAACCCTAAAGACAATATTTTAAAATTTTTGCATGCTGCTTTCAGGCCTTAAATATTCAATAGCCATTTGATTGACTTCTTTATCAGATTAGCTAGCACTCAGTTAGCATGAGTTCATGGATAACACAAATGGTTTGTACCTGACCACTAACGTAAAGGTTGGTGGTTTGAGTCCATTCAGTGGCACTGTTCAAGAAAGTCCTAGCAATCTGCTTCTGTAAAGATGATTGCTGTTGGCTGCTGTTGAGTGGGCCCCTGACTTGTTGTGACCCCATGTGTTACATGGTAGAATTACACCATAGTTTTCTTGGCTGTAATCTTTATGAAAGGAAATTGCCAGGCCTTCCTTTCTTTTGTGGAACTACTGAGTAGGTTAGAATGACCAATTTTTTTGGTTAGCAGCCGATCATAAATCACTTGCCAGGATCCTTGAAGATTCCAGACAAGTAAATCCTCTGGAGCAGTTCTACTCTGTAGCACATGGGTCGCCATGTGTTGGAATCAACTTGATGACAATGGGTTTGATTTTTCTTTTGTCACCTGCCTTGGGCCTGAGTTAAGGTCCACAGGGCAGGGGATAATCTAGAGCAAGAATCTGAATCTGGTTTATCTAACTGGGGAAGTCAGAACAATTTCAACAATGGACTTCTGCAAGAGTAACAGGAATAACCCCAACAAATAGATCACCATTTACTTAGAGAACTTGAAATCTTATCTGGTGGGTCGCCAAGCTGGTTGTCACAATCATGCCCTACTCTTATATCAAAACCTTGGCTTTTAGTGCTGACAAGGTTCTAGCATGGCAAGGATACTAAGCAGTTGTAATACTTTGATTTATTCCATTCTATTTTATTAATATCTTCACAAAGACAATTGTAAAGTATAAAACCCAAAATAACCCAGTACCGTTGGGCCAATTCTGACTCATAGTCACTCTATAGGATAGAGTAGAATTGCCATATAAGGTTTCCAAGGTTGTAAATCTTTATGGAAACCGAAAGCCTCATCTTTCTCCCACGGAGCAGCTAGTAGGTTCAAACCAACGATCTTTTGGTTAGCAGCAGAATGTCTTAGCCACAATACCACAAAAGTTCCTACTATTCTGAGGTATGTTGTTGTTGTTGTTATGTACCATCGAGTCGCACCTGACTCATAGTGACCCCTCCTTGGGTTTCCGAGGCAGTATCACTACAGAAGTAGATTGCCCCATCTTCCTTCCGAGGAGTGGCTGGTGGGTTTGAA
>NW_006921975.1:1357396-1358594 GCF_000298275.1 Orycteropus afer afer
CCAATGGGCCAATGATAAACAACCACCAAGAAAAGCCTGACTCACCCTAAGCTGCTCTTCACAAAGAGTTAACAGAGATATAAATACAACAATTACACAATGTCCCGGAGACAACAGACCATCACAGTCTACACAAGATACAGACCCAGAACACATCCCTGAGGAAGAAGCAGCATTGGAACTCCCTGATAAGGAATTCAAAAGTATTATCTTTAGGTAACTTCAAAGGATTGAGAGACAGATCAAGGCAAACACAGACAAATCCTAGAAGAATTTTGGAAGAAAATACAAGAACAAAATGAAAAAATAAATGAAAAATTAGAAACAATTCTAAACCTACAGATAGAAATCCAGAAGATTAATAATAAATTGTTAGAAATAGATAACACATTGAAAAGGCAAAGGAGTAGAATTGATGTAATGGAAGACAGCATTAATGAGATTGAAGACAAATATCTGAATACTTCTTTGGAAAGGGATCAATCAGACAAAAGATCAAAACAAAATGAAGAAAGCCTAAGGATCATGTGGGATACCATCAAAAAGAATAACTTACATGTCATTGGAATTTCAGAACAGGAAGAGAGCAATAAAACCACTGAGAAAATTGTCCAAGATTTGTTGGAGGAGAACGTCCATGATAAGATGAAAGATGAGAATATATCCATTCAGGAATCCCAATGAACCCAAAACAAGATAGACCCCAAAAGAAAATCACCAAAGCCTATCATCATCAAACACATCAAAACCAAAGACAAAGACAGAATCCTGAAAGCAGCATGGGAAAAACAAAAAGTTACTTCCAAAGACAACCAGTATGAATAAGCTCTGATTTCTTAGCAGAAATCATGCAAGAGAAAAGGCAATGGGATGGTATATATAAAACCCTGAAAGAGAAAAATTTTCATTTTCAACCAAGAATTATATACCTGACAGAATTGTCCCTCAAATATGATAGTGAAATTAGGAGATTTCCAGATAAGCAGAAACTGAGGAAATTTGTTAAAATCAGACCAACCTCAGAAGAGATACTAAACAGAGTCCTTTGAACAGAGAACCAAAAATAGCAAACAACAACCAACCATTAATACACAAGATGACATAACCCAGAAACCACAACTATGGACATATCCAAAGTAAAATAAGCTTACAAGATTGTAAACAGGGAGCCAGAGACTTCAATTGGCAAGTGAGGACA
>NW_006921975.1:1360021-1360995 GCF_000298275.1 Orycteropus afer afer
TGGTAACCAACAAAGAAAATTTCCTTCCATAGATAAGCCTTTCTTGACTTTTACAATAACAGACTAATACAATATTTGTCCTTCTGTGATTGACTTACTTCACTCAGCATAATGTCCTCCAAATTCATCCACCTTATGCAGTGTTTTGCAGATTCTAGGTTATTCCTTAGGGTTGCATAGTATTCCATTGTGTGTATGTACCACAGTCTGGTTATCCATTCCTCAGATGATGGACACCTAGGTTGTTTCCATCTTTTGGCTTTTGTAAATAGTGCTGCAATGAACATGTGTGTGCATATGTCTGTTCTTGTCATGGCTTTCACTTCTTTAGGCTATATACCTAGTAATGGAACAGCTGGATCAAACGGTATTTCTATTTCCAACTTTTTAAGGACTCGCCATACTGCTTTGCACAGTGGTTGTACCATTTTGCAGTTCCACCAGCAGTGTATGAGAGTCCCAGTCTCTCCACATCCTCGCCAGCATTTATTATTTTCTATCTTGTTTAACTTTGCTACTAGTGCTGGAGCAAGATCTTATCTCATTGAAGATCTGAAGTGTCTGTTCATGTCTTCTGCCCACTTTGCTACTAGTGCTGGAGCAAGATTTTATCTCATTGAAGATCATGAAGTGTCTGTTCATGTCTTCTGCCCATTTTGTGATTGGATTATTTGTCTTTTTGTTATTGGGGTGTTGGAGTCTTCTATAAATTCTAGAGATAAGTCCCTTGTCAGATATATCATTACCGAATATTCTTTCCCAATCTGTAGGTTCTCTTTGGACTCTTTTGGAGAAGTCTTTGGAATCACATAAAAATTTAATTTTTAGAATTCATCTAGTTTCTCTTCTGCTGTCTGTGCATTTTAGATTATGCTTGATAGTCTATTTATGCCATATATTAGGGCCCCTAAATTTACCCTGGGAGCTCTGGTAGCATAGTGCCTAAGGCACTTGACTGCTAACCAGAAGGCTGG
>NW_006921975.1:1362406-1364371 GCF_000298275.1 Orycteropus afer afer
TACTTGCTAGAGTCCTAAAACCAAACCCAACTCACTGCCATCAAGTGTATTCCAACTCATAGTAACCCTATAGGACAGAGTAGAAGTGCCCCATAGGTTTTCAAAGGCTATAAATCTCTAAGGCAGCAGACTGCCTCATCTTTTTCCATTTATCAGCTGGTGGGTTTGAACCGCCAACGTTTTGATTAAGAGCTGAATGCCTTAACCACTGCACCACCAGAACTCCTCTAGAATACTAAAGTTAAGCTTATAGCTATTGACCACAGAATCTTAGCATTATTAGAATCTTTAGAAATTATCAGCTAACATTATCTTTTATGCATTGACTGGAAACTGAAACTAAGAGAAATGATGTAATCTGCCCCAAATTATTCAGCTAGTTATTTAATTAATGATAAAATCAGAATATAAAAATAAAATCAGAAATCCCTTGATCTCTAGTTCAGTGCTGATATCCTATAAGTCTTTTTTTAAATCCAGGCATCATAGTAGAAACCCTATTTCTCCCACCTTTATGATATTATTAATATTTTCCACCACTCTTCTGTCAGTTTGTCATACTGTGTGATTTGCATGTTACTGTGATGCTGGAAGCTATGCCACCAGTATTTCAAATACCACTGGGATGACATGTGGTGGACAAGTTTCACTGGAGCTTCCAGACTATGACTGAGAAAGAGGTTGTGGCTAGTTCCACTTCTGAAAATTTTTAAAGAATTGGCTAATGAAAACCCTATGACTAGCAGTGGAATATTGTCTGATATAGGGCCAGAAGATGAGCTCCTCAGGTTGGAAGGCACCCCAGATATGACTGGGGAAGAGCTGACTCTTCAAAGTAGAGCCAACCTTAATGATGTGGATGGAGTAAAGCTTTTGGGACCTCGATTTACTGATGGACCATGACTCAAAATGAGAAGAGACAGCTGGAAACATCCATTAATAATTAGAACGTGGAATGTATATTATTATTTAAAAACTATGTTCAGATATTTTTAAATAGCTTTAATTGTTTGCAATCTTTGCTTCCTAGTATAACTTTCCTAACTTAGGGAATTCATCCCTCATCTGGAGAGCTGGGGAAAGGCACTGAGAAAGAGCAAATAGTTTTAAAAGGTTTTCTGTTGCTGCAAATCCGCATTTCCCTCACAAACAGTTTCTGCAGTCACCATTCCTCTATGCCTAGCTTAAATGTCAATGGCAGCTCAAAGTCTCACAAATTTTGGGTCCCTTAGCACTGAATTTCCTAAGTGGCAGCATGGAAGATTGAAACACAAATTCCCTTTCATGATCAACATCTCAAATTACAAATAATGCATGAGGCTAAAATATTCCCTCTGTCTCAATCTTTGCATTTTTATAATTTGAAAAGGCTAGCAAAGGTTTTCCAAATTTCCTTTGCTGAAATATTCATGCCTGGTCTACCGTGCTGAAGGACACATTTATAAGACAGAGGTCTCTCTAACATAAACAGGAGGCTTTGGGCCCAGCTGGTGTTTGACAGTGGGGATATTTATCTTCAGCTAGCCTTTTGTTGAGGAACTTTCTTCCTTCACAAAAGCCCCCTTTTAGTATTCACGAGTAGAATTCATTAACTCATTTGGATCAGGAACATTGCTTATTACAAACTGATATCTTAAGAGAAATCAATTACAGGAATATATCAGACAACAAAATCAGGTGAGAATAGTGCTTATTTGGCAATATGGAATACAGTCTGGTCTGAAGGTGAAAAGTCTGAAATGATCATTTGGAAAGAAATAATTTTATTCCTTTTGAAGACCTGACAGAGAGCAAAGTTTAATAGTTGTTACCAGGGGTGGGAGGGAGAGAGAAAGGGAGAATCATTGTTTAGGAAACATTGAGTTTCTGTTTATGATGATGGAAAATTTGGCAACAGATATTGGTGATGGTTACACAGCATGATTCATCAATTGATATCATTGAATTGTACATATGAAAGATGTT
>NW_006921975.1:1364711-1366117 GCF_000298275.1 Orycteropus afer afer
TCCTGTGTCTACTTGCCCCCAGATCCATTCGTTGCATTCCCCCTACCCTGTTTTGTAGCATAGGGATACTAAGCCTTGAAGGTTACATTTTTCAGACTCCTCTGGTACCTAGCTTCTGGCTATGTTCAGCCAAAGGCAGATGCATGCAGGAGATTGGAGGATGGCAGGAAGGAAGAGGCCAGGTTATTGCTCACCATCCTCCTTACTCCTGTCTGGGATGGCACCTGCCAAGTGGCAGCCTTTCCTCTAAGGCTCCAGCTCCCACTGGAAAGGCCCCCTGTGGTTCTAGTTCTTCTGGGTGGCTCTCAACTCTGAGCTCTGGTAGCACTACTTCTTCCATTGCCTCTCCAGTCCTGGGGGTGGTAGTGGCCCCCACTCTGCTCTAGCTAATCTCTAGGTTTCCTCTTTGTCCTTTGTTTGGCTTTTCAGATCCCCCATCACCTGTGTAATACATTCCTACCTTAATATCTTCTATTTCAAGCATGTTGTTATTGTGTGCCATCAAGTTGGTTCCTACTTACAGAGACCTTATATGATAGATATGATACTGCATAGGCTTTCCTAGGCTGTAATCTTTATAAGAACAAATCATGAGATCTTTTCTTCCTCAGTCTCTGGGTAAATTTGAATCACTGACCTTTCAGTTAACTGCTAAGGACTTAATCACTGCGCCACTAGGGCTCCTTGTTGAGCCATGACTGATACACTTAGGCTTTACCCAAAATCCTGTGGTTAGAAGATGATTAAGACACAAAAATGTGTACTCTTTCCTCTAGGTTGGAAATACTATAGATTCATGATCTCTCTGTGTCTCTCTGTCTGTCTCTTTCCCTCAATAAGACTTTGAAAAATCTGTAAATATTTGTTTTGAAACATTTACAAAAAACCCCCACATTTCCAGCTTATGAATGGTCTCCATCCTACTTTGACAAGTGTTTGTTCTATTATCTTCTAGCTAGCCATGGATGTTATAGACTGAGGTTTTCAAAAGGCTTTTCACTATTGTGCTACTCCTTCACCAGCCCAATGAGAACATGTAGATCTTTTAGGTTTTTAATTCCTCAATGTCATTTCATTCTTTCCTTAGTCAGAGAAGTCTTCTCTTTGTATTTTTCCAATTGTATTTCTTCTAGCTAGGTCAAGGAGTCCCTGAGTGGTACAAACGGTTGACATGCTCAGGTGCTAACCAAAAGGTTGGAGGCTTGAGTCCACTGAGAGGTGCCTTGGAAGGAAAGTCTGGTGATCTACTTCCAAAAAATAAACGATTGAAAACTCTACAGAGCACAATTCTACTCTGACACACATGGGGATACCATGGGTCCGAATTGAATCAATGGCAACAGATTATATATATCTATATCTATATCTATCTATCTATCTATCTATCTAATGACAGAACATAAAGG
>NW_006921975.1:1366295-1369493 GCF_000298275.1 Orycteropus afer afer
AACCGCCAGCCTTCTGGTTAGCAGTCAAATGCCTTAGGCACTACACTACCAGAACTCCTGAACATAAAGGTAATCATTATTAATTTTTCTTCATTATCAAATGTTGTCATTTTTTCCTCATGGAGCTGAGGAAATTTTATAAACAAAGACACCTCTTTGTGTAAATGTTAAATCTTGTTTGAAAAGAATTTAGCATTATGAAAGAGCAAATTCACAGAAAGCCAACTAGGCCTTCATCCTGGGAATGCAGTAGAGATTAGCTTGATTTATTCCAAATCTTTTAGTCTGGGTTGATAAAAATTAAACAACTCCTCCCTTATCTCCCATTCCTAATTAGGAAACATTTTGTTTGTGGGCTGATAGTTGAGGTGGGCATGGTAATTTGCTTCTGTTTATGCAATGTCTGCCTCAGATGGATTCTGTCAGTCTCAGGTTGGAGGCTGCTATTCTCTCCCAGTGACACATGATGTGGCAGGAGCTTGGTTTAGAATATAGCAGAAACTCTGCTTCAGTTACTTTGGAGATTTATTACTGACTTCTTCTATAAACTGACTGTGAGTGACTTGACTACAATAGCATTTTTAGTGATTGCTTAGTAGAGGGAGCCCTCAAACCCATGGGAGAGGCTTTGGAAAGGCTATAAATGCCCCTTTGTTCTCCTGGCATCTGGATTAGACCCAGGTAGACTGGGAAGTCAGTGATCTTTGTTTCAAATGCCCTTTTCACTTTCAGTATCTCTTTCTTTCACTCTACCTTTTCTTTTTTCTATTCACCCTTACAATAACAACAATAGCAACAACAACAACACACACACACACACACTTCCCCAAAACCCAGAGACCTGAGAGCACTTTTCCCAGAAGGTACACCAGACTCTTCTTGCCTATCATGAAGTTCACACCCTGTGCCTTTCCCCTCAAGAAGGACTACCTTGCACAATCCAATTTGAGACCTAAAACCCTTTTGAAAAATGCCTAAAGGTGTCCTAATGCCATCCCTTTCTCAAGTATTTGTATTTGATCAGGGGTTTTCACCTCATGAAGGCAAATGATTTGGGATGCTGGTGACATGGAGAGTCAGCAGGAGTTTTTTTTTTTTTTGCTTTTAAGATTTCTCTGAAATCAGGCCTGCCCTAGGGTTTTAAAAAGCTCTGGTGGTGTAGTGCCTAAGGCACTTGATTGCTAACCAGAAGGCTGGTGGTTCAAACCCACCAGCCACTCCTTGGAAGGAAGACTACAACAGTGAGTTTGGTTTGGTTTTTCCTAAGGTTTTGGGGATGGTATAAAAGTCTCTCCCACTTGTCCAATGTCTGACATTTCAAGAGGGCTTTGAAACCTGGGCCAAGACTCAGACCAGTGTTAGAGAAGCCTAGTCACTTTGTCACCTCATGAAAGTGCTTACTTTTCTCTTTTCTTTGGTGAAGTTTTTTTTTATTATTATTATTATTTGTGATTTGAGTGGAAGTTTACAGAGCAAATTAGTTTCCCATTCAATTATCCATACATGTTTTGTTACATGACATTGAATGCAATCCCTACAACATAACGGCGCTCTTCCCACTTCTTCCTTGTGGTTATCGTTTCCATTTGTCATTCTTTCCTATCCATTCCTGCCTTTCTATCCATATCCCTGGGCAAATGTTGCCCTTTTGATGTGGTATGGTTGATTGTTTTAATGAGTGCGTACGTCCCTGGTGTTCACCTTAGAGGCCTGTCTATTGCTTGGCTGAAAGTTGAGCGACAGGGGTGAGTTCAGTTCCAGGCTTAAAGGATGACTAAGGGTCACAGTCTCAGGGGTTCCACCCATCTCTATCAGACCAATAAATCTGGTCTTTATTATTATTATTATTATTTTGAATTTTGTTCCACATTTTTCTCCCACTCTATCCAGGACTTTCTGTTGTGATCCTTTTCATAGCATTCAGCTGTGGTAGGTGGGCACCATCTAGTTCTGGTCTCAGGGTCGAGGTCTTTATTGAAGGTTTGGAAGTCCCTCTAGTCAGTAATCTAACATTAAAATGTGGTAAAGTTCTCAATTAGTTAGTTAGTGGCTTTAACTATTTAAACTACATTTTAGAAACCCAACTCTGAGACAGTCAATCTCATTGTCTGACATTTCCCCATTAGTAACACTCTTTTGGGTGAAGCAGGAGAAAAATTTACTATTTAATATACTACAGATACTGATTACTAAGCCATTGCCACTGGAAAGTGTTTTAAAGGCAAGGAGATTGGACTCATGAGACAGTTCCAACTCTGTTGAATGCTGCAGACATGGACATAGTGGGACTGGTGGGCACTGGGATCTGGGAAGAAGGAATACTAGAAGGAGAAGGCTAATTAAAGATGAAAGACTGTCTAGGGCTGACCATGTCCTGGAGAGACGCCACAGAAAGAACTGACACCATATTTTGTTCTTGGCCTATGACCGGGGTGGGGGTGTGTCGTTCTGTATTCCAGTATAGGAGTCCATTTGCTTTCTAAACCACTGCTTGTTCTTACTAAGGTTTTTTCTATGTGGGGTGAAGAGTTCAGTGAGACAACTATTTTGACCATTCATATTTCTTGCATCTATTTTTTCCTTTCAAATTATTTGAAATTACCTATTTCAGTGAAATGACCTAAGTGTGTCATTCCAAATTCCTCTCCTTTTTCTCAGTAAATCATACATTTGTCCTGGGGCTTTAGGGGTCCTTTTCATGAAAGTTAATGTAGCCTGATTGATTTCTACACATATAATAGGAACAGGTGGAAAAGAATATTCTTGATAGATTAGCCTTGCTATCATTCAACCTGGATCAAATTCTAAAAGTTTCAGGCTGGCCTGCCAATCCATAGGGAATCCTGGTCTTTGCTCTTAATCCTCATTACTGTACCAACCTCCAGAGTGAGGACAGTTCTTTTTCTCATTGGCAGAGATGGGGATGAAAAAGCTATTTAGAAATAAAGTACCAGAAATCTACAAAAGTTGATATTATAGCTTAATTTCTCACAGTAATTTGGTCTTCAATTACAGTCTATATATTGCCAAGCATAATGTTGTTGTTTTTAGGTGCCATCGAACCAGATCTAACTCATAGCCACCCCATGTAGGACAGAACAAAACACTGTCCAGCTTTGCTATGGCTGAGCCCATTATTGCAGCCACTGTATCAACCCATCTCATTAAGGGTCTTCCCCTTTTTCACTGAACCTATAC
>NW_006921975.1:1370367-1372111 GCF_000298275.1 Orycteropus afer afer
CTTTTTGCTGTGATTTGGGTGAAATTTTACAAAGCAGATTCATTTACATTCTACAGTTCATACACATTTTGTTTTGTGACACTGATAACAATCCCCACAATGTAAAATCTTTCCTCCCACTTCCTCCCTGTGGTCACCCTTTCCCTGTGTCCTTGCTACCTATGCATTCCCTAGCTTTCTCCCTGTGCAAATGGTGCATTTTTGATCTCCCATGTTTACTTGTTCGAAGGGGTGCATGCCCCTGGTGTAGTTGTTCAGCTTTTATGTCTGTCTATTGTTTGATTGAAAGTTAGCCATGGGAGTGAGCTGTCTGAGTGAAGAAAAGCCTCTGGCTCCAGTGGGCCGGGAGCAGGAGGCAGAGCTCAAACCCAAGGTTGAGGGGCTTTCACCCAGCCCCTAGAGCCTTGAACTTGGACTTAAAGGCCCCAAGTTGTAAGAGAATACACTCCTGTTTGTTAAGGCCATCACATTCATGGTATTTCTGTTAGAGCGGCACTAGGTAATCAGAACACTGAGATACTTATGGTCCATTAGTCCTTTGGACTAATTGTTTCCATACGTCTTTGATTTTCTACCCTCTTCTTTGTTCTGGAGTAGGAAAGGCCAATATTGCATAGCAGCTCACAATCTTTTAAGACCCCAGTCACTACTTACCAAAGTAGGATGTAGAACAATGCTTTTGTGTACTATGTTCTGCCAATTAGCTTGATGTCCTCCACAACCATGGCCCTGAGCTCTCAGATCCAGTGACTCACTCCCTCAAGGTACTTAGTTCTGGCTAAGAAGTTATTCTAACTTTGCCCCCTGTTAGCTTTATACTGAATACGGATATTTTTATAAGACATACAAATACACATGTAGGAATATCATCTGCCCAACCTATATGGTGATGGGTATGTTCCTGTTTGACTATCCATACCTGATCTTATTGCCTATCTACTTATGTATCCATCTATAAATTAGTGTTTGCTAGTACTGATAATGCAGTATTGTGCATGTAATAGTTTTTGCCTTTATTGTCTCTACCTCTTGTGCACCTCTCCATGTCTTCCTTTTCCTTACTGATAATGTGCTGGTCACATGCTTTTCTTATATTACCTTTCTGTTCATCCAAATCAACACTTGACTCTTAACTAGCAAGCAATTTTCTCTCCCCTCCCCTTCCATGCCTGGAAACCAAAAAGATACTTTCCTTCCCCACATAAACCTTTCCTTGACTTTTTCTAGTAATGGACTTATTTCACTCAGCATAATGTCCTCCAAGTTCATCCACGTTATGAGGTGATTTGAAGATTCCTCATTATTCTTTAATGTTGCATAATATTCCCTTGTGTGTACATACCATAGTTTGGTTATCCATTCATCTGTTGATGGGCACTTAGGTGGTTTCCATCTCTTTGCTATGATAAATAGTGCTATGATTAACATGCCTGTGGATATATCTGTTTGTGTCCCAGATCTCACTTCTTTAGGAGAAATTCTTAGTAGTGGAATTGCTGGATCAAATGGTATTTCTGTTTCCAACTTTTTAAGGAAGTGCCATACCATTTTCCACAGTGATTGTATCATCTTACAGTCCCACCAGCAATTTAAGAGAGTTCTAATCTTTCCACACCCTTACCAGTATTTGTTGTTTTCTGTCTTTTTAAACTTTGGAGCTCTGGTAGCATAGTGCCTAAGGCACTTGACTGCTAACCAGAAGGCTGGCGGTTCAAACCCACCAGCCACTCCTCGGAAGGAAGGT
>NW_006921975.1:1372931-1377005 GCF_000298275.1 Orycteropus afer afer
CAGTCGCTAGCTGTTGAGGCTGACAGACCCAAGATCAACAAGTAGCAAGGCATAGTCCCAAGATTATCACATAATATTGCAGGATATTAGTTCAAGTCCAGAAAAAGTCCCAAGATAAGCAGGCTGCTGAATGAAGACTTGGCTACATGCAGCATCTGATCATATCAAAAAGCTGCAGACCATTCCCAAAACTTCTCCTTATATCCTGGAAGAAAACCACATCCCTAGAGCAGTTACTCAGCTGCTCACAGTAGATTCCATCATGGAGTTGATTGCCAATCTCGTCATGGAATAACTACACCCAGCTGCCCACCCGCTCAAAACCAGGCCCAGCCAAGTTGACACATAACCTTAACTAACACAGTCTATTTATGATATAAATCATGACCCTTAAGTTTGTCCCCATTTTATCTTTGATGAACTTTATACTTTTGAGTTTTACATTCAGGTCTTTGATCCATCTTGAGTTTATTTATTTATTTATTTTTAAAGTCTGCCAGCACCATTTGTGAAAGAGGCTATCTCTTCCCCGTTGAACGAATTTCAGCCCTTTGTCAAAGATCAGCTGTCCATAGGTGGATGGGTTTATTTCTGGATTCCAGTTCTGTTCCACTGGTCTATATGTCTATTGTACCAGTACCAGGCTGTTGTGACTACTTTGTTGTACAGTAGGTTTTAAGATTAGAGAGTGTGAGATTTCCAACTTTGTTTTTCTTCTTCTGTAGTGCTTTGCTTATCTGAGCTCTCTTTTCTTTCCATATAAAATTCATTATTGTTTTTCCATGTCCTTAAAGGTTGTTGATGGAATTTGCACTAGGATTGTATTGAATCTAAACTGCTTTGGGTAGTATTGACATTTTAACAATGTTCAGTCTTCCTATACATGAGCATGGCATGGTCTTCAATTTATGTAGGTCTCTAGTAGCCACCACTCATCTGTCAGTTTGTTGTACTATGGTGACTTGCATGTTGTAGTGAGGCTGGAGGCAATGCCACCAGTGTTTAAAATATCAGCATGGTCACCTATGGTGGACAGATTTCAGTGGAGCTTCCAGACTAAGACAGAATCGGAAGAAGGAAAGGGCCATCCACTTCTCAAAATATTGGCCAATAGAAACCTTATGAATAGCAGTGAAGTACTGTCTTATTTAGTACTGTTGGAAAACAAAGAAGAATCACTTATAGTTGGAAAATATGGCCTTGGTGATAGAAATGATACCAGAGATCGCTTGATAGAATTTTGCAAGACCAACAACTTTTTCATTGCAAATAACCTATTTCAACATAAACAGTGATTATACATGTGGACCTTGCCAGATGCAATACACAGGAATCAAATTGACTACATACATGTGTGGAAAGAGGCAATGGAGAAGTTCAATATCTTCAACCAAAACAAGGCCAGGAGTTGACTGTGGAAAAGACCATCAACTGCTCATATGTTAGTTCAAGTCGAAGCTGAAGACAATTAAAACAGGTCCACAAGAGCCAAAATTTGTCCTTGATTATATCCCACCTGAATTTAGAGACCATCTGAAGAAGAGATTTGATGCATTGAACACTAGTGACCTAATGCCAGACGAGTTGTGGGATGACATCAAGAATATCATACATGAAGAAAGCAAAAGGTTATTAAAAAGACAAGGAAAAAAAGACCAAATGGATGTCAGAAGAGACTCTGAAACTTGCTTTTGAAAAGAGAATAGCTAAAGCAAATGGAAGAAATGACAAGATAAAAGAACTGAACAGAATATTTCAAGAGCAGCTTGAAAAGACAAAGTCAGTTATTATAACAAAATGTACAAAGACTTGGAGTTAGAAAACCAAAAGGGAAAACACGCTCAACCTTTCTCAAGCTGAAAGAATTGAAGAAAAAATTCAAGCCTCAAGGATTCTATGGGTAAAATATTGAATGATGCAGGAAGCATTAAAAGAAGATGGAAGGAAATACACACAGAGTCACTGTACTAAAAAAGAATTGGTCGAGAGTTCAAAATGGAGTTGAGCCAGTGAGCAGCACACTTTATCCCTCTGGCATCTAAGGTTTTTAATAACTAGCCACAACAGTTTAAATTAGGAATTTCACTACTCTGAACAGCTCACAGATTCAGATTATATCAAACTCGCGAGAGCAGAATTAGAGGAAAGGCACAGAGAGATTATTGGGAAAAGAGCTACTGGAGGAAGACGGATGGATGGGCACCTGAGAGAGGCATTGGAAACTCACTGTGCGCTGGGCTAGGGCACCCGCCTGAGATCCCTGAGCCAAAAGGGAGGACGCCTTATAACAGTTTACCAGCGACCACTCTAATATTCCGGTGGACAACGTCAGAGACCTGCCTCCAGCAGCTCATCTTGATTTTTTGGAGGTAATTTGGGTCTCCTGGGGGGCTGGCTGTGGGCACGGACACCTCTGCTGAGATTTGGAGGAAAACTTACTATTGCGACAGGAAGGGTAGCTCCCTCCCCTCCCAGCAGGCCACAGAGTAGACTGGGGTCAGACTGGGAGACTTTGTGCTTTTCTTTGTTACAGAGATCGGGACCGCAGGTCACTCCCCTGACCCACAGCTCAAACTGTGCGCATCTTTGGTGCTGCAGCTGGGCGGTATCACAGAAAAACTCCAGAGCAGGCCATTAGTGATCTGGCGGGATTACATCAGCACACGGACAGAACCAACAGGGAGAGGGAAGAAACTGCACTCCTGGGATTTCTGCCTTGGCGCCATTCTTTAGCGCTGTGGGGCCGCGGAGGCGGGATCTTTGAGCGTGCCTGAAATTGGCGGAAATTTGTGACACTCTAACAATAAGAATCTTTCCTGAATTGAGCTGCAATCTTGCAAATAAATATGTCATCAAAAATAGCCTGCTCAAAGCCCTAGAAACCGGCCCTAGCAACACCAAGCTTTCCTTCTTCCGCTCCCACCTTCTTCCGCTCCCACCTTCTCTGCCAATATCTTCTCTCACTCAATAGAAGAAAACATATTCATCTAATTATCATAAAACCTCTTGCTTCGAACTCTAAACCCTCTTTACGACAAACAGAAACACATATCCACACTACACACAGGGATTCTACTACCACAAAGAAAACAGCAGAGTGACCCAACACACTTGCATCAATATAAAAAACAAAACAAAACAAAATAAAATAAAAAAAAACACCAGCTTCACCTTTTCAAACTATTAAACTATAAAACCAAGACAAAACAAATCAACACGTAACCAGCAGCTAGTGACAACCTAAAGAGGCAGTGCTCTACCAAATTCCAGGGACTTAAGAAGAGGTTCTACTTTCCAGTAACCCCAACAACTTTCCAGTAGTGCACTGCACGACTGAAGAGGGCCTAGTCTACACCTTACTTTTTTTTCCTCTCTCTTCTTTCTCAGTTAACCCTGTCACTTTTTAGTTTGTTTTGTTTGTTTGATTGTTTGTTTTGTTCTGTTTTTGCTTTTATTTTCTTTTACATTGTTGGTTTGTTTCTTTGTTTTCTTTATTCATTATTCTCCTTCTCTACCTTTTTACTCTCAGTGACCTACCCCCAGATACTGCAGATTTATCTGTTTTCTTCTTCTTTCCCCCCCCTTTTTTTTTCTGGGTTACTGGTCCTGTGTGATTTCAAGGTGTATTTTTTGTACATGTGCTTATAGTTTTTTCAATGGTTATTCAATTGTAATTTTTGCCTAACTGACTGGGAGACAGCAACAGCCTCATAAGATACAAGTAAACCCACACTTCCTGCAACTTCACTTACCGAGCAAGAGCCAGCACCTCTTTCTCCACCAATGGGCCAACGATAAAAAAACACCAAGAAGAGCCTGAATCACCCTTGGCTGCTCTTCACAAACAAATAACAGTGATCTTAATACAATACCATAATGCCTCGGAAACAATAGACCATCACAGTCCACACAAAGAAGCAAAATAAAGTGGTAGAAACAAGAGAACAGGATACTGACCCAGAGCACATCCCTGAGGAAGAAGCAGCATTGGAATCTCTGAAAAGGAATTCAAAATAGTTATATTTAGGTATCTTCAAAGGATTGAGAGACAGACCAAAGAAAACACAGAAAAAA
>NW_006921975.1:1400754-1403020 GCF_000298275.1 Orycteropus afer afer
CAATATACTGCTGCAACCGTATTTGAATTATCTTCAGTAAAATTTTACTTGTGTGTGATATTAATGATATTGTTTGATAATTTATGCCTTCTGTTGGATCACCTTTCCTTCGAATATGCATAAATATTGATGTTTTCCAGTGAGTTGGCCAGGTAGCTTGTCTTCCACATTTTTTGGCATAAACAGATAAGTGCCTCCAGTGCTGCATCCATTTGTTGAAACATCTCAAAGGGTATTCTGTCAATTTCTCGGCCATGTTTTTTGCCAATTCCTCCAGTGCAGCCTCAACTTCCTTCAGTACCATTGGTTCTTGATCATATGCTACCTCCTCAAATAGTTGAATGTCGACCAATTCTTTTTGGTACAGTGACTCTGTGTATTCATTCCATCTTCTTTTGATGTTTCCTGCATCATTCAACATTTTGCATACAGAATCATTCTGTGTGGCAACTCAAGGCTTGAATTTTTTCTTCAGTTCTTTCAGCTTGAGAAATGTTGAGTATGTTCTTCTCCTTTAGTTTTCTAACTCCAGGTCTTTGCACATTTCATTATAGTACTTTATTTTGTCTTCATGAGCTGCCCTTTGAAATCTGTTCACCTCTTTTATTTCATCACTTCTCCCATTCTCTATTTCTACTTTTTCTTCAAGAGCAAATTTCAGAGTCTCTTCTGACATCCATTTTAGTCTTTTCTGCCTTTCCTGTTCTTCATACTATTCTGCTACTATCCTTTTTATTTCCGTTGGTTCTGTTGTGATGTCACCCATTTCATTTATTATTTGTGTTATTTGCATCTTTTCTTTAATTAAGATTGCCAGTGGCTTGTCAATTTTATTAATCCTTTTGAAGAACAGCTTCTAGTCTTGTTGATTTTTTTCTGTTGTTTTTATGTTTTCTGCTTTGCATATTTTTGCTCTGATCTTTATTATTTCCTTTCTTCTGGAGACTCTAGGCTTCTTTTGTTATTTAATTTCTAATTGTTGGAGTTGTTGCGTTAAGGATTTGATTTCGGTTCTTTCTTCTTTTTTGATGTGTGCATTAATTGCTATAAAGTGACCTGAGTGAGTACTGGTTTTGTTGTTTCCCAAAGGTTCTAGTATGATGTGTTTTCATTCTCATTTGTTTCTGGGAATATTTTTATTTCACACTTTATTTCTTCTGTTACCCAGTGGTTCTTGAGCAGTGTGTTATTCAGTTTCCATGTATTTGATTTTTTTTCCCCTTGATCGTCCAGTTGTATTTTAGTTTTCTTTATGTTGAGGGAGGTTGTAATCTTTGATCTTCATCAGAGAGTGCTTCAAGTACTCTTTGCTTTCAGCAAGCAAGATGGTTTCATCTGTATATCATAGATTGTTAATGAGTCTTCCTCCAAACCTGATGCAGCAGTTTTCTCCATATAATCCAGTTTATTTGATTATTTGCCTATTATACAGAATGAACAAGTATGGTGAAATGACACAACCCTGAGACACATGTTTCCTGATTTTAAACCATGTAGTATTCTTTGTTCTGTTTGAATGACCACTTCTTAATCTACATACAGGTTCCTCATGAGCACAATGGAGTGTTCTGGAATTCCCATTCTTTTCAAGTTATCCATAATTTGTTATGATCCACACAGTCAAATGCCTTTGCATGGTCAATAGGTAAACATCTTTCTGGTATTCTCTGCTTTCAGCCAAGATCCATCTGATGTTGACAATGATATCCCTTGTTCCACATTTTTTCTGAATCTGGCTTGAATCTCTGGCAGTTCCCTGCCTATGTACTGCTGCAGCTATTTTAGAATTATTTTCAGCAAATTTTACTGATAAAATTTGTGTGATACCAATGATATTGTTTGATAATTTCCACATCGTGTAGGACCACCTTTCTTTGGAATGGGCACAAATATGGATCTCTTTCAGTTGTTTGGCCAGGTACCTTTCTTCCAAATTTCTTGGCATGAACAAGTGAGGACTTCAAGCATTGCATCCATCTGTTGGAACATCTCAATGGTTATTCTGTCAATTTCTAGAGCTTTGGTTTTCACCAATGCCTTCAGTGCAGCTGGGGCTTCTTCCTTCAATACCATAAGTTATTGATTATATGTGTGATAGTTGAAGATCTGTCAACTTGGCTGGAGTTCACTTGTGAGTGGTGTTTCCCATGATGGATCACATGACTACGTCCTAAGCGGCCGGTCAGTCTAGGGGGAGTTTCCCCAGGGGTGTGGCCTACCTGTAATACTATCCCAGGAACAAACTGGAAAAACGGCATTCCAGATA
>NW_006921975.1:1403685-1411052 GCF_000298275.1 Orycteropus afer afer
CTTTATGGTACAGTGACTTTGTGTATTCCTTCCATCTTCTTTTGACGTTTTTTGCATCATTCAATATTTTGCTCATAAATCTTTTAGTATTGCAACTCCATATTTGAATTTTTCCTTCAGTTCTTTCAGCTTGAGAAATGTTGAGCATGTTCTCCTTTTTTTCATTTTCTGACTCCATGTCTTTGCACATTTCATTTTAATATTTTACTTTGTGTTTTTGAACCACCTATTGAAATCTGTTCTCATCATTTCTTCTGTTCATTTTAGATCTTCTCTGTTAAAGAGCAAGTTTCAGAGTTCTGACATCCATTTTGGCCTTTTCTTTCTTTCTCGTCTTTTTAAAGACCTTTTGCTTTCTTCATGTATGATGTCTTTGATGTCATCCCACAGTTTTTCTGTTCTTTGGTCATTGCTGTTCAGTGTATCAAATCTATTCTTCAGATGGTCTCTAAATACAGATGGGATATAATATAAGTCATATTTTGGTTCTCATGGACCTTTCTTTTTTGTTCTCACCAGCTTCAACTTAGACTTTCATATGTGAGCAAGTTTGTTCTGCAACTGTCTGTTCCACAGGTGGCCTCTGGCCTTTTCTGTCTGATAATATTGAGCTTCTCCATTATGTCTCTCCTCAGATGCACTCGATTCTATTCCTGTGCATTCCATCTAGTGAGGTCCACATGTATAGTTGCCATTTATGTTGTTGCAAAAGGGTATTTGCATTGAATTAGACTTTGGTCTTGTGAAATTCTACCATGCAACTTCTGGTGTCATTTCTGTCATCAAGGATATATTGTCCAACACTGATGTTCTTTGTTTCCAATTTTTTCATTTCAATCAGTAATTATCAATACATTTTTATTATATTTTTGGTTAACTTCAGACTGCAGAAGTTGGTAAAAAAATCTTCATTTCTTCACTTTTGGATTCAGTGATTGGTGCATAAATTCAAATAATTTTCATATTAACTTGTCTTCCTTATATACATATGGGTATTATCCTATCACTGACAGTATTGTACTTCAGGATAGATTTTGAAATGTTGTATTTGATGATGAATGTGATATCATTCCAATTAAATTTGTCATTCCATTCAATATGGTATAGTAGACCATATGATTGCCTGATTGAAAATGGCCAATACCAGTCTGTTTCAGCTCACTAATGCCTAGGATATTGATCTTTATGCTTTCCATTTCATTTTTGATGACTTCCAATTTTCCTACATTCACAGTTTGTACATTTCATGTTCCAATTATTAATGGATATTTGCAGCTGTTTCTACTCATTTTGAGTCATGGCACATCAACAAAGTAATGTCACAAACTCCATCCATGTCACTAAGGTCGACTCTACTTTGAGGAGGCAGCTCTTCCCCAGTCATATTTTGAGTGCCTTCTAATCTGATGGGCTCATGTTCTGGTACGATATCTGACAATATTTCATGGCTATTCATAAAGTTTTCAGTGGGCAATTTTTTCAGAATAGACCTCCACGTCCTTCTTCAAGAATATCGTAAACATGAATTGAAGTGTAGGGATAAGCCTATGAACAACAGTTTTCCAGAGATAGTCTTTCCTAGCCCATTTTATCTGCAGTGTGCCTGTTAATACAGTTATCTACCTATCAGAGCTATTTCTTTGTGGGTTGGAAACAACATAATCAATTTTGTGCTAATCTCAATGTATCTTTATCTAGACCTCATCTTTCTCAGTAATACTGGTGGTAACTGAGGTAGTTTAATACTTTCAAAAGTTTGCACTGTGATGGGAGGAAGTGGGAGGAGAGCTGTTACACTGTTGAGAGATGTAATCAGTGTCACAAAACAAAATGTATATGAACTGTTAAATATAAAAGAAATCTGCTTTGTAAAATTTCAACCAAATCATAATTATAAGTTTGAAAAATAAATAAAACATTTTTTTCAAAGTTGGTACTGTGATTAAATCCCTGTCCTGTGCTAGCAAAGGCACAGGACTCTGAATCAGAAGACCTGGGTTTAACTTCTAGCTCTGTAACTTTCTAATGACTTGATAGTTGAAGAGCTAGTCTTCTTTTCTGCACCTGTTACCTCATTTTTCAAATTGGAATCATAAGGCTTACTTTGAAGAACTATTTGCAAGATTAACTGAACTAATATGTACCAGTTTAAGTAGTTGTGTGGAACACAGTAGGACCTCAATTAAATGCTAGCAAGTGTGTCTCCTCTCTCAGCACTCATTGGGTGGACAGTATAGGATGTTCCATTTCAGATCTTCTAAGGATTTTTTTCTTCTTACATGTACTGTTTCTTTATTTCAGAGCTGGGTAATCTTGGACCAATTGTTTTATGTTTGAGCTATCAGCAAGATCTGGTTAATATTAAGTACCTGGCAGGATTATTGTGAATGTTGTTAAAATGTAAGTAAAAATATCTAATATGTTAGAAAATACTTTACAGATATATAATATTAGGAGAGGAGACAACTGAAGAGAATCTTAGAGGTGAGATATGGTAGTCATATACTGAGAGTGGCAAATGTGGCTAGATTTTAGAGCCCCTTCTGTTCCTCTTTTGTTCACCCTCCTGATGTCCTTCTCTTCTTGTTTTCTCCTCTTTCTTCCACAGTTAAGAATTGTCAGCATTGGGGAAACATGGAAAGGGTTGGTTGGAGATGAAGGAGAACTGAGCCATGCTAATTCAACTCTCACTACTCATATAGCTCCTTGTCATATATTCTGAATGGATGTTCCTATTCTCTGGCATGCTTGCCACCCATCTCCCAGGCTGGTCCTTTGGCCTGTCAAATATATCCCAGTCATAATCCCTGGAACCTGTGAATGTTACCATATATGGTAAAAGAGACTTTGCAATGTGATCAAGTTAAAGACCTTGAGATGGAAACAGTATCTTGGTTTATCCAGGTGGGCCCAATGCAATAACAGGGATACTTATACGAAAGATGCAGGAGGAGTCAGAGAGAGACAGAAGACCCTGTGAAGCAGAGAGATTTGAAGATGCTATGTGCTGATGGCTTTGAAGCTAGAGGAAGGGAAAACAAGTCAAAGAATGTAAAGAATGCCAACTCTAAACCAAACCAAACCAAACTTGTGTTGATTCTGACTCAGTGACCCTACAGGACAGAGTAGAGCTGCCAGATAGGGTTTCTAAGGCTGTAATCTTCACAGAAGCCAACTGCCACATCTTTCTCCCATGGAGCTGCTGGTCAGTTCAAACTACCAACCATTCAGTTAGCAGCCACGTGCTTAACCACTGTGCCACCAGGTCTCCTTCAATGTAACTCTCAAAAAAAAAAAAAAAAACCCAACTCTAAATCCACTACTGTCAATTTGAATCTGACTCGTAGCGACCCCCATTGGCTTTCCAAAGCTGTAAATCTCTATCAAAGCAGACTGCCCCATCTTTCCTCCATGGAGCACCTGGTGGGTTTGAACCACCAAATTTTGGTTAGCAGCCAAATGCCTTAATCACCAACCACACCACCAGAGCTCCTTAATGTAACTCTAGACCCTGGAAAATGAAGGAAAGATTCTCCCCTATAGTTTCCTGAGGGAACATGTCACTAATGGCACGTTGGTTATGGCCCGATGATACCCACTTCAGATTTCTGACCTCTAGAATTGTAAGATAAATATTTGTTATTTTAAGCCACCAAGTTTATGGAATTTTGTTATAGCAGCAATAAAACTAAAATGCTAGGTGTAACAACTGAACCATGTTTTTATGTTATACGGGTGGCTGTGTTAAGTGCTCTTCACATCTTTAACGTCATCTGGCTTGTTACCTATTGGCCTATGGTCAGATGCATGTAGGGTGATCAACCATCTTGGTTTAACTAGTCTTACATGGAAAGTTCTGTAGACTTTTCTCAACCTTGGTTATTAAGCCACTGTCTCCAGCACCTCTTTTGCTCTTCATGATCCTGATTCTTTACCCATTTATCATTTTTAATTCAGGCACCAATTCAGCTTGATTTGGTGGTTTTTGTTAGTACTTTAAACACTGGTCCCAGCCTCACCCTGTGTCACTGCTCCTTGCCCATGTGCTGAGTGAATGCTGCTATTGCTTCTCTGATGATGTTCCTCCAATCCCAGCATTCTCCTGGTCTCAATCTTGTTGTTAACCAGTGTTATTCTGGGTTTGAAAGACCTTGTTTTGCTTTAGAAGAGAGCTATGGATTTGTTTGCATAGTTGTATCACTCTTGCTTGGACAGTAAGGCAGTGGAAACACCATTAAACCACATATCCTGAAGCTGGCAGAGTGGGATATGCTGAAATCTCACAAGTAGTGCATCAGTACATTACCTCTCATCCTGAAAGGTCCTCACTTTAAGGGACCTCTGGTAGCATAGTGCCTAACACATTTGACTGCTAACCAGAAGGTGAGCAGTTCAAACCCACCAGCCACTCCTCGGAAGGAAGATTGGGCAATCTACTTCCATAGTGACACTGCCTCAGAAACCCAAGGAAGGATCGATCACTATGAGTCATATCTGACTTGACAGCAGTATATATATATTTTTGTTTAATATATAAATACACAAACATAATCAGGAGGGAAATTATTCACATAATGCAAGAGATTCTCAATTTTACAAAAGGTTTAACTTAATGATTCACTTAAACAGTCTTCATGTTGTTGTTATTGTTGTTACGTGCCGTCAAGTGGGCACCTCTATTACACCTCTATTCCTACACTTACTGCATCCCAAGGAAATAAGGCATATTATAGCTATCTTATTTATTCCTACATTCCACTGTGGGGTAGGTTGTCAACCAGTCAGCCAACCACACAGACCTGATGCTAATGGTCAACTTTTGCCTCCCCAACCCTTCCTCTCCCAACCCTTTCCATCAGCAGCAGGGGGGCAATTCATTCTGACTCTTGGATGTATCCCTGCCAAAGGCTTTTAGCAGTTTCAGCCCAATATTTTCCTACTCATTCTCAATTCTCCTTATTAGCAGACTAGCTCTGACCTTTTCCTCCCATTCTGATTATTGGCCAACTGTCTTATATTGAGAGTCAGTCTTTACTTTGTATATTGGCTCTGATTACTGTCTTATTCTATATGTTTGAGACCTTATCTTGGTAGCCTGCCCAACATCCTTATTCCCCTAGGACTGGCCCCCTCTTGATTTTGTCAGCACTACTGCTCACTCCCAAACCTTCCTACATGCTAACAATAGGCTGTCACCTTCTGGGAGTATCAAAATATCATCCATCCTTTCTTGGATTTCCTGTTTCCATTTTCCATCTAAATAATTAATGAGAAGGAACTGGGTCTTACTCATTTCAATTTCCCAAGTACTCACCTCATGGCTTTTCATGTGCTCAGTGAAATTTATTCCATAGGTAAGAAAGTGAATAGATGAATGAATGAATGAAATGCTAATCAGGAGACAGCTATTGCTTTTGCACTGAGCCACCTGACACCAAGGAGCTCTGGTAGCATAGTGCCTAATGCACTTGACTGCTAACCAGAAGGCTGGCCCTTCAAACCCACAAGCCACTCCTTGGAAGGAAGGCTGAGCAATCTACTTCCATAGTGATATCACCTCGGCAACTGAAGGAGGGGTCGCTATGAGTAGGGTCTGATTAGATGGCATATAAAAACAAAACAACAACAACCTAACACCAACTGATTATCTGGACTACTACCCAGTACCTATTGCTCATCTTTTAGATTTCCCGCTTTGCCTGCCAGAAGCTGGGTATATCCTTTACAATCTCTGCCTAACCTTAATATGTAGATTTATTACCAGATTCTGTCCTTACTCAAACATCCCTTGTCCTCAAGAGTTTTCTATTTTATTAGAGTAGCAGTTTGGGGTACATTACATCTCACAAGTGATGCATTGGTCCACACAGCAAAGAGCCATGACTGAATGGTGAGGGATTTCTGGCATCATTTGATGAAATTATAGCCATGCTATTTCCTGAAGTTTCCAATCATTCATGAATACTTACAGAATACCAGTATATCTGTCAGGGTCTCACAGAAAAGAGGACATACTTATATTAGTATAATTCTAGGAGAGTTTGTTTCCAATGGTATTAATTAAAAATGTATGGGTACCTTTTTAATACTTAGTGACAAAAAAGCTGTTGCCACTCTTAGACCCAGAAGATGAAGAAGAGTATAAAGTGAAACCTAAAGGAAAGAGTTGAGTAAAGAAGGCCACTTGGAGGATGAGTGACCTTCTGCTGAGGGACAGAACCAGTCCAAAATGACCCTTCAGGGAGGAAGCCAGGGAATACATATCTTGCTCTTTCTCATTTCTACCTCTCCAATTTCCTACTGGAGATCCTCTTTAGCTGAGTCCAACTAGAAGCCAGAAGGCAAGGGCCCTCACTTGTGGCAGAGAGCAGGGTGGAGAAGTGTAGAGAGTGGTTCTAGAAGGGCAAAAGAAAGCTGAATAGCACAGTCTATGTGGGTAACTTTGAGTTAAGTTCTGAGTGGCTTCTAGGAAACATCAAGTCTTCATTGGAGTGTTAAAGAAGAGGAAAGACATCAATTATGTGCTAGGAAGGAGAGGAGTCATTAATATTGCTTTGTCCAGAGTTGTAATTAACTCAAAATAACATACATACATGAAGAAGATAATTTAGGACCTCTATCTGGCTCACATGATTCAAAGCCCAGCACCACTTTTATTAGTTTAAGGTTCTCCTTTCTGCTCAGATTCCTTCTCTGAATCTCCTCCTGAGAACAAAATATGGGTGAAGCTTTTGATTTAGTTTATTTGTCTGGTTTTCTGTAGCAGTTGAGGACAAATATGCCAATCAGCCGTGGTTCATACCTTGCCCTTGCCCCTTGAAAGCTTGTGATTGGTGCTCACCATCTTTCTGGTGCTACATGATCTCTGGGTTGTGATCCTGGCCTGTATGGGATCTTAATACTAATATGCTCATTAATTTCCTTGGGAGATCTGATTTCTTCATTCCTTTTTTCTGCTTAGTATGTATTGAGATATAGGGAGGCATTAACTAGGAAATATATGGAAGCTTTGGGCGCATTGGGATGAAATTAATGGGGTATAGTTAGAAGTCAGCCCCAGGGTTACAGGTGAGGAGAGACAACTCAGCGACGCCCAAAGCAGCAGGCGGGAAGAGCAGGAGAAAGGGGATTAAAAGCCAGGAAGCCAGAGAAGAGCAATCAGCCCCAGGGATACAGGTGAGGAGAGACAACACAGGGACGCCCAAAGTAGCAGGTCAGAAGAGCAGGAGAAAGGGGATTAAAAGCCAGGAAGCCAGACAGAGGAACAGTCAGCCAGAGGGACCCAGGTGGGGGTGATACGAGAGGTCTCCAACAGCAAGACAAACTTGTCTGTTGGTTTGTCCTACTGTGGTGACATGTAGACGTGA
>NW_006921975.1:1413075-1424820 GCF_000298275.1 Orycteropus afer afer
TCCTGGAGGAAGTGCAGCCAGAATGCTTCTTGGAAGCAAGAATGGCCAGACTTCGTCTCACCTATTTTGGTCATGTTGTCAGAAGGGACCATTCCCTGGCGAAGGATGTCATGCTTGGTAGGGTGGAGGGTCGATGAAAGAGGGGGAGGCCTTCAACGAGATGGATTGACATGGTGGCTGCGATGATGGGCTGAAGTATAGCAGGGATTGTGGGGCTGGAGCGGGATCGGGCAGTGTTTCGTTCTGCTGTGCATGGGGTCGCTATGAGTCGGAAAGGACTCGATGGCACTTAACAACAACAACAACAAGTTAGAAGACACTACAATTACTTTGAGGTTTCAGAAGGATTGAGGCTGCTACAAATTTGTAAACCAACAACAAAGAAGCCAGCATCAGGCCCTAGTAAAATAAAATACTTATTGTACAAATAGATGGCATAATGTTGGAAGTTGACTGGCTCTGCAACAGGGAGTGGTGAAAACCAGAGAGCACCTAACCATCTAAGAGCATTCACATATAAAATTAAGAACAATACTGTGCAGGCCAAACAAAGCATGTCTGAGGACAGCATCTGACCTTCAGATCCATACTTTGTGACTTCTGAATTATGACTAATAACTGTGAAGTTGACTGGTGGCCAAGATCAGGAATGGGGGAGATGCAATAAAATGGCTACATTACGGATAGGTGCACATGTGCAGAAAGTTGAGGCATGGTTCCTAATACTCAGCTGAGGAAAGACTCAGGAAAAAATTCCAGATTACTGGTGTGTTGTCAGTCGATTCTGATGCCACACTGAGACCAGTCTGTAGCAATGTGCTTACTTCTGGTTTTCTGGGTATGGCTTATTAATGAATTATTTTTCTCTCATTAACCCACACACAAGAGAGCTTGGGGATGAAGGGAGCTGAGTCTACCCAGGCAGGAGCTAGCTTAAGTTACCTCATGACTATTATTTAAAAATCCATATACATTTTGGGGGAATGTAATTTGTGAGTTAGGTATTGTTGTGTTGTTATTTGCCGTCGAGTCGGCTCCGACTCATAGCGACCCCTCCTTGGGTTTTCGAGGCAGTTATCACTACGGAAGTAGGAATGCCCAACCTTCCTTCTGAGGAGTGGCTGGTGGGTTTGAATCGCCAGCCTCCTGGTTAGCAGTCAAGTGCCTTAGGCACTATGCTACCAGAGCTCCCAAGTTAGGTATTAGTATTACTTTAAATTCAGTGCAGTATCTATTCTTCTTACCTGACTTTATGTTAATGAATCATGATAAGATTAGCAGTAATTTGGCAGTAATATATTGAGCCATCCAATCTTCTGGTTAGTTAATAGACCAAATTTCCCACCTTCTTCTTTAATATGCTCTCTTTGATGACCAAATCTATGGCTACCCACCTATTGCCACCCCTACAATGCATTTGTTATTTTTGTTCTGAAAGCCTTTAGAATAACTGAGTTATAGCATGTTAAAGAATATGAATAGAGAGGAAACCAGGAAAGAGTAGTCAGAACTTGGAACTGGAGCTGGCCAAGAGAGACTTAGATGTTGAGTCCAGCCAAATAGAGGATTCTGGAAGATACCGTAAATCTATGCAGAAAGGAGATCAAATCCAGAAAGGTTTACTTAAGCCACAAGGCAGCAGACAGGGTGTGCAGTCTAGGGGGTCTAACAGTATGAGTGGTTGGATGTGAAGAGGAAGGTTAGTAATCACTGATCCTGAAGCAAAGGCTGATGGTACCCTGCTTTATCAAAGTATGTGTAAACCCACAGAGATGTTCTGGTGATGAGAGTGGGTTTTCAAAGGCAAAGGTCCTAGAATCATTAGGTAGTTCTCACACTAATTTCCTATGACATACGTCTTAGTAATACCTTGGAAAATCCAGAATGAAAATCTGGCTCTCAAACAGCTTAGCTACCCTAAAGCAAAACAACAACAACAACAACAACGACAATAACAAAACAACAACAAAACCCCACTGCCATTGAGTCTATTCTTACTTACAGTGACACTGTAGGACAGAGTAGAACTACCCCATAGGGTTTTCAAGGCTGTAAATTTTTACAGAAGCATACTGCTTCATCTTCCTCCTGCAAAGCTGCTAGTAGGTTCAAACCCCTGGGCTTTTAGTTAGCAGGCCAATGCTTTAACCACTACGCCACCAGAAGACAATTATTCCAAAATGGGCCTGGTTTTACATACAGACATAAATTGGGTAATGTTGATGACTTCCCAGAAATGAGAGAAGTGTACCAACTTTAGGCAGTGACATTCAGTGAGCCTCTTATAGACATTCCCAAACATAACTTTTGGGAACGATCCAGTTGTCATGGCTTCCTTCCATTGAAGACTCCTATATATTTTAATAATTTTCCAGGAGACTAGAAATAAACTTACATATTAAGGAGTCCAAATGACATTCTCAGGTTTTATTTTTCTACTGAATTCAACTGTTTTAATTCTCTATACTCCTTTCCATTGCACAGACTTGGCTTGCCCACTTTCTGTGTATGAGTAGAGAAGGAAAAAGAGAACTCTAACATTTATTTAGCATTTACAAAATGCTAGGCATTGTGCTGTTTACCTACATCATAGCCACAGCAATCTAGTTGTGTAGGAATTACCTTCATTTTATAAATTAGGCAACTGAGGTGCAGAGAATTTAAGTAAGTTGTCCAAAGCCATACAACTAGTAAATGGTAGAGCCAAAATTAGAACTTGAGTGTGTCTGTCTCTACAGCCCATATTCTTTTTTTATAAGCTGCATACTTGAGCAGATTTTGTTATGTTTAGCCAATTTGAATCCTACCCAATGACAATGCAAGTGCAACACATTTCATAAGAGGGCACTATACATACAGTAGACACATGATAAATGTTTGCTGAGTTGGTAAGAAACTGAATACTTGAAAGTACAGTGGCTTAACGGTAACTCTTAACATACATTATTTTGTATAGAACTGTGAGTAAAATAAAACCTCTCTGAATTTTAGTGTGATTTCACCTCCTCGATTTTAATTACTGTATTTTTCATTACCCGATAGTGCTTCTTCATTTTAATAATCATCAGCTTTCAGTAACTAATACCAGTGTGTATCAGTAATAAGCTTTCCTTTATGAATGAATTAATGAAAGTATCGGCCATCTTTCCCCCAAAGGAAATCTTAATGACATTTCCTGAAACTCAATGAGGCTAGTGAATCCTCAAAATGTAAAATTTAAAATCTGCAATTTTAATCTGCACATCGTGCATTTTATTTCACTCTAGAGGGGACCCCAATGTTCCTTTATTGTTATTTTCTTAGTTGTTTCTTTTGAATCCCAAGATTCAAGTAATGCTTTGGAAACTATGAGAGGCTAAATGCCACATTTACAATTGTTTTTGAAAAGGTCTAACCTTTATTAAAGTAACTGGGTAAATACAATTCAAAAGGGTTTACTTCTCTTGTAAATTAAATGGTATGTTTGTAGACTGAAAGGTCAATTTTTCAGCAGAGTCTGGCTTTCAAAAACTATTAATTTTTTTCCATTATAAATCAAAGAAGCTGATTTGTTTTACATGTATGATACATAAGCCATAATGCTATCCATCTGATTTCGAAGCTCAGTTACTTGTGGCACATCTAGAGCACTTGTAATGATGAAGTGTAAATGTTAGCTTCTGAAGACACGTGGCAAGGAACTTTGGGTGGAAGCATTTGGCTCGCTACACTCAAAAACCACCACTCACCTGTCAGTTGGTTGTACTGTGGTGGGTAGTGTGTTGCTGTGATGCTGGAAGCTATGCCATCGGTATTTCAAATACCAGCGGGGTCATCAATGGTGGACAAGTTTCAGGAGAGCTTCTTGACTAAGACAGAGCAGGTAGAATGACCTGGTGGTTTACTTCTAAAAAATTGGCCAGTGAAAAGCCTAAGAATAGCAGCAGAACATTGTCGGATACAGTGCCAAAAGACGAGCCTCTCAGGTTGGAAGACATTCAAAATACAAACAGGAAAGAGTTGCCTCTTCAATGTAAAGTTGACCTTAGTGATGTGGATAGAGTAAAACTTTCAGGACCTTCTTTTGTTAATGTGGCATGATTCAAAATGAGAAGAAACAGCTGAAAACATCCATTAATAATCAGAAAATGGAATGTATGAAGTGTGAATCTAGGAAAATTGGAAGTTGTCAAGAATGCAATGGAACACATAATGATCAATATCTTACACATTAGTGAGTTGAAATGGACTGGCACTGGCCATTTTGAATTGGATAATCATGTGATCTACAAATTTGTCCTGGAAGACGTGCAGCCAGAATGCTCCTTGGAAGTGAGAATGGCCAGACTTCGTTTCACCTACTTTGGTCATGTTGTTAGAAAGAACCATTCCCTGAAGAAGGATATCATGCTTGGTAAGGTGAAGGGTCAATGAAGAAGGGGAACGCCCTCAACAAGATGGATAGACACAGTGGCTGGAACAATGGGCTCAGGTATAACAAGGATCATGAGGCTGGCACAAGACTGGGCAGTGTTTTGTTCTGCTGTGCAGAGGGTTGCTATGAGTCAGAGATGACTCAACAGCACCTAACAACAACAACAACAACAACAACAACAACAACATGGTCTGTGTTTTGATTACCTAGTGTGACTATGACAAGAATATACTACAAATGGGATGGCTGAACAAATAGGAGTTTATTCTTTTACAGTCTGGAGGCTTTAAGTCCAAGTTCAAAGTGCCAGGCTCTAGGGGCTGGGTGAAAACCCCTCAACCTTGGGGTCCAGCTCTGCCTCCTGCTCCTGGCCCACTGGAGCTAGAGATGTTTCTTCACTCAGACAGCTGCTGGCTGCTGAGGCTGAGAAGCCCCAAGCTTGACAAGTAAAAAGGCACAGTCCCGATGTTATCAAACAATATGGCAGGCCATTAATTCAAGTCCATTGCAACTCTCAAGGTCGGCAGAGCATGGCAGGCTGCCGAACAATGACATGGCTACATACAGGGTTCAAGTGTGCCATAAGCTAGAAACCATTACCCAAGGGTTCTTCTTATATACAGGAAGCAGACCACACCCCTAAGCTACTCAGCTGCTCACAGTAGATTCCACCATGGAGGTGATTACCAGTCTCATCATCCAGCTGCCCAGCCATTCAACCAGGGCCAGCCAATTGACACACAAACTTAACTACCGCAGTCTACTATGGTATTTCAAGAATGACAAATTGAAGAGGAATTATGTCACATTCTTTATTAAAAAGAACATTTCAAGATCTATCCTGAAGTACAACACTGTCAATAATAGGATAATATCCACATGCCTACAAGGAAGACCAGTTAATACTACTACTATTCAAATTGGCACACCAACTAGTAATGTGAAAGATGAAGAAATTGAAGATTTTTGCCAACTTTTGCTGTCTGAAACTGATCAACCATGCATAAACACTATCATTATTATCACATGCAAGTAAAATTTTGCTGAAGATAATTAAAAAAGGTTGTAGCAGTACATCAATAGGGAATTGCCAGAAATTCAAGGTGGTTTCAGAAGAGGGCATGAAAGGGATATCATTGTTGATGCCAGATAGATCTTGGCTAAAAGTGGAGAACACTAGAAAGATGTGTTCTTGTGTTTTATTGACTATTCAAAGGCATTTGACTGGGTGGATCATAACAAATTATAGATAACATTGTGAAGAACACAACATTGAGAATTCCAGAACACTGAATTGTGCTCATGTGGAACCTGTGCATAGACCAAGAGGCAGTCATTGGAAAAGAACAAGGGGATGCTGTGTTTAAAATCAGGAAGTACATGCATCAGGTTGTATCATTTCACCAGACTTGTTCAATCTGTATATTGAGCAAATTCTCATAGAAGCCAGAATAGAGGAAAAAAAATGCAGCACCAGGATTAGATTGGAGGAATCGTTATCAACAGCCTGTGATACGCAGATAAAACCACTTGGCTTGCTGAAAGCAAAATGGGCTTGAAACATTTACTGATAAACAGACTACAGCCTTCAGAATGGATTGTTATGTCGTTGTTATGTGCCGTCGAGTTGGACCTGACTCATAGTGACCCCTCCTTGGGTTTCCGAGGCAGTATCACTACAGAAGTAGATTGCCCCATCTTCCTCTCGAGGAGTGGCTGGTGGGTTTGAACCACTAGCCTTCTGGTTAGCAGTCAAGTGCCTTAGGCACTATCAGAATGGATTACACCTCAAAAAAAGAAAACAAAAATCATCACATCTGGACCAGCAAGCAACATCATGATAAACATTGAAAAGATTGTAGTTTTCACGGATTTGATTTTATTTGAATCCACAATCAGTGTCCAGGGAAGCAACAGCCAAGAAATCAAAGGAGGTATTTCACTGGGAAATTTGCTACAAAAGCCCCTTTTAAAGTGTAAAAAAGCAAAGATGTCACTTTGAGGACTAAAATGCACCTAATCCAAGCCATAGTATTTTCAATCACTTCATATACATGCTGAAGCTGGACAAAGTAAGGGAGACCAAGGAAGAATTGATGCCTTTGAATTATGGTGTTGGTGAAGAATATGGAATATACCAAGGTCTGCCAGAAGACCAAATTAATCTGTCTTGGAAGTACAGCCAATGAGATCCCTACAGATCACAACAAACTCTTCCCATTTTGCATGGGTTCACTATAAGTCAGGGGCTTACTCTGTAGCAGCTAACAGCAACAACAAATGGTAATTGGAGTTTGAGATGGGCTTTGGAGAATGGATATGGTTTAATAAACAGAGTTTGATTTAAGCAAAAGGAATAAGAGCAAAAACCTGGGATGGAGGCACACAAAGGCATGTTTGTCTGCAATGTAAGGTTCCTGTAGTGAGCGGTAGGAGATTAGGCTGGAAAGAATTTGGAATCATATTGAGGAGGATTTTGCATGCCAAGCTGAGGAATCTGTAGCTAGTGGAATGGCATTAAAAATTTGTAAAGTTGTATCTCTATCTATCTATCATATATCTGTCTATCTAAACAGGAAAAAGAGCAGTTTGTGTGGGATGGAGGCAAAGGGGAGTAAAACTGTGCTTCCCTTGATTACATGAGTAATGCATGTTCATTGTACAAACTCCAGAAAATAAAGAGAAACAGACAAAAAACCCAATCATCTGATATTTCATCATTTAAACCTTATCCATTACTTAGATTTTAATGTCTCTATTGCACTAATTTTCCCCATGTATCTATGTTACGGAAGAACTAACCTGCTTATTTGCTTCTCAATATATCAGATTATTCAGATGAATGAAAAATTATTTTTTTGAAAAGGTAATTTGTTACGTTTTTAGAACAGTAAGTTTACAGTGTTGTCAAGTAGAAGTTCTGCTAAGCCTGCTTTAATAAACATAAGAATTGCTTATAATTAGAATGCCAATCATTTGATTAAAGTTAGTGCAGCTATAGTTATACTTTTTAAAGTGGGTTCAACATACTACTCTGTATATTTCTTCCATTGTTAGTTTATAATAGATTTTTTGATATTAGTATAAAATTAATCTATTTTCGTCCAATTTTTCAAGAATTTCATGTTAGTGTGCTACAAATTAATGGTGATTTTTTTTCAGTATCAGTAAGTTTATTTAGCAAGAGATTTTTCATAACTCCTTGTGGTGTTTTCTTTTTAATGATCACTGAATTGATCCTTTTCTGCTCAGTTTTCCTCTCTTGTTAGTGCTTCAGGTACTTGGAGGGACTGTTTTGATATTCCACCTAACACAGTGGAACAGCATTTTTTTTTTAATTGGATTTTTTCGTTAGAAAAAAGTAATTGTTAAGGAGTCCCAGAGCTTTCCATATTACAGATATCCTGTTTTTCATTGTTTTATTGCTTAATTGAAGAACTTTTTAAAAAAACCACCTTACTATTTTTCTTTTGTCATTATTTCCTAAAAGTTACTTATAGCACCCCTCCCCCATCCCAGGTCATGGTAATGCCTCAGTTGTATAAATTATTATCCTATCAGTCACAAACTTTGAACAAATGTGATGTTTCAGTGCTGCTTTCTCAGTTTAGCTTGTCGGCGGCCTTCCCTAGATTCTCATCTGCTTCATGACCCTGTATTTCATAACCAGGATGTGGCTCCACAAAGCTCTTCTGGATAATACTATAAACTGTGTTGTAATGGCTCATAGGTAGAGGCTATTATACATCTAGCCTGAAGTGCTAACGTCTAACATTAGGCATGGATTTTGTAAACTGTAATGAAATGGAAAGAAATGACTTTCACATGTATTGTGGCCCTGTGCTATGCAATCACAACCATAATGTATCAGGGAACCTTGTCCTTCTCCCACTCAAGATTAAATGCTGTACTCTTCCTGAACTAGCCTATTGAATTGTGTGGGTAAATCTGGATGTCCCTTAAGCGTTATTAATGCCATAAAGCTAGGATGTTCTAATTATCAATCTCTCTCTCTTCTTGAATTGTTTGCTCTTTCTGGGCTGTCTCTGTGACTTTAGTACATTAGTGCTGCCACAGTCTCCGACCTATGGCCTTTCTCCCCTCATACAGTGTGTTTTTGTTTAAAGAGGTGGTAAGAATGCATTTAGAACTTTTCCCTGTAATGACAGGGTTGAGAAAATGGAGCCATTTCTGTTCAAAAGGGAAGAATCTGCAAATCTTTATGCAGCACAACACTTTACACAGGATTGAAAGAAAGCACGACATATCTGACCGTAGAAATATCTGAAGACAGAAAGCATATAAATTAGTGATTGATTTACTACCTCACAAGAGGAATCGTCACTTTGCAAAAGGACTCACAACGAGGTTCTTAAGACGGAGAGCACTTCATAGGGCATGTAAGTTTTTGACAGGTTAGTGCCTATTTGGCAGCAGCTGGGAACACAGGCTAAGTGTGAGTTCAAGTGCAGACATCACTGCCTGTGGAAGAGCCGCCTGCGTGAGTCACATTCTTTCTGATATTGGAGTATAAGACAATGGGAAAAACAGGAGGCCATGGAATTTCTATTTCTTGAACACTTACTATATTCTGGGGACTTTACGCATGTTATCTCACCTAACTATGTCATAAACTTTATGAATTATAAAGTAGCTTCACAGATGAGCAGAAGGAAGCCTGCTCACAGTTGCACAGAAAGTAAGTGATGACATTAATTCAAATGCTCTTCTGTTTTCAAGGATTATACTCTTTATCCATTATAAACCAATGTGATTGATTTAGAAATTTTCTATTTAGTTGTATTTTTTTTTCCAGACACAGAACTAATATATATGCTAAAGGACACGTAGTTGTTAAGGTTTCTTTCTTTCTTTTTTATTAAATAAGATTTTTTTCAGTGTTTTATTGTTTAATTGAAGGATTTAAATAATCATGTTAAATCCCTGGGCTTCTATCAGTAATGGTACAAGATTCTTTCCCTTGCTATTCATTCAGTATGATCTCTAAGAACTCTTTTTTTAATAGAAAGGTACATCTGCTGTTATCTCAAAAAATAGGTAATATAGAGGCAGTTATCTGAAAAAAAAAATCCAATACCAAATAGAGAAGGTTTCTGAATTTGCCTGTGATTGGGATGATCTGTGCTGGAGCTCTTTTCCATGAGGGTGGCTGGTTGATGTTATGTATACCTTCAAGATTTGAAGTTTCATGACAAGTCGAGCCAAGGTGCATTCATTAAGACAGTGTGGCATGGTAAAAGAAATGCAGGCACCGGAATTAAACAAAATTAGGTTCTCATTCCTCTTTTTCAATTTTTTGGCTCTGATCAGATCGCTTAATTTCTCTGGACCTCAGGTTCCTCATTTGTTCACAATTTTCCTATTTAGAAAAACAAAACCAAACATGAAATTTCCTTAGGTGGGATCCTCATCAATGCCCCTCAACTTTGACTTCCAATCATAGAAGGCATTCAGCCGATCATACCCCTAATCACATGGATGGGTTCTGGGTTGAATTCATGATCAGGCTAAAGAGAGTCATCTCCAAGACTTTTGGAGAATAGAAATTATTTTCCACTAGATGTGAAGCTTGAGCTCCTATGTCTATTTTATGATCACAAGAAGAGAGCTTGTCTCAGAATAAAACAGACCTAAACCAAGAGACTGAGAGAATGGGGTCCCTGCATCGACCTCTGTCTGAAGCTACCAAGATTTACCCTTGAGGTTTTCATTTCTTTTATGAATAAATTCTTCTTTTTTTAAATTCTGCTTTTGAAAAGCACTAGTTTGAGTTGGTGTTTTGGTCCATTGAAATCAAGACAGTCCTAAATATTACACAACTTCATAGTGCTGAGTTTATAAGGATTGAATGAAATATTATTTGAAAAACAATGCCTGATATAGTAGCTAACATATAGAGGTTCTATGAAAATGATTCTTTTCTCTTCCTCCAATAGGCTCCCTAGGCTCCGGGCCTAAGAAGAGCCTCCTGTTTAATTCCAGCAAAATCATTTGGTGTCTCTGTATGACTTAGCTGAGATGGTCCAGAGCTGAACACACTCTCTCCATGATCTTGTTACACAGATCATAGACTAGTTCAATGAATCCCCGTCAATGTTGAAGCCTTGAAGTGGACTTTCATTTCTCTGCATAGAGAAGCTGTCTAAACAAAAGCTCACTTCAAGTCCTGGGCTTTGAGGAGATGATTGATGGCTTTATATGTAACAAGATCAAGGAGAAGAAGCTGAGCTTAGCTCCTGAACATGGCTGGTGGACTTCTGTAATCACAGACCTGAAAAAATCTATTTCTTATTCATTTTTTCAACATGTTTTCACTTAGGTAGAAGACTTTATTAATTTTGGACAAGTTAATTGGCCTGGTACTACTTGTGGAAGCAGATCATGCACTTCTCTATTTGAAAGTCTTTTGCTTCTCATTACTTTCGAATAAAATCCAAACACCTTGGCATTACATATAAAGCCATTCATAAACTGGCTCCTGTTTACTTCTCGAGCTTCATGTCTTGCTATTTTCTAATAGCATGCTCCAGCCATGCTATGTTGTTGTTGTTGTTGTTGTTTGCCGTCGAGTGGGCCCCGACTCATAGCAACCCCTCCTTGGGTTTCCGAGGCAGTATCACTACGGAAGTCGGATTGCCCAACCTTCCTTCCGAGGAGTGGCTGGTGGGTTTGAACCGCCAGCCTTCTGGTGAGCAGTCAACCACTGACAATTGCCTGAGAAGCTCTGGCTTCTACACAAGTTCTTTTTGTTGATCAGAATGACTGTCTCTCACCTTCTTCATCCTAACTTCCACTTTCCTTTTAAAACTCATTTTAAGCCACCATGGAAGTCTTTTTTGAGCCCTCTTTCCACGTCTAATTTAGACACACTCTGTACTTAACCTATCAGCCTACAGCACCACCATGTCTGCCTTATTTCTCTGTCTCCTACACCAGAATGTGAACTCCTGTGAGGGAAGGAAGGGGCCACATCTTATTAATTTGTGTTCCTAATACCTACTACAGTACCTGGACCAGCGTAGGTGTCCAATACATGTTTGATGTTACAACATCATTTAATTTTGGTAGTAAAACTTTAATGACCGTGCTAGAAGCCCTCAGGAATAGAACCGTTGTTTTACGTTAATATAAAAGCGGACAACTATTTACAGTAAGAAAAAATAGCAGATCTTAGGTGAAATTGAAGAAATCTGGGTTGAGATCTTGCTTTGTCTAGAGAAAGTAATTTCAAGTAATTTCTATATATAATTTCAAGTAATTTCTGTATTAGTACAGAGATGATAGATCAATCATATAAAATAACAGAAAGC
>NW_006921975.1:1425601-1427779 GCF_000298275.1 Orycteropus afer afer
TAATAGAAATATATATAGAAAATAACTTTTCCCTTACTCAACACCTGCTTCAACTCCACTCATTCTTAGGCTTATGTTTAATATCTTTCCAGAGTGGGGCATTCTTTTATGTTTCGATTTAAATTACACACTCTCCATTTTTCTTCTCATAGCATGCTGGATTTTTGTTTTCAAAGTTTATCACAAAATATCATTATATATATATATGTATATGTCTGTGTGCATGTTCAATGTGTCCCTAGACTCTAAGTTCCATGAGATCAGAAACCATATTCATTTATTCACCATTTTTAAATTTAGTTGACTTTCTTTAAATTGTGCAACCATTCTCACTCCCTCCCCTTTCCTGAGTTATTTCTCCAACGTGAACGTGAACTCACTGTCCCCTCAGTTTCTTCTCTAGCCTTTCAGATTGCTGCTGTCAGTTTGATCCCATATAGGTAGCTCTTTAAAAGAGCACAATGTTCAAGGCAGACATTCTTTCCTAATTAAGCTAAACTACTGTTTGGTTTAAAGATGACTTCAGGGGATATTTTTGGTTTAATATTTAAAGTGTAAAGATTATTTCAGGGCAATAGTTTCAGAACTTCATCCAGCTTCAATGGCTCCAGAAAAATATGGATTTCATGAGATTTTGAAATTTTGTTCTGCATTCTCTCCATTTTGATAGAACCTTTGATCATAATGTTCAGTAATGGTAGCTTGGCATCATCTAATCCTTCCGGTCTCATAGCAGAGGAGGCGGTTGATCATGGGGACAATTAGCCACGCATTTCAATTCCTCCTCTTATTCCTGACTCTCCCTTTTCCTCTGTTGCTCCAGGGAAATTATTTTCTACAATAAATTTTTAAAATCAGGAAAATAAAAAATATATTTTATTTAAATACTTAAATAAGGGCTCAAAAGAAATGTTGAAGAGAATGGAAATTTTATCCATCCTAATAGATGATGAACTTTGAGGGTGATGATTAGCAAGATAACTTTAATTATAGCAACAATTAGATTTATCTGAGAGAACAAATGAACAAAGAAGATTCTGTGAAGTTTATGCCACCTGTATTTGTATGATAAATAGAAACCTTGAACACTTGACATTTATTATGATATTTCAAAGGAAATCAGACAAAATAATGTGTCTTTGAGGAAAATAATAACTCAGGATAAAACATGTCATTTTCAGTTTGACCTGGAAAGACTGTCATGACAAGAGCAGCATCATTAAGTCCCAAGAAGGCCAAAGAGGCTAAAAAACATGTGAAAACAGGGCTGATGTGCTTTGGTTACCAAATTGCTTATGAAGAATTCATCCTATAGTGTCAAGTGTTCAGTTTGGATAAATATATATTGGGTCATGGAGCAAAGGAAGAGGATCAAAGACCTGATGAATTATGATGCATGTTGCATTTATTTTCTCATTTAAACTGCACATCCACACCAACTCTATGAGACCAGTATTATTATTGTCACTTTACAATAAGAAAACAAGGTCTCAGTTTACGTAACTTAACCAAGGTCATACAACTAGTAATTGGAAGATTGAAGTCTTGAACCCAAGTTGTTTGATACCAGCATTTGAGCACATTCATCTCCACACTTCTCTTGGTATAGACAGTGCCCAGGATAATGTAGTTGGGCATCGCTAAAGTGAGCAGATAGGAGCTTACCACTGTATTTGAGGCATATTTTGCCTCTATATTTTGACACCTCCAGATTAGTGGGGTATGCTCTCCATTCTCTAACAAGCTAGGTATTCCTAGTAACTTCTTCCCTGCTACCCATTGGTAATTGCCAAATGGGCAAACACGGCCAGCTATAAATTCCTGCCAGAAGGGGCTGAAAAGATTGTTTAGTTTGGGAGCAGTTGCTAGGTTTTATTAGTGGGGACATCTAAATGCCTTGCAACATTATTCCCAAAGTCCTGTCCTCTGAGCAGCTGACTACAACTTTCACTGCCAGCCATGACCCTCTGGAGTCCCTTGTTCCGTTATAGAGGGTACTTACAAAGGGTAATTAGTCATCCATATAATCATTGCAGAATCCACACCAGCTACCAGTACTGATCAATTTGCAACTTGCTTTATGAATATGAACAAAATATGAAAAATCTCCAGACATATGGAGAGAATCCACAGCTTGATAGAGGGTGATTAAGCTGAACAATCAGCACATTTGGCTTC
>NW_006921975.1:1427879-1430957 GCF_000298275.1 Orycteropus afer afer
AATAACTTTGAGAAAATTACAATCCAGTTTCTTAATGACATTTGAGAGGTTATTGCATCAATAAAATGAGAGCAAGCTGCCATGACAAAGAGGAATTGGGGAATAAAAATTACCTTCTCTGGCCCCCTACCTAAAGTAGGGCTCCCTCTGCTAAATTTCATTCAGTGTCTTATTTGTATGTTCCTAGCACTTATTAAATTTTGCAAGCATTTTGTTTCTTTCTCTGTTTACATTTCCTCTACCCTACTCCCCATATTCTACTAAAATACAATTCCATGAGAGCAATTTTTTTTTTTGTTTTTTATCTCCACCCTGTTTTTTTATTGCACAATACTGGATACTGAGTACGCGATCAACAAATATTTGTTGAACGACTTCGAATTTAAAACCCTGATATTAAAAACAAACAAACAAACAAACAGAATGTAGGCAGCAAATGAAGGAAGCAACAACTGCTGAAAATCAAAGTGCTGAAACCTCTATCTGTATCTTTATCTAATCTATAGCTATAGGTATATCCACACCAACCCAGCTTTGCTCACCAGGTAGAATAGAAAAGATAGTACTAGAAATGAGGGTTTGAAACAACTCATCTCTTTGTGAGAAGGAATAGAGAATGTTTAAATTTCCCTATTGATAAAGAAGTGTAGTTTAAAATGAATTTTTTGAAATGAAAAGGGAAACTCAGAAGTCATGAAACAAAAACTTGGTATTTTTGGTTACATAAAACTTCTAGAAGACTCAAATAATAAATAAAGTAAACAAAACAACTGAAAAGTGGGAAAACATATTTGAAACACATTAAACAAAGATCTAATTTCCTTAATTTACAAGTCAATATGAATCAGTAAGAAAATGATGACCAATCCAATATAAAAATCAGTAGAAGATATACATAGGCATTTTACTAAAAAGATAAAATAATAAAAATATACAGTTTTAACATATCTCAGAGCTTGATAGCTCAAGTAGAAAAAAATACAGAATAAGATGATTTGACTTTGAATAATATTATTAAAAAGCTTATTTTATGTAGATGGATAAACATATGAATATAGTTGTACCATATACAGTATTTAAAAATAGCCATGAATCATTTATAAAAATATATCATATATTACGTCATATAAGGAATAAATGGAGGAACATCCTCATATGCCTGGATAGAAAGACTCAATATTATAAAAATGTCAATTATCCTGATATAACTATTATGAATTTTAAATAAAATATTTCAAAGATTTGGGGAAGTTTGACAAATTTATCTTCTTGATTGTTTTTAAGAATAAAAGTGATAGTGTAGCTAAGACAATTTTAAAAAACTAATTGGGGAGAGGGAGATTGTTCTATCAGATATCAAAACATCCTATAAAGTAATTGAAGTATTACTGGCATAGGAACAGAGAGATAGACCATTGTGATTAACCAGAGGGTCCAGAAACTAATAAATATCTATCTGGTGGCATAGTGCCTAAGACATTTGACTGCTAAATAGAGGGCTGGCGGTTCAAACTCACCAGCCACTCCTCGGAAGGAAGGTTGGGCAATCTACTTCTGTAGTGATACCACCTGGGAAACCCAAGGAGGGGCTGCTATGAGTCAGATCCAACTTGATGGCAGTGAGTTTGGTTTGTTTTTTCGTTATCTATCTAATGATATTTACCAAGCTGGTATATATTAAAACATTTGAAGAGAATCCATTATGCTATAAAGATTTTGGAGACAATTATATGGTAATGGGTAATATGTGAAAAATTATGTATCTATCTATAGCACACATGCAAATATATTCCCAGAGAATGACTAAATATTTATATAAAGATGTTAGAAAAATATAAATGAATACTTACACAATCGTGGAGATTGATAAAGATTGTGTATGCATGACATCAAAGTCGGGGAAAAACATGAAATAAATTATTTGAATCATTATTAAAATTCATATAGCTTTTTTCATGGTGTCCCTGGTTTCTTTGTGCCATATTATTTTCTGTGCTGAGCTCATTATGTTTATTAATCGTGTTATCATTTCCTTTGTTGCTGTTGTTTTAGTATTTGCTGAATATTTGTGCTTGTCCTCTTTTTTATTGTGATGTGAAGGTTTATCATTTTTTCTTTGAGGTTACCCTGTGATTTATAATTTTCTCCCTGAGATTAGATTCTATCTTCCAACTCTTTTGACTTCCTCACCATTTACACCACTTACAGAAGTTCTGTAACTACACAGAATTTTCACCCTTTTTGGTTTGTAGTTGTCCTCATTTGCTAATTGATGTCTCTGGTTCCCTGTTTATAATCTTGTAAGCTCATTTTACTTTGGATATGTCCACAGCTGTGCTTTCTGGGTTATGTCATCTTGCGTATTAATGGTTGGTTGTTGTTTGCTATTTTTGGTTCTCAGTTCAAAGGAGTCCCTTTAGTATCTCTTGTAAGGTTGGACTGGTTTTAACAAATACCCTTAGCTTATCTGGAAATCTAATTTCACCATCATATTTGAGGGACAATTTTGCCAGGTATATAATTCTTGATTGAAAAATTTTCTCTTTCAACGTTTTGTATATACCATCCCATTGCCTTCTCACTTGCATGATTTCTGCTGAGAAATCAGAGCTTATCTTACTGGTTGTCCTTTGTAAGTAACTTTTTGTTTTTCCCATGCTGCTTTCAGGATTCTTTCTTTGTCTTTGGTTTTCATGAGTTTGATGATGACTTGGTGATTTTCTTTTGGGGTCTATCCTTTTTGGGGTTCATTGGACTTCCTGAATGGCTATATTCTCATTTTTCATCATATCAGGGAAGTTCTCTTCCAACAAATCTTGGACAATTTTTTCAGTTGATTTATTTTTCTCTTCCTGTTCTGGAATTGCAGTGACACGTAGGTTATTCCTTTTGATGGTATCCCACATGAAACTTAGGCTTTCTTCATTTTGTTTTGATCTTTTTTTCTGATTGATCCCTTTCCATACAAGTATTCAGGTATTTGCCTTCAATCTCATTAATTTTGCCTTCCATTGCATCAATCCTACTCCTTTGCCCTTTCAATGTGTTATCTATTTCTGACAATTTAGTATTAATCTT
>NW_006921975.1:1431760-1436887 GCF_000298275.1 Orycteropus afer afer
CCTGCAATATCTAGGGAGAGGGCAATAAGAGAAAAAAGACAGAGAAGGAGAATAATGAAGAGAAAAAATAAGAAAAATGCAAAAAGAAAAACAAGGAATGGAGTTAACCATGAGAAAGAAAAAAAAAATTGCAACCAGGAACAGGGAAAAGAAAAAAGCTGAAAACTAGAACCTGGGAAGGGAAGAAAAGAATAATAATAAAAAGGACAAAAGTAATAATAATAGTATCTTTGAAACAAACATAAATAAGCAAACTAAAAAAAACAGATAAAAAAAGAAAAATAATCAGGGTAGGGCATGGTAGGGCACCCATGCTCAATCTGAGCCTTCAGACTGGGATGGAATTCCTGCTGGCCCAGAAGGTGGGTGGGAGTGATGGAGGGCCACACCTCTGTTCACCAAGAGGGTGTGGGATATAAGAGTAACAAGGGGAATGTCACACCTTTCCAATCATCCGCCTGGAATGTCCTTGAGGTTCCCGGCAAGTGGAGCCTGTTCTTAAGTCCCTGGAACCTGGGAGAATGCTGTCACGTTAAATATCAAAAATTGTCAAAACACTTGTAAACATTCAAAATGGCTGCACCCTCCGGACAGAGAAAAGTCCACAGCTCAGCCCATCTTCCTCTTCGCTGCTTCCGGTCTTATTCCCCAGCTACCAGAGCAGTCCTCCGTGCAGTCCCTGGCTAGCAGAGCTGATTTTTAGGTCAATCCTTAGGTCCTACCACCCCTTGGTAATATCCAAGCTGTTTGTGCCATCAGGATCACTGCCAGACCGCAGCTCCATATGTCTCCTTTTTTGGTGTTTTCATGCAAATTTTTCTGCTAGTTGGAGTTTAGTCCACTTCTATATTCTTCCCTTCAAGGCTCAGGGGTCCAAGATTATCTTCTGTATCTGTGTTAATTGGTTCCCCTTTTCTTTGTTGAAGAGGGTCCATGCCGTCTTTCTGCCTAGTCTGCCATCTTACCAGAATCCTCTATATTCTTTTTAGCTGCTTCTTCAAATAAATTCACCTCCAAGAACGGAGACTTTTATTGCTATTATGGTGAAAATATACACAACAAAACCTTCACCAATTCAACAATTTCCACACATATGATTAAGTGATGTTGATTACATTCTTTGAGTGCACTCTTTGTCACTATCTTTTTCCAAATTATTCCAGTATCATTAACATAAACTTAATGCCCCCTAAGCAAATACTCTCCCTTGCCCACTCTCTCCTACCCCAAAACCAAAACCAAACCAAACTCACTGCTGTCGATAATCTTTGGTTTTTATATATTTGCTTATTTCATGTAAGTGAGATCATACAGTATTTGTCCTTTCATGACTGACTTATTTTGCTCAGCATGTTTTCTAGACTCATCCATGTTGTGGCATGCATCAGGACTTCATTTCCTTTGATGGCTGAGTAATATTCCATTGCTTATGTGTACTACATTTTGCTTATCTATTTATTTGTTGATAAGAAGGGAGACTTTTGAAGAGGTTTTCCAGGCAAATGTGACATAGCTCTAAAGGTAATTCCCAAAGAGAAACTCCAAATGGATTTTGAGCAATAACACAAAATCTTGTCCAGGCAGAGCAGTCATGGATAGGGCACCTGCATGGGTGGATATCAGTAAATGGATGGCTGCATGAGGATGCCAGGCATATAGAGGTCGAGCGGTCCTACAAGTCCTGGTCAGATATGTTTTTCTAACTTTTACCAGAGTACATCACGTGACTGAGTGAAAATATAGATGTTGCATTGGGACTTGGGAGATAACAGGTCATTGAATTCTGAGAGTTGGGTTTGGAGAAGATGCTGGTTTTCAGCTTGGCGGGAGAAAGGCTTTTATGTATTCCAAACTAGGCAGGCATGGGAAGTCATGAAAGGCAAGGAGAGCAGATAGGTGCAAGATGAGGGGGTTCAACTACAGAAGGTATCAAAGGCAGGGTCAAGAGTCCAGGGAATTTAGGTAGATCATAAGCACAGGAAAAAAGACTAGAAATCTAGGAATAGGGGTTACAGAAAGGATCTGGGCAACAGTAAAGCAGGGTTGTCTAGGGTGTAGGCTGACAAGTCTTAGCAGGCAAAGGTGAGTTTCTAGGACTGGGTAACAGGCATGGACAACAGTGCTATGAGTGAGCCAACTGTACATCTCTTACCAAAGAACAGTGCCTAGACTCAGAGTGTGAGTATGACTTATCCTGCAAGTAGGGGCAGCTTCCAGGATTAAGGAAACAAAGGGACAGGGAGTCAATGGTTCTAATTTGTGGAAAGGGCTGATGAAAGATTCATTGTATACTTCTCTGGGCAGACATTCCAGGGATGAGTGTGAAGTGAGGTCAGGATCAAGTGAAGCATTGTGAAGTGAAGCCAAGATCAGGTCTCAGTGTATCAGTACCCATTCACTAAGTAAGGAATTGAAGTCAAAGAATCAAGAAAAAAATGAATCAACATAATGAGATTAAAGATTGGTGGGGATGGCAGTAACTAATGGTGGATTCTTATTTAAGATTGTAATCAATGCAGAGGTTGTGGAGCTAATACTGAAACAGTTGGGCCTCCCCACAAGGGCAGGCTGAGTGCGTGGGGAAAGAGTGCTTGGAGAGTGTGTTATAAAGTCTGTCAGCTCGTACAGCTAACAGACATTGCAAAATTAGTTTCTCTTCCAATCATGCCAATATGACTTCATTGGAAGACACTTGCATTTATTAATTATTTAGTGGGTAAATATTATGGTTTCTTCAAGTTATCCAACTTAAAAACTGTATTCTAGCAGGCTGAATACTTAAGGATATGCACCTTGTAGGTAGTTACATTTCTGTTCTAAACTGTTATCAAAATATAAACACAATTAATAAATTACACTACATCTATAAGATAGAATACTATTTAGTCCTTAAAATGATCTTGCAGAATACTAATGATATTGAATGGTAATAGGAAAAGACAGATTGATTCTAGTTTAATAAAAATATATGTTCATGTACACATGAAAAGATTAGAAGGAAAGGCATTAGTGGCTGTCTCAGGGTGGTGAAATTATGAGATTTTTTTCATTTTTGCCCATTACTCTTGTATTTATTTGCCGAAATTTCTACAGTCAGCAGGTGTTATTTTTTGTCATCTCAAAAGTTCAATAAATGCTATTTAAAATGTTCTGTGGTATTTGCAACATATAAACTTGGCCACTAGGTGATCTATGTTCTACTCCCAGTTCTGCCACTGAATATGACCTTGGGTAAATCATTCCCCCTGCTCTTGGCATCAGTTTTCTGATGGGAGGAGGGGTTGGACTGTATCAGTCATTTTCCAACAATATGCTGGGAAGCTCTAGGGTTCTGTGACAATGCCTCAGGGCCTTCCATATGAGGGAGAAAGGAAGGCAGAATGGGTGAGATCTGTGTATTTCAGATTGCTCCAAATAGAGCAGCCGCTTTTTCAAAAATCCATTTTTGATACTGACATTTTACATAAAATTTTCTTCCAGTAATAGGATTTTCTGCATATGTTGTTGTGCTTAGGTGCCGTCTAGTCAGCCCTGACTCATAGCGACCCTATGTACAACAGAACAAAACACTGCCTGGTCCTGCGCCAGCCTCACAATCTTTGCTTTACCTGAGCCTGTCGTTGCAGCCACAATGTTAATCCATTTTATTGAGGGTCTTCCCTTTTTTTTCACTGACCCTCTACTTCACCAAGCATGATATCCTTTTCCAAAGACTGGTCCCTTCTGACAACATGACCAAAGTAGGTGAGACAAAGTCTAGCCATTCTTGCTTCTAAGGAGTATTCTGGCTGCACTTCTTCCAGGACACATTTGTTAGTTCTTTTGGCAGGCTATGGTACTTTCAGTGTTTTTTGCCAACACCACAAAAACATCAACTTTTCTTTAATCTTCCTTATTCATTGTCCAGCTCTCACATGCATATGAGGTGATTGAAAATATCATGGCTTGGGTTAGGTCCACCTTAGTCTTCACAGAGACATCTTTGCTCTTCAGCACCTTAAAGAGGTCTCTTGCAGCAGATTTGCCCAGTGCAATACATCATCTAACTTCTTGACTGCTACTTTCATTGGTGGGGATTGTGGAACCAAGTAATATGAAATCGTTTTTCCATTTACCATGATACTACTTATTGGTTCAGTTGTGAGGGTTTTCATTTTCTTTATGTTGAGGTGTAATCCATACTTCAGACTTTAATGTTCATCAGTACATGCTTCAAGTCATCTTTATTTTCAGCAAGTAAGATTGTGTCATCTGCATACTGTAGGTTGTTAATTAGTCTTCCACCAATCATGATGCCACATTCTTCTTCGTGTAATCTACTTTCTTGGATTATTTGCTCAGCATACAGATTTAATAAGTATGGTGAAAGGATACAACCATGGCACACTAACTTCCTGATTTTAAATCATGCACTATCCCCTTGTCCTGTTTGAATGACAGCCTCCTGGTCTATGTACAGGTTCCTCATGAGCACAATGAAGTATTCTGTAATTCCCATTCTTTACAATGTTATCCATAATTTGCTATGATCCACGCAGTTGAATGCTTTCACATAATCAATAAAACACAAGTAAGCATCTTTCTGGTATTCTTCGCTTTCAGCCAAGATCCATCTGACATCCCTTGTTCCATGTCCTCTTCTGAATCTAGCTTGCATTTCTGGAAGTTCTTTGTCAATATACTGCTACAACCATTTTTTAATTATCTCCAGCAAGATTTTACTTGCATGTGAAATTAATAACATTGTTTGATTATTTCCCAATTCTGTTAGATCACCTTTCTTGGGAATGGGTACAAATATGGATCTCTTCCAGTCAGTTGGCCAAATGACTGTTTTCCAAATTTCTTGGCATAGATGAATAAGTGTCTCCAGTGCAGCATCCATTTGTAGAAACTTCTCGTGAGAATCCCATCAATTTTTGAAGCATTGTTTTTCACCAATTCCTTCAGTGCAGCTTGGATTTCTGCCCTCAATATAATTGGTTCTTGATCATACCTTCTGAAATGGATGAACATCGACCAATTCTTTTTTGTATAGTGTCTCTGTATATTCCTTCCATCTTCTTTTGATGTTTCCTGCATCATTCAATATTTTGCCCATAGAATCTTTCAATATTACAACTCAAG
>NW_006921975.1:1439992-1441093 GCF_000298275.1 Orycteropus afer afer
AATCTACTTCCGTAGTGATACTACCTCGGCAACCCAAGAAGGAGTCGCTATGAGTCGGGTCTGACTTGACGGCACATAACAACAACAACAACAACATTAGTCTAAGGGGTTTGTTGAGATCCAGCCTACTTAAAATAAGTAAGGTAGGAAAGTTTTCTCTGGAACACTTAACTTAACTCCTTATGTAAGTATCTATTCCCCAACTCTGCACCCAGTTTCCCCCATAAAATCCCAGGTGCTCCATATTTCCCTGCTCTCATCTTATTCCCTTAATTTCAAAGTAAAGTAAAAATGCTGACAAATTCATTCTCAAAAATTGTAAATGATTGACTATATAATTACCTTCTCAAGAAACAATAATAAAAAAAATGACCAAAAAATACCCTTCAGCCAGAGGAATAAATGCACAATGATAAAATTTTAGGTAAAAACGAATGCAAGGAGTTGTTACTTCTGGAAGAAGGGATCCAGCTTGGTACTCCACTCTCCTTAGTCAGAGGGCTCTAACTCCCACTCCTTGGGTACCCTTCTAGTCACAGACTTGATCCTGGTCTTGTTTTCTAAAATATGTGTTTGTTGTGATAATCAGGAAAAGTGTAAACATTTAAAAATGGGGCCCTCATTAGCCTGGTGATAGGCCAGCTTCCCCAGGGGCCTAGTTAAGGGGAACTCTCTGAAAAACACCCTCCTTCCTTAGAGGAAGAGGGATCAGGAGATAAAACAAACAAAGAAACAAACCTGTAAAAATAATGCAAAGAACCAAAGGAATTCTGTTTGGGAGTTAAAAGAAAATTGCATACAGTCTATTGCTTCTGTTTTGAATGGTAGTCAAGATTTATTAGAGGTGTTTAATTTTAGCACAGAAGAGAAGAAAAAGTCATTTAAAAATAAACCAGAGATTTAGAAAAAAGGCTGGTGGGCCTAGTTTAATCTCATGTACAAAGGCACAAATTTCATAAATTGGATGGCAGCATTGGGGATGTAGTTATGTTTGTGTGTCAACTTGGCTGGGCCTGGTTGAGTGGCTGGGCAGCTGATGGTAGTTATTCCCCATGATGAGACAGGCAATCACCTCCATGGTGGGATCTACCACAAGCAGCT
>NW_006921975.1:1441325-1448534 GCF_000298275.1 Orycteropus afer afer
TGGTTTGGTAATATTGGGACCGTGCCCTTTTTACTTGTCAACCTTGGAGCTTCTCAGCTTCAGCAGCCAGCAGCTGTCTGAGTGAAGAAACGCCTCTAGCTCCAGTGGGCTGGGAGCAGGAGGCAGAGCTGGACCCCAAGGTTGAGGGGCTCTCACCCAGAACAGTTAAAGTCTCCAAATTGTAAGAATAAATTCCTGTTTGTTAAAGCCATCCCATTTGTGGTATATTCCTGTCAGAGTGGCACTAGGGAACCAGAACAGAGGATTAGAATACTGAGGGACCAGCTTGAGCATTAACATCTATATAATTGTTATGTCTTCTGATCACTTGTATCAATAACATTTCTAAAGGATCATATTGGGCTAGATGGTGTGGAAGGTAATTACTATAATAGAAAACTTATTTCATATCCACAATTACAGAACAACCTCTTTTCACTTATTGACGTAGTTAGGTTCCAAAGACCAAGTCATTATGTGAAGATTGGCGATATGCAAAGATGGAGGATGACCACAGTAGATCACAAAAATGGATCATGAGGACATCATTACATCACTGTGAACCATGGCTCAGCCAAGTTGACACATACCTTAACCATCACAGCCAGCATTACTCTTGCTTCATACCTTGGTGTTTGTTGCTGTCAGACATACACCCTTAATATGAAAAATAGTTTTTTTTAATTGTTGTAAACATGAAATTTTAGATAACAAGATATTTGATAAGTGAGGAGAAGGTGCATAGTTTATATGGGAAAATTCTTTTCTCTCTCTGTCCCCACTCAGACAAATTTTCACACCTAGCTCCAGAGGAGCAGTGCCTAAGGCATTTGATTGCTAACCAGAAAGTTGGTGGTTCAAACCTACCAGCCAATTCCAGGAAGAAAGATGGGGCAATCTACTTCTTTAAAGATTTATGGCCTTGGAAACCTAACGGGGGTCGCTATGAATCTGAATCAACTCAATGACAGTGGGTTTAGTCTTTTGGAAAGAACAATCAGGACCTCTAGTGGTACAGTGGTTAAGAGCTCAATTCCTAACTGAAAAGTTGGTGGTTCAAACCCACCAGCGGACTTGTGGGAGAAAGACTTGGTGTCTGCTCTTGTGATGATTATAGCCTAGGAAACCCTATGAGCGCAATTCTACTCTTTTCTATAGGGTCACGGAGTCAGAATTGACTTGGCAACATACAACAACAACAACCACAATGAAAAAGTTACAAAGCGAGTTGAAGCAAGGTTGGATCCATTGAGAAAGGCTGCCTATAGAAAGGAAATATCATTTGTGAGCGACAATGACATATAGCAGGGCAATGATTTTCAAAGGAAGCTGCATGTCAGAATCACCTGGAGAGTTTTCAAAGAATATAGATTCTTGGCTGCCACTCAGAGGTTATGATTCAGTGATCTGGAATGGAGTCTGGGAACATGGATTTTTAACAAGATCCTCAAGTAGTTTGGAAGCATAGCCAGGTTTGGGGAACACCGATTTGGAGAAGGGGAGAAAGTGTCTGACAAGTGGACGAATGACGCAAGATAATCAGAAAACCATGGGCAGAGAAGCATGAAAGGGAGGACCCCTTATTCAATCAGCAAATATTTTCGGAATGCTTACTATGTGCTAGCTGACAGAAAGAAAGGCAGGAAAGGCATAGATTCAGCCTTGTCCTTAAAATGAGTGTCCAGTGTATGCCAGTGGTTCTAGGTCCCCCAGTGTACCTCAGAATCACTTGTGAGACATTTTACATATAAAAGATGGCTTGGGCCCTCCCTCAGAATTTCAGTTTCAATTGGTCAGAGTGGGACCTAGGCACCAGTTTTTTTTTTTTTTTAATTTATTTTATTTTGTTGTTGAGAATATGCATAGCAAAACATATACCAGTTCAACAGTTTCTACATATACAATTCAGTGACACCGATTACACTGTGAGTTGTGCAATCATTCTCACCCTCTGTTGTATCCCCAAAAATGTGTGCTGTGAATTTTATCCTCTATGTCTGTGGTTATAATCCCATTTGGAAATGATTGCCTTTGTTATGTTAATGTGACAGGATTAGTGTAGGGTATGTCTTAAACTAGTCTCCTTTGAGCTATGAAGTAGATTAAACAAGCAAGCAAACAAACAGAGAGGGTGGGAGATAGAAGCCAAGCCACATGGAAATCTCCAAGGCACCAGGAAACAGAAACCAAAGACACAAGGACATTCCTCCAGAGCTGCCAAAGAGAGATAACCTTCCCCTGGAGCTGGCACCCTGCATTTGGACTCCTAACCTCCTAAACGGAGAAGATGAAATTGTTTGTTAAAGCCATCCACTCATGGTATTTCAGCACTAGATAACTAAAACTAAGACACCCTCCTTTTTCAAATTGCTCCTCTCCCATTAACGTAAACTCACTGCTTGCTAACTTTCCTACCTAGTCTTTAGAGTTGATGTTTTCAATTTGATTCCATATACTATATTTTTTTTGCAAATACTGTGACCATATAAATAACAAGCCCATACATACAACACTTATGAAAATAATGCATGGAGGATGAGGGAAGTTTGCACAGTTGGCAAAAACTATATTAACTCACGGTAGATGGTTCTTAAAGGAGGACAATGCTCAAGGCAGACATTCTTTACTTAGCAACCCCTCCTTGGGTTTCTGAGGCAGTATCACTGCAGAAGTAGATTGCCCAACCTTCCTTCCAAGGAGTGGCTGGTGGGTTTGAAGCGCCAGCCTTCTGGTTACCAGTCAGATGCCTTAGGCACTATGCCACTGTACCACATTCTTTACTAATAAAGCTAAACTATTGTTTGGTATAAAGAAGACTCCAGTGGATATTTTTGTTGTAAGGTTCAAAGATTATCTCAGGGCAATAGTTTCTTGAAGTTGCCCAGGTGACTAAAGTGCAGCCAGCCAGGACTGAGAACTTCTGCTCTAAGTCATTCAAACAAGTAGACATGCTATAGCAATACAGAAGTAATGCTATCAGGACCTCTCAGAGGCTGAGAGACACCTAAACTTCTTTCATGTTCAGAGGCTCTCAGTATCATGTATTTAAAAATGAAGAAATGCCAAAACAGGATTGCTAAACTTTGATTTATATTTAACAAATGAATGCTTTTAGCATTCACAAAAATATAATGTAACATAATTGTGCTATTCTTTCATGAGATAATGACACAGAATTTATAAATTATTGTTTCATGATGCACTACAGGTGGTGTGGTGTAGTCTGGTATTCGGATACTATTTAAAGTTGTATGATGAATTCTGTCATCTCCAAACACACTGTACATTTCTGTAACTATGTGTCTTAGTTACATAGTTCCACTGTAACAGAAATAACACAAGTGGGTGGCTTTAAAGAATAGAATTTTATTTTCTTGCTGTTCTGGAGGCTAAAAGTCCAAATCAGCATCTCAGTCATATCGATTCCTTTCTTGTTGATAACCCCGAGAATCCCTTGGTTCCTTAGTGTTCCTTGGCTTGTCCTCACAGGACATCTGTCTTCCCCGCTGTATGTGTCTTTGTGTCTATTCAGGTATTTTACAACACAGAAGTGATTAGGATTAGGATCCACCCTACACTGGTATGACTCCATTAACACAGCAAAAGAAAACCCTATTTCCAAACAGGATCACATCCAGAGGTACAGGGGTTAAGATTTCAACACATTTTGGTGAGAAACAATTCAATCCATAACACCATGTATGTTTTCATTTGAGGTTCTTCTGGGTGTTAGGAGCATTGAAAAAAGACATTTGACTCAATTATGAGGGTCAGAAAATATTTCTTAAAATTGGTGCTTATTTTCTTTTTATGCATGTTTGGTAATTACATGGCTATGTACTTGTTGTATTATAAAATTATAATGGGTAAACTTTTACTTTCCAGTGTAAGGAAGAAAGCAACTGATTCCATATACTATATGACTCAAAGGCAACTGACCATCACAGAACGTTTCTGGGGTAGATGGTGAGGTTGAAGGGATTCAGGAAGACTAGATCCATTTGGATTCAGGGATGATTATCTTGACTGCCTTCCTTGCCAGATTGGAATTAGATCATGGTTCTCAGGCTGGAATAGGTAAGGCATGTTTGGAAAAGATTCAGTCAAGGATTATTTTTTTGGGAGGGCATGTGGGTTGGTTTTGGTCTTTTTTTAAATTCTGCAGTGAGGTGACATAGTCATCCTGGGGTCCAGGAATGATTCTGAAAGGAAATAAAAGGGGAAAACAATTTAAAGATGGTGTAAAAACTCAGCAGAAAGGGTTTGGGGTTGATAGAACCAATTATTCATTATCCCACGGGAGATTTTCTTCTGGAATTCCTCCTCCGCTCATCATTAGAGATATGTTTAGGTTGTTTCTGGGTGTAAATCCTTAAAGAAGGCAAAGGAACTGGTTTGCCTGGAGCAGACACCTGTTGTGGGAAGTATGATAAGAAGTGAGGCTGAAGTATGATAAGAACTTGGGCATCCAAGAGTTTGCCTTTGAGCAAACTTTGAGTTTGCCTGATGATGTAGTAATCCTATTACTGGAACACCTGACCAGACAGGTAACTGCAAGATGAGCCTTGCCTACAGCCAGCTTTTGTTTAGTACTATAGTTAGTTCCCTGTTGGGACTGGAGCCTTGCTCTGATTTTCAGCTTATCTCCTTTGCCCCTGACTCTCTCCCTCATTCTTGCCACCCCTTCCACTGAGCTTAGTTTCCTTATCTGTAAAACAGAGTCAGATGAATTTGGGGTAATGGTAATATGTTTTATATAGGCTTATTGTGATGATTAAAATAAATATAAAGTGTTGGACATGGAGTAACATAGATCAACTGGTAGGGGCTATCATTAAGCGTTTGACTACTAGCTGAAAGGTTGGTGGTTTGAACACACTCAAAGGCACCTTGAAAGACAGACCTAGTTATCTGCTTTTAAAAGGTCACAATCTTGAAAAGCCTATGGAGCTGTTCCACTCTGCACATATAAGGTTGGCATGAGTAAGAATCGACACAATGACAACTAACAACAACCACATAGTAGCACAATTTGTACTTCTATCTCCCAGTCACTTAGTAGGGTATTGGTTCTTAATAGACTAATCATCTGATGCCAAGATAGCACCTTCAATGCCTATTCTTGCATTCCCTACCCATGGGACTCTTGGAGATGGATATTGGACCTAATCAATCCTGAACTGGTCATGTTCCTTTGGAAGTTATTTTTAGAGTGCCTATGTTAGTTTTCTACTGCTGCTATAACAAATTATCAAAACTTGATGGCTTAAAACAACACATACTTACTCTCTTACAGTTCTGGAGGTCAGAAATCTGAAATAACGCCATTGGGCTAAAATCAAGGTGTCAGCAGGGCTGCAATCCTACTGGAACCTCTAGAAGAGAATCTGTTTTCTTTCCCCTAAGTTCTAGAAGTTCCCTGCATTTCTTGGCTCATGAACCCATCTATTCGCAAAGCCAGCAATCACATCACTCTGACCTCTACTTCTGTTATCACATCTTCTCTGACTCTCCTGTCTCCTTCTTTCGCTTACGTTGGGCCCACCCAGGTGATGCAGGATGATCTCATCTCAAATTCCTTTTGTCATGTGAAGTAGCACATTCATAAGTTCTGAATATTAGGATGTAAACATCATGGGGGCTATTATCCTACCCACCACACTGTCCCAATCAAAATCCACATCCTAGTGGCTGAATCCCTGGGCAGTACAAACTGTCAGTGTGCTCAGCTGCTAACCAAAGGGTTGGAGGTTTGAGTCCACCTAGGGGCACCTCAGAAGAAAAGTCTGGTGCGCTTCTTCTAAAAATCATACATGGAAACTCTCTGGAGTGCAGCTCTACTTTGACACACATGGGGTTGCCATGAGTGGGAACTGACCCAAAGGCAACTGGTCAGTGGCTGAATCAGATGGTAATGGGAAGCCTGATCCATGTATAAAGCTGTTTTGGAATTGGCTTTCTCCTAGAGAAATCATTACTGTCACCATTTGCAGCTACGAAGCAGTAGGGGTCATCTGCTTCACTTGGCCTGGTTCTGTCCCCAGGGGAGTACAGAACTTGTTCTGACACTCATTCTCCCCTCCAAGCCTTTGCTCACACTTTGAATTCCCTATATATTCCTCTCTGCTAATTCAAATTCTACCCAACCTTTCCTTCTTAGCTCCAGGCTCAGCTTCTATGTGGAGCCTTCCACTAATATTCTTTTTTTAATAGTAACTCTCAATCTTGTATATCTTCTCACCTGGCATTTCAGCTTCCTCTTCTGTCTCTCTGCTCCCTACTTTTTCTGTGCATGTGGAAGATTCACATTCTCCAGAAAGTGGACATTTCAACTGTCATTTCAAAGTAAGGACAAGAAAAAGTAGGAGAGTATTTTGCCTCCAACTCCCAAGGCATCTTGGACGGCACAGAAGCTGCCAAATCTGGTCCATTGCTTCAAATATGATGATCCTTTGAGGCTGAGCATTTGCTCTTGGTTACTATAACTACGGACTTGTAGGCGAACATTAGAACATAAAAAGATGTGAGTCTTTCAGCTAGTTTAATAAAACTTGGAGATGAAATCTCCCAGAAAGCCAGAACCTTAGGAGTAATCATGTCAACTGGTTATAATAATTGTGTCAGTCTATGCCTAGGGGTCTTCTTTTAGAATGGGCATCAAAACAACTGGACAATTTGCTAGAAAGTATATGTCAAAACTGTTGCCTGATTAAACTAACAAGTTCAGAGTCTTCTAAAGGAGTCTACAAGTGTCACCTTTTAAATCTATAACTGCCTGATAAATGTCTGATAATTAAACGTCACAATATATAATAAAAAAAAAAAACTCACTGCCATCAAGTAGATTCTGATTTGCAGTGACTCCCATTGGGTTTCCAAGGCTGTAAATCTTTACAGAAGCAGACCACCCCATCTTCCTTCCATGGAGTAGCTGGTGGGTTCAAACCACTGACCTTTTGGTTAGCAGCCAAATGCCTTAACCACCGCACCACCAGAGCTCCTTATGATATATAATGTTGTTGTTGTTGTTATAATGTGCTGTCGAGTCAGCCCCGACTCACAGCGACCTCTCCTTGGGTTTCCGAGGCAGTATCACTACAGAAGTAGGATTGCCCAACCTTCCTTCCGAGGGGTGGCTGGTGGGTTTGAACCACCAGCCTTCTGGTTAGCAGTCAAGTGCCTTAGGCACTATGCTACCAGAGCTCCTAT
>NW_006921975.1:1450234-1450993 GCF_000298275.1 Orycteropus afer afer
ATGACATGAGACAAAGTATATGTGAACTGCTGTATGAAAAGTGAATTTACTCTGTAAATCTTCACTCAAATCCTAATTAAAAAAAAAAAAAAAGATCTGGCTTTTTGGGCTCAAACACAGCATAGTAAAACCTATTCCAGCAAGGATGAAAATATAACAATGGGAATTAAATTAATGCAGGCAAGAGATTGATTAAAAAGATATGCTGAGGCATATGCTTCATTGATTCTATTTCTAATTTTTTTTGTGTATGTGCACAAGTTTCAGCAGTAAACAAATTTTTATAGGGAGCTTAATGTGTTGGTGTTAAAAAATTCTTTTTCCCCTTGGCCAGTTGCCATTTGAGTAGCAGTCAGTGTGCATCATAGGTAATCTTTCCATTTGAGGATATTAATATTTTATGAGAGAAAGTTTTGGATAAAGGAACACTGTAGCTTTCTGCTCTTTTGGATTGAGTTATCACTTATATTTATGCTTCCTTCTTTGTCACATTTTTTTTTTTGAATTGTTAAGTCATCGGCTATATCCACGTAGCACCAGAAATATTTAAAAGTGAGAAATTCAGTCTCTAAACCAGGGTTTATTTTGGTTAGTAAGTTGAGACAAATATACCAGTTTGGCAAAGAAAATGCCCAAATCAGATGAAACAATTAGCCATGCATCATGAACATAAAACCCCAAAGACATGTCAGTTTTGTTGTTGTTGTTAAGTGCCGTCGAGTCATTTCCGACTCATAGCGACCCCATGCACAGCAGAAC
>NW_006921975.1:1452063-1467660 GCF_000298275.1 Orycteropus afer afer
TTCTGGTATTCCCTGCCTTGAGCCAAGATCCATCTGACAACAGCTATGATATCCCTTCTTCCACGTCCTCTTCTGAATCCAGCTTGAACCTCTGGATTCAAGCCAGATGTCAGTTTTACCAGTCCCTAAATATAGCTCAAATTTTCCCATTTCCATCCAACTCTATTGCTCCCACCCTATTTGAAGCCACTTCCACCTGATCTAATGCACTGTATTTTTTTCTGCAAGTAACACACTCACATAAATTATGCACCCACACATATAGCATGAAGAAATGATCAAATTAATAAAACAATTCTGGCGTAGTGTGTTGTTTGTGTAAAAATGCAGTAATGGTATCCTATTTGGTCTCTGAGTTTTCTCTCTTGATCTCCATGCCTTGTTACAATAGGTTAAATGCTCAGTGAATGGTCCATGTTGCTGGCATTGGATACTCTGAAACCAGGAACAGGTGTAAGGTCCCAGAAACAAGAGTCCAGGAATTCCATGGGGGCCGTTGTAGGAGCCATGCTCAGAGGTTGCTTCAGTAGCACTTTCTGGGGCTTATTTGAGCAGCAGCCAAGAGAGATCTAAGGCCAAAGTTTCTGTGACAGTTGTATGAAAGTTGCTGTAATCTTTTGTGGCAGAGCAACTAGACCGCCTGGTTCCACTTCTACCACTCCTGGCTGTCTCCTCTGGATTTAAAGAACCTTTGCTGGTTTCTGACTGGGCTTTCTTATAACCAGTCTCCTAAATGAGATGGTGCTTATAAAACACTTAGCACAGGATCTGGCATATGGTAAGTGCTCAGTAAATGTTATCTCTAAAAAGATATAGCAAAAATATAATACACATATTACATAAATAGTACAAAGATTCTCAATAGAACTATTGTCTATACATTATTTCCTAAGGCTAGATAAAAAAACAAAAAGCCCAGAGAGTCATGTGAATTTTCTGAGACTCAGACCGTCACCATCAGTACTATTATCACCTTCTGAGGGTTGGTCGGAGAGGCTGAAAACTGGCCTTGTTTTCCTTAGAGTGGGATGCAGCAAGAGTATTCTGGAAATCTTAAGTTTGTATGTTTAGTGTCCTGGTTAGTCAAGTGTTTGCTGGGTAGCACTGAAGGCAGTGAAAAAAATCTCATCCTCATCTTGATTCCTAAAGGGTTCTGGTCATACTTAATGCCGAGATTTCAATAGACCACTTTCTCCCTCAAACCATCCTTATGAAGTTTAACTCTCCCAGTCCTCCCTTGTCTATTTATTGGGCGGATTTGAATTGTACACTATTTGAGATTGTTTCCAAGAGTAACTGTTCTCACCTGCAGTCCAGCATCTGTACCTCAAAAACTGAATTTCCCATAAAACTAAACTCTTTGGCTGGAGTAATGGTATTTATGGAGGATTCTGACTTGATTTTGTTCTCTGAATTTTGGCTATCACAGTTCCACAGTGAAGTTATAACAAATTATCTAGGCCATGGTGAAGGGAGAGCAAGAAGAAAGGGAAAGGAGAAAAATTCTTTCCATAGCTTTATTTGGACTTGATTTTGCCAAGAGCAATAGTTGTAGGAATTTCAACTGCTCTGTCCTTGTGGCTATTGCTGAATGATTATACTTTTACTTTAAGTAAAAGTGATTATACTTTAAGTAGAACTACAGAATGTTAGAGTCAACACGTCATTTTACAGAGGGAGAATCTTAGACCCAGGAAAGTAAAGTCACTTGATCATGGTCATCTAGCAAGTAGATTCCAGAGATTCACAGAATCTCAGAGCTTGAAGGGAACTCAGAGGTTATCTGGTCCAACCTCTAACCCATTGTAGATATTTCCTCTACATCATCTGTGACTCCCTGTGCATTTTTTTAAAACACATCTTGCTGACTTTGTTCATTGTAACATGCAACTATAAGAATGAATTTGGATTCTTACTTAGAGATAGGTGGAACAACATCAAATAATTTGTTCAGGTAAATGAAAGTCAATTTTAAGCTAGATACATGTTGTGATATCAATTACCATGATAATCAATTAAACAAGAATAATTCCTCTGATACCTTCTTTGGTCTTAGATATCATTGAGTTGAATGAATAGTTTTGTTTTGCTTTATTTCATACTGGTTTTACTAAAGTGACTTTTATTATAAATCAGATGACCCAAATTAACTGCTGAAATAGCCCTATGATTTGTTTTCTGTTTTGCATGGCTGAAGTTTCCTTTTGTATATCTCATTATGGAATAAATGATAGTAGTAGTTAGAATAGTAATACAAGCTACCATTTATTGAAGATTTTGGATGTGCCAGGTACTGTGATTAATAGATATTCTGCATACTATTTTTACTCTTCTCAACAACCTCCAGAAGGTAGGTTTTTACTAAATCCTTCTTGTAGATAGGAAGTTGAAGCTCAATGAAGTTTTAAGTAACTTTCTCAATGCCACACAATTAGTAGCGGGACTAGGATTTGAATCCATGGCTGTCTCATGCCAAAGAATTTGTACTCTCCAACACTATGCTGCTGAAAAAATAATTAAGAAATAAGAAAGTAAATAAAATAAAATAAATACAAGGTCACAGCTGCAAAAGGAGGAACTCATGAAGAACTTAACAAACATTCACCAAATTCTTTGCCCTTATCTCATTTAGTCATCACAGAAACCCTATGAAGTAGGTATTGGTATTATCCCTATTTTACACGCGAGGAAACTGGGCAAGTTATTTAACTTTGTTGAGTCTTGGTCTTGCACACACATCACTAGTACATGACAGAGTGGTAATTTGAATACATCAACTTCAAAGCCTATGCTCTCTCCACCAGCCTAAACAGTATTACCAAGACCTTACTTTTTAAGTAGGAAAATTATTAATATAATTTTGTTTCCATTATACTAGGGGTACTCATTATCTAAGCATCATGTATGATTCTTTTTGGAAAATAATAAATGTTTTTGTTTCTTTCTCATTTAATTTTTTTTTTTTTGGAAGCAAATAACCACTCACTTTCAAAATGTTTTTTGGGATGAATTAGAATGTTTTCATATTGCCTTAGCTTAATCGTGGCACATCTGTGATATCAAATGGCTCCCCATTTGATGTCAGAGGGCATTGAATCTTTAATAGAAGCCTCAAACCTGGTAAACAGTATTACTTCTAGTTTGTCTCAGTTGTGTTGTACATTAAATGGGAGGCAACGGAGCTTGATTCAGCCAAAGATTGAAACCCTATTACCAGAACCAGATGAATGTTGTAACTTCTGAGCATAAAATAATTAAGCCTTGCAAGAATGTCAGCTTCCCTTACAATAAAAAGACAGGTGCCACATCTTTCTGTGTAGAAGGTGTGACAACAACACCCGGCTGATCAATAATATTTGAGGGAGCAAATTTGTGCGCTGGGCTACATGCTGGAGAGCAGGTAATCATCCACTGGGCTTCATTTATTGCCTGAATGTTCATGCAAGAATTTTCCTACTTTGATCTATCTCTTCATTAACTGCTGGTATTGCAAAGGGGAAAATGGAAGTTCTGAATCACTCTCGGGGCACTGGGGAAAAGAGCAGTTGCACAGAATTCTTACTTGGGTTTCTTTTGCTAATTATGAATGATTGGGGATTAATTTTGTCAGTCTGATCCAGCCTGAAAGCTATGTATGGGTGTGGTTTGATTTGTCCCCGTGATACTACTAGTCATCTATTCATTCATTCAGTTAATTAATTAAACAAATCTACTAATTCACTTAAGAGATGTTTGTTGTTGTTGTTGTTATGTGCCGTCGAGTCGGCCTCGACTCATAGCGACCCCTCCTTGGGTTTCCGAAGCAGTATCACTACAGAAGTAGGATTGCCCAACCTTCCTTCCGAGGAGTAGCTGGTGGGTTTGAACCACCAGCCTTCTGGTTAGCAGTCAAGTGCCTTAGGCACTCTGCTACCAGAGCTCCTAGATGTTTGTTAGACACCTCATATATGCTAAGCACAGTTCTAGGAACTGCAACCACAGTGGTGAACAGGATATATTGTGAACTCATTTATGTTAAGATCTTATATAACAGAAAGGACATGCAAATAATGATTACCGTTTACTAGTAGAATATGGTGACTGTTGCGATGGAGAAAGTACAGAGTGCTATGAGAAATAAGAGGAATACAGAATACAGCCTCTGGTTCAAGGAAGACTTTCTGGAGGAGATCAATTGTAAAAGGAAATTTGAAGGCAAGTAAAACTTAGCTAGGTAAGTTGATAGAATAGGGAATAGATAGTGAGTGTTCCAGGCAGAGGAAAGACAAGGAAGGGAGAAGTGCATAGCCTGATGGGGTTTGAAAATTAGTTCAATAAGATTGGGGAGCAGAGTGAGGGAAACAAACGGTAGGAGACAAGATGAGAGAGTCAAGCAGGGCAGATCATAAAGAGACTTATAAGCTATGTTTAAAAGGTTGGACTCCATCCTAAGATAAGCTGGGAACTACTGAAAAATTTTAAGCTTTTCCTAAGAAACTCACCTGATGGTTGTGGAGACTTATTGTGGAGGCCAGGGTTACTCTCTGCTTACCATTTCTTCTCATGTTCCTTGGCCATTCTGCTTCCCATTAGCTTTCCTGGCATCGAAGGAATGTTTGGTTGCAAAGACTATCAAAATCATGGTACCCAGAGGATCCATTGTTGCTTTAGGCATCATTGTCCTACTGGTTTTAGTATCTTAATTCTTACATTATAGGTCCGGTCTTCTCTCACTCTATCTCTCACCAGCAGCCCCTCTGCAACTGCCGGTCTATTCCTGAAGTTGCTCATTTTCCCATCTAGCCTTTTATGTTCTAGCATTCCTTTTGAAATGCCATATCTTTCTTTTTCAGCCAATCCAAATCTTACCAGTTCTTCAGGGTGCAGGCTTGGTCTCATTTTCTCTGGGAAGCCTTTCCTAATTACTCTTGCCTCATTGATCCCATATCCTCTGATTTCCTGGAGCATTTTGATTTCCCTCTCCCAAATTATGTACCCTTTTTGTAGTCTCTAGTTCAGTGGTTCCCAAATCTGAATGACTGTCAGAGTTACTGGAAGAGCTTGTGAAAAATGCAGATATCTGATCCTTGTCCCCAGAGATTCAGTAAGTTGGTGGAGGGTCTACGAATCTGCATTTTTACAAGACCCCAAAATTTTTCTGGAGATTAACTTCTCTACATGTTTCATGTAGGTTAATCTTACCTCTAGGTCTAGATTGAAGTTCCTTGAAAGCAGGATTCATCTTCAAATTCTTTTGCACTCCACCCCCCACACTATCAATCCTTTCAGGATTATACAGTAAATACTTATTGACTTGATTCCCTCATCCCATTGTTTATTCAGTTATTCCTGGGTATTCAGTTATGCTATATTTTCATTTCTCATCTCTAGATGAAAGAACATAAGGTGCTCTAAATATGCTAGTATAATTTACATGAGTGTGTGTGTTGTGTTTGGAGTTGGATTGGTCAAAGTTCAATCTAGAAGAGTTTTCATGCCTTCTTGCTGGAATATATGAGACCATACCTGCTTCCCAGACCCCAGTGCATTTTGTATCATTCCCAGTCATACTGCAATCATCATTACTCACCTATCCAAAGAGCACTGGGAAATGCCCTTTGTATTGGGAGTTTATTTTTTTAATGTAGTTTAGGATAAGCAACAGTAGTCTTTGAAGAGAATTGTGTTATTACAACCCAGGAGGGTTTTCACAGTGTGAGTTGTCACAAATAAGAATCTGCAAGTTTGAAATATGAGTCCTGCTGCTTCATTGCTGAAGATGGTAGGTGTTTGTAACATCAAATACATCTAGTTGAATACTTCTGGAATGCTAAACTAAGCCTTTTGAAGATATATCCTTGTTGTGACCAATCTTTGTGCATGGAAATTGTATTTTTGACTTTTTATGAATTCTAGGATCTCAGAGTTGAAAGAGTTTCTAGAGGCTTTTTTCACTCTTTCTCTCCCCCTCTCTCCATGTATGCATTTGTGTGTGTGTGTGTGTGTGTGTGTTTTACAGAAGGAGAATATATCAATAAAGAAGCAGGAAAAACCAAATTTGAAAAGTGAATTGAAGAAACACACACAAGCAAACAAGACACAAAACACTGAAGCTTTGGATTTGAAATTTAGACCCATTCACTCCAACTGAGTAATTGTATTCTAACTCAGATGCTTGATTGGTTGTGCTGATGATCTTGGTTTTTCACGAGGTCCTGACTTTTCTCTTCCTTCTGACAATGTTTAATAAGTGGCTATGAAGGTTGATATTGGCTGAATTGTATTCCCCAAAAATATATATTGTAAATCCTAACCCCTATACCTGTGTATGTAATCTTGTTTGGGAATAGATTTTTCTTTGTCATGGTAATGAGGCCATATCAGTGAAGGCTGTATTTTGAAATAGAAAAAGAGAAGATTAGGCCCAGAAGCTAGAAAGCATAAATGGGGAAGATGGATGCCATGCCACAGGGAGATCACCAAGGAACCCAGAAACAGAAGCTGAAAAGAGACAAGGACCTTCCGCCAGAGCTGGCAGAGAAAGAAAGCCTTCCCCTAGGGCCATTGCCCTGAATTCGGGCTTCTGGCCTCCTAAATTGGGAAAAACGAAATTTCTGTTTCATAAACCACCCACTTTTGGTATTTGCCTAAATAATCAAGCAAAAGTGACGATAAGAAGATCGATGGGTGCTGGGATATGTGCACATGTACGTGTGCCTGTATGTGAAAATGCATTTGAGGACGGTGGCTGCACATTTGTCTGTGCTAATGGGTGGCGTGGTGGTGCAGTGGTTAAAGTGCTTGGCTGCTAACTGAGAGATCAGTAGTTCTAACCCACCAGCCATTCCATGGGAGAAAGCTGTGCCAGTCTGCTTCTGTAAAGATTTACAACCTTGGAAACCCTATGAAGCAGTTCTCCTCTGCCCTATAGGGTTACCATAGTCTCTATGAGTTGTAATTGACTCGATGGCAGTAGGGTTTTTTTTTTGTTGTTGTTGTTTGTTTGTTTTTAGTGGATGGATGATGGGCTGGATAAAGAAAATTTCTTGTGTCAAATAAATAAATGAGTTCTAGCAGAGTTACATGTATCCCATAGTTCTAACAAAAAGAGAAACTGATATATGTGCCATAGATATTGTTGTTGTTGTTATTTGCTGTCAAGTTGGACCCGACTCATAGTGACCTCTCCTTGGGTTTCTGAGGCAGTAGCACTATGGAAGTAGATTTCCCAACCTTCCTTCCAAGGAGTGGCTGGTGGGTTTGAACCTCCAGCCTTCTGGTTAGGATATTAGTAGCTTCCAAAAAAATAAATAAACCAAACTCACTGCTACTGAATCAAATCTGACTCATAGTGACCTCCCCCATTGCGTTTCCAAGGCTATATATCTTTATGGAAGCAGACTGCCACATCTTTCTTCCACAGAGCAGCTGCTGGGTTTGAATCACTGACATTTTGGTTAGCAGCCAAATGCCTTAACCACTGCACCACCAGAGCTCCTTATCAGTAGCTTAGGCTACACTAAATTTGTTCCTTTCATTCTTCCCTTCTTTTTATTGCACAAATAATATATGAATGTATAATCTTTGAAAAGCAATAAAAGGGTACAGAAGAATATACAATAAAAGTGGAAGTCCAACTTCAACTCCTCTCTTCACCCTGTTCCTCTCTATAGAGATAAATACTGTTAACTGATGTTTGTATTTTTCATGACATCTTAAATTTCCAAGTACAGAAATGTCAAAATGAAAAAAAAAAAAACAAACAAACATAATGCATTGCTGCTCAGTCAATTTCAACTCATAGTGACCTCGTGTGTTCCAAAGTGGAACTGTTCCACGGGATTTTCTTGGCTGTAATCTTTAGGAGAGCAGATTGCCAGACCCTTCTGCTGAGGCACCATTGGGTGGGTTTGAACTACCGATCTTTAGGTTAACAGTCAACTGCAAACCATTTGCACCACGTAGGAATGTGATGTTTTGCTCTTGTATTCTGTACTTAGGCTCCTGGGTGGAGAAATCCCTTGCCTTTTGTGAAGTATGTGCATTTGTGTGTGTGTGTGTGTGTGTGTGAATGCACACATACTCCTATATTTGGATGAAGGTGTGCCAAATATTTTTTTTAAATATGGCTTTAAATACATTCCAAACATGTGTCTGTGGATGAGGTTAAGTCTTCAGGGGATGGGAGTACAAATGAGAAGTTGTTTCTATTCCAGTGAAAGTCACTGTAAAATATAATCGTATAGGCCACAGGGATTTATGGTCAGTTCCTGCTGTCTTCTGACTTCTCTAGGGATGAACCTGTTAAATAAGATCCCAGAAGGTCCAAGACTGCCCTCTTTTCTCCAGGGCCTCCCTAGTAGTTCTAGGGTGATCTCTTGGGAGAGAAGCAGTAGTCAGAACTACAAATTCATTACATTTTATTTTCACTATCCTTGGGCTGAATACTGACGTAGCATTTTTTTTTTTTTTTCCATTTTAACAGTAGTAGATCTTCCAAAACTCCCCTGAGGACTCTTTTCCAAACATCAATGCAATGTGGCGGAAATTAAATTCTCTTTGGTTTGACATGTGGGCTGGTGATTCAATTCATCATGAGATCCAATCTACTTGCAAGAATGGATTTGACTAAGTAGGGAAGTTTTTAAGCAGTTAGTGGTTAAAAATGGTTGTGTCACTGCTGCCTCTCTTGAAATTAAAATAATTTAAAATGCCAATTGAGTCATGGCTAAGAATTTTGTATCTTCCAAATCATCGTATATAACTCTCTAAGTGGGGGATGGATTAAAGAACTCTGAAAAATCCCTAAAAAGGGAAGCTAACGAAAATCATGGTCTGTGTCCCAAGGACAAGGAAGCCTGGGAATGGGAGGATAATGAAAGTTTGCTTGCATCTGAGTAAGTTCTTATACTGAAGAAGTTTGTCCTTGGCATGGGCTAGCCTGATTTGGTGTGCAAGACTGAAGTAATGGCTAAGGATTCTTTTCCCTGTTGAATCAGTCAGCTATACCTTTTTTTTTCTATCCTGTTTTATGCATAGTCTATCTCTAATATGGACATACCAACTGGCAAATATAAATTATTTGTCACACAAGGGTGTCCAAGCAAGAGATTCTGAGTACTCAGTGTACTCCCATAAGCATCATAAATTCCATCATATTTTCAAACTCTTTACTCTTTGTCAGGCATTTTACTGGACACTGAGAGTATGAAATGTATATGAGATGGATTCCAGTTCCAAGCATTGTGTGTGTGTGTGTGTGTGTTTATGTGTGTATATGTGGCTGAGCTCACAGGTTTCCTCACTAGTGTGTGTGAGTGTAAACACAGTATTAGGGTATGTTGGGATCTCTGTCCAAAATAGTTGCTGTCAAGTCAGTTCTGACTCATGACAACCCCAACTGTTACAGAGTAGATCTGTGTCATAGGGTTTTCTTGGCTGTAATCTCTATGGAATCAGATAACCAGGTCCTTCTTACAGGTGCCACTGAGCAGGTTCAAACTACTAACCTTCAGGTCAGTAGTGGGACACAAACTATTTGCTGCACTCAGGCACTGGGGACCTCTATGTTGTTGTTAGGTGCAGTTGAGTCAGTTCGTACAATAGAACGAAACACTGTCTGGACCTGCTCCATCTCCTAAATTATTGTTATGTTTGAACCCATTTTTGCAGCCCCTGTGTCCTCTTTTTCTCTGATGCTCTGCTTTCACAAGATGATGTACTTCTCCAGGGACTCGTCTCTCTTGATAACATGTCCAAGGTATGTGAGACAAAGTCTCACCATTACTTCTTCTAAGGAGCATTCTTTCTGTACTTTGTCCAAGATAAATTTGTTTGTTCTTCTGGCAGACCATGGTATAGTCCATATTCTTTGCCAACACCATAATTCAAAAGCATTAATTCTCTGTTGGTGTTGCATATCCATTGTCCAGTTTTCGCATGCATATGAGGGGATTGAAACTACATGCTATGGTCAGGTGCATCTTAGTCCTCAAAGAGACATCTTTGCTTTTTAATTCTTTAAAGGGATCTCTTGCAGCAGATTTGCCAAATATAATATGTCTTTTGATATCTTGACTGCTGCTTCCACGGGTGTTGATTGTGGATCTCTATGGTGCCCACCGGCATCGAGTTGATTCCAACTCATAGCAACCCTGCAGGACAGAGTAGAACTGCCACATAGGGTTTCCAAGGCTGTAAATCTTCATGGAAGCAGACCGCCACATCTTTCTCCCATAGAGCAGCTGATATGTTTGAACCACCAACCTTTTGGTTAGCAGCCAAACACTTTAATCACCAGGGCTCGTTTCTAACACACATGATAAACAGTGGTAAATAGGTCCTGAACTAAATTTTCTGTACAAGCACTCCTGTTTCTTGAAACTTCTCTCTTATGTTTGTTCTCTTCCTCCCTAAGTCTTTATTTCTTCCTTTCACTTGTACCTTTCTGTCATTGGAGCTTAACCAGTAATTATATGATATGAAATAAAATGATATTCGGTGGCTGCGATGATGGGCTCAAGTATAGCAGGGATCATGGAGCTGGTGCGGGATCAGGCAGTGTTTCGTTCTGCTGTGCATGAGGTCGCTATAAGTCAGAAACAACTCGACGGCACCTAACAACAACAACAACAACAACATTTATTGGAATAGAATTTTTTTCTTAAATTGGAAAGTAAACATTTGGAACACTATCTTTTTCTCTCTAAAATACTTTACAAATTAAATTATTGGTAGCCTTCAACAGAAAAATAATTTCTATAACCTTGAGTTAAAGATTTGTTGCTCCCTGCAGTATTAAAATATATTAAAAAAGTTTATTTCTGCCATATGTATATATATTTTTTACTGTTACCTAAAGCCAAGAAACATAGTCTTCCACAATCAGGTACAAAAGTAGCACAGAGTTATCCTGGTTTCTATTGAAATATTTTTTCAAAATAATAAACTAATGTTTAATGGACTAAAATCTACATACTTTACATAGCGCCATCTTCTTCCTCATCTCCACTGTTTATAACCATGGTGCCCAAGCCAGATTCTAACATCATGCTATTATATTCAATCATGGTGTAGGTCCCTTCCCTAATTGTGCCTGTGACCTGCATTATGCCCCATGGTGTGGCAATCTAGCCCATCTTCATTGTTGTTGTTCTTATGTGCTGTCGAGTCAAACCCGACTCATAGCAACCCCTCCTTGGGTTTCTGAGGCAGTATCACTACGGAAGTAGGATTGCCCAACCTTCCTTCTGAGGAGTGGCTGGTGGGTTTGAACTGCCAGCCGTCTGGTTAGCAGGCAAGTGTCTTAGCCACTATGCTACCAGAGCTCCCTCATCTTCATTAGAAGTCAATAAAAAACACCAAAGGGATGGCTATAATTGATGACACTAGCATGGCTTCCCAAGGCTAGGTCTACTTGGGACATTATGGTCTCTAGATGATTAGTAGAGATGAGGGAAAAAATGGGAGAGAGCAGGTGTGAGGGTAAAGAAACCTGAAAGTGCTTGGCATGTCTGAGAGATGGAAAGTATTTCAGGGTGTTGGGAGTGTAGTATTTGGGGAAAGCATTTGGGGAGTGGCAGCAGAGAAGGCTGTCAAGGTAGGGAAGAGCAAGATGGTAGTACATTGTGGCAATCACTGAAGACATTTATTTAAATGAGAGGCGCTATGGTGGGTTGGTAGTGCTATTTACTGATATAACAGGCATGCACATATCAAAAGAAAGCTTTTGCTTCAGCCAATAAAACCTTTAAGTGGAGCTATCATTGCCCACAATTTGTGTTCAGTATATTGCTTATTAAACAGAAGGGTTTGTTTCAGTCACTGAATCTAACACAGATGTTTGTTGTAAACCAGTTAGAAAATTGAAGCATTTGGGCCTTACTTCTATAGGAATATATAGGAAAAAACTGTTCAGAAATGCTCAGAAATATTTTTATAGAAGTCTTGGTCCTTTGGGATCCTAGACTTTTTCAAACTGGTTGCTTTGAATCCTCTCATCTTCTCACTCCATGAGGGGAAAAAAAAAGCAAATAATAATAAAAGGCTCCATTGTTCTATCTGTCTTTGCACCTCTTCTCTTTTGCATTCTTTAATCTTGACAAGAAAAGATTTTATATGTGATGAAAGAACTTGATTAATACGATTTAAACTGCTTTCAACATCTTGTGACTATAACTGTAGAGGTTTTATTTATTGTCTCCTGGATCAAAGTTACTGAAATAGATGTCTGTGGATTAAAGGCAAGGGCTGTGTTTGCATATTGGCTTGAAATAATTGTCAATAAATTACTTACGAAAATATACACTCTGCCCAACTCTGAGCAGTTTGGGCTTCCTCTTTCTCATAAGAAATATGTTACTGAGACTCTGAGTAACCAATCTCCAATCAATGATACACCTGCCAAGCAGAAAAATGCAGGAATCTGCAGCATTCCATGATGCTGTAGTTTCAGAGGTGAGGCCTAAAGCTATCAGCAAAACTGGAATTGCTTTGCAAGAAAATCCTAGGCCGGATGGAAGATATGGTATCACAGTCAGGATAATTTCACATTATCTTATGATATCCATAGGCACTTAGGTTTGCGAAGGGGCAGGATCCAAACCAATTATTTGAGATTATCTCCATAAAGAGAGTCATGTTACATTTCTCAGGATTTAAATCCCTTAGAAGGTTCATTTCATCATGTTTTGATAATTCACAGCAGTAGAGGGTGTTTAGAAGCCAGATAGCAGTCTCCATTAACCCTTTCATGACAATATTTTTGGCTTTAAATTCCCTGTTGATAAAACATTTTTTCATTAATGGGATGCAAGCTGAATCATTGAGTGTGTCTGTATTGAGTATGTCCCTCTGGGCTCTTGGGGATGGTAGGATTTATGGGACTTAGGCTCCTGGGCTTGGGATAGGGTTGATGGGATCTATATGTCCCTCTGGACTCTGAGGGACAGGATTGGTGGGCTGTATTTGTCCCATTGACCTATGGGGCACGTATTTCTCTGTGGATTCTGTTACAGATTGGGGGGATACATATGCCCATTCAGAATGCAGCAGGATGTGCCATCTCATACAGTACCCAGTAAAAACAGTAATGTGGCACACGCCCATTTCTTGCATTTCAAATAGTTATGCAGGCCCCTCCTGACAGCTGCATGTCAGAGGGAGAGCAATAAACTCCAGAGGAGGAAAATGTAGATGGGCATTATATGTTTCCCAGGTCATGAAAGGCTTAAATGATACATTAGTAAGAGCTGATGTTGAGAGGGTCCATGTGAAAAGCTTTCAGTGAGCCTATGTGAGTGTTCAAAGCGTTAGATGTGTCTTAGCAGCTGATTCAAGATTAGCTCAGGTGGGTGTGGAGCTACAGATGCTCAGAGCTTTGAGAGCCAAGATTTTTCTGAATCAAAGCTGGAAATCAGCACAATGTCTCTCCGCTCTTTACGTGTTCTGCAAAGAGGAGAAATGTGCAGATCTATTCTGGTCACTCAGTCTCATTGAATATTTATGGAAGTTCTGAGGCAAGTGAAATATTCCCAGATATCTCTTGAAGCTGAAACAGGCAGCTTGGAAATAGACAACTGGCGGGACTGTGTTTGTCCGTGGCAGGACTGTGTTTGTCCGTGGCAGGATTGTGTTTGTCCGTGTAGGGCTATATATATATATATATTAATAAATCACACAGGAATTGTCATATGTACCACGTCTTGGTGATTTACCATAAAATTAGTGAATTCTGAATCTCAGCATATTAGGAGGAAAGAAAAGCAGAGTAAAATTAAAAAGGAAAGCTGGCCTCTTTAAACAATTGTTCCTCAGTGCTTAATGATGCAGATGCTTGATATAGTTGACCAATGGGATATAGGTCTCTGTTTTTGTCCAACTCCTTGCCAGTACATGCCACTTTATGTATTTGGTTGCCACTAAATTATCTCTATTGAATTTAGTACTACTCTAATAAAGGATTCCTTGACTGCAAACAACAGAAACCCACCCAAGAAAGCTCAGGTAAAGAAGGATTTGTTATAAGAAAACCACAGCCAATGTGACAGACCTAGGAAGCAAAATACAGTCAGAACTCTGGCAGAGTGGAGCTGGGGAGATGCTAGGCCAAAGCCATTTTCTCTTTTTAGGTTGTGGAAGAGTGATTGTGTTATGTTATGAACGAATGGTCTTCCTATATTCTCATCTTATGCCCTGTAACTTTGAAGCTCCCTCCCACTCTGACTTCAGGCTCATTCATTTGACTTGCTTTGACCAATGGAATTTCATCATACACTACACAAGCAGAAGCTTGAAAAGTGTGTGCGTATTTCCCATTTTCTTTCTCTGACTTTGCCATGAGAACATGCTCAGGTTGGCCTGCAGGACAATGAGACATCTAGAACAGAGCCAAATTAACCCAGTCGTCTCAGTTGAGGCCCAAAGCCCAGCGAAAATCAGCAAAGCTACCTAGCCAACCCACAGCTGGCTACAGATGCATGAGTGTGCCTACAAAGCCCAGCTCAGATCAACAGATTGCCTACAGAGCACATAGACTCAAGACCAAAAATAGATGTTTACTGTTGTCTACTACTAATATTTTCTTGTTGTTTGTTATGTAGTATTATTATGACAAATAGGTAATGGATACAGAGACTAAATTGTCTCTTTCATCTGTGCTTATCTCTCTTCTTCCCTCACTCCCTCCCTTCCTTCTGTTCTCTCTCCCTCCCATTAACCCCCTAGCTAGTAAATTGTCCAATATCAGTCAGCCTTGTGTCTGCTTAAACTTATAGGCACAGTGTATATTAGCAACTACAGTCTTTGAGTCTTGGGTTCAGATTCTTAACATAGAAAAACTCTGATTAATCTATGGAAACACAGTGAATTGTTTTGCTTTGGTTCATGTACCCACAAGTCCAATCAGCTGCAGTAGAGGCATGGTGAAAGGAGACAATGTCACACGTTCTAGAGAGTTTTCAAGGGGTCAGTTCTTCTCAGATGGGGGCAGTGGCAGAAAGAACATTGTGCCATCTCTAATTGAAAGACAAGCCTAAAATGTAGCAAGAAACACTGTAAATTTGATGTGTGAATCAGACCTTCATTTTGAAATAATGTGCTATCTAATAAATGCTCTTAAATGTGCCAATAATAATCATAGGTAACATCAACAAGTCTTGGCTATGTGTTATGGACTGTGATAAATGTTTTATTTTATTTAATTTTCAATACAACACTATGAACAAAGGACAATTAGTATCATTCCCATTTTACAGGTGGGAACTGAGGCTCAGAGAGGTTAGGTTGCCCTCTGTCATATAGCTAGAGAGAGGTAGACTCAAAAATAGGATCTAGGTTTTGCTAGGTTATGCTAAAACCAGGGCTCATGAACTTAACCTTCTTTCTTTACTTTTTTTATATTTTTTATTTTAAGAGTTTGTTTTACATTCAACAGTACATGTACACTTAGTTTCACTCCCATTTACCATGTCTGACCCTAACCCAGTCTCCTCCCCTCCTTGCCCAGTAACCCTCCCCGCCCCACCCCGTGCCCCTCATAGTTTTGTACTCCTGTGTGTCCTGCATTTCCTCCCTGTGAATGTTGCCCCTCTGGTGCCCCATGGTCGATTGCTCCTAGGG
>NW_006921975.1:1468000-1477026 GCF_000298275.1 Orycteropus afer afer
TCTTCTTTGCTTCTGGCAATATGAGACCATTTGCTGCATCTTAGATGGCTGCTTGAAAGCTTTTAAGACCTCAATTGCTACTCACCAATGTATGATGAGGAACAAGGCTTTTGTGTATTTTGTTTGCCAATTGAGTCTGCTGTCCTCCAGTACTATGGTCCTGAGATGGTAGATCTGTTGGATCTCTCTCCCACAGTGTCTGTGTGTCTGTGAGGGATCACTCTGTGTCTGTCTTCTGTTGTTTCTGTAAGGATTGCAGGTATTTTGTATCACTGGTATCTGTGCAAGATTAGCCTATATTGAATCTATTCTTGCAACTTAACCTTCTTTCATTATTGGCCCCCCCATTTATAGAATGGCTAGAAGAGTAAGACTGTATAAACTGACACCTAAAGGTCAGGCTTACAAGTTTCCTAGTTGGGCAAGTGGTGATCCATTAACCTGTGATTCTGAAGATGATTAGGAGATAACGTTGCTAGGTATATAGTAAGGTTATTTCTTCCTTGTTTCCTTCCTTGGAGAACTAACTCAACAGTCTTTGGGGGATTAATATCAGCTTCTGTTTTCTGAACTCAGGTTTCACTATTCAGTAAGCAGGTAAACTTTCACTTAACCTCATTGGTTTCAACCACTATGCCTGGTGGTGTTTCCATATACAAAGCCCCAGGTTCAATATCTTTAAAAAGTAAACCTTTGGGTTCTTGTGAGAATGAGAGAAATCACTTGGCTGTTCAGGATAGGGGTTGGGGACCTGGAGGTACAATTGCTGAGTAAAAAGACTTTGAATAAATCTCTTTGTTTTCTGCCCTGTGCACATTCTTGACTTCTGTATCTCTAAGGCAGAGATTGTTCTTTGTTCTGCAGAGAAAACAGACTTTTCTCTAAAGAATATCATCACCCTCTGCGCGTTCTTAGATTGTAACATTCTCCACTCTGCTAATTGAGCATTGCAGGTAAAAGAATGCAAAAAGAGAGATTATAAATAACTGAGTTACAGACTGAGGCAACTGATTGGATGTTAGGAGTGAAATGTGATAAAGAATCCATAATTACTGAAATTTTTTTGACTAGGTGACATTTTTCAGATGAGGTGACATACCGTACTTTGCACGGAAATAAGAAAGAACTAGGTTGGTGGAAGAAATAGGGAATTTAGTTTTAGGCATGTTAAGTTTGAGATTTCTGTAGAATACAGATGGAGATGTCCAGTAGAGAGGCAGATATATAAGTTCAGAGCTTGGGGGAGGAATTGCATTTGGAAATAAAGATTTGATATTTATCTGCATAAAAGTGATAGTTAAGCCAAGGAAGTGGGGAAATTTTTCAAGGGAGAGAGTATATAGAAGGAGATTGATCAAACCTTGGGAAAGAGGAAATAGTCAAGGAGACAGAGAAGAAGATATCGATAGAGCCAAGAGTCTATAAATAGAGCCAAGAGTAGAACCCAGAGAAAGAAGAGTCACAGAAGACAATGCAGGAGAAAATGGTTGGTTTAGAGCCTCAAACACAGAAGAGAAGCATGGGAGAACAGAATGAGAACAGGGATGTTGAATTTGTGATTGAGAAGTCATTTAAAAAGAGAGTTATTTTAAAAAGAGAGTTTATTCAGGAAATTTGTGAGTACAATGTATAGGAATTCGATTTCAGAAGGATTCATGAGAAAATGCTGCTTAAGGAGGATTGGATACACATAAGATGAAAAATAGTATATTTAGAAGGGAAAGAAAGATAAAAGCAAGTTGTTTTTTTTTCAAGATTGTAAACATCTGTTTATCTCTGTTGGTAGAAAGAAAGGAGCCAGTGGGAGAAAAGACAGAGAGAGAGAAAGAAAGAAATTAAAATTGAAGCTTACATGGACACAAAATAATAGTTAAAAAAAAGAAGAGATAATTGATAGATCAAGGTCATGGAGGATCGATTTTGAAAGCTTCATTAGCTCTAAGGGGCTGTAGATTCACAAAGAGAAGGCTCCTCAGGAGTTTTCCATTGATACTAAACTAGGGATAACTCTTCTGGGTGGGATCTCTAAATCAGAGAAGGAAGGGTTGGAACCACTCGTTGTTCCTCAAGGCTCCATGAAAAAGAAAATAAGTCTTTAAAGATAAAGAGGAAAGAAACACTGAAGTTCAGTCTTCCTGGAACCAGGGAGCCTAACAGGTTGCTTGCTTTTTGATGGGTATGCTGCAAGCAGGATATTCAGCCATTAAGCTGTGGCCAATAAATTTGTTCTTACTTTGAGTAGAGTTGTCTTCAGATTACTTTGAATGCCACTTCCAAGAGACTACTAAATGTTGGAAAACAGCATAATTTCATCAGTAGGAAGAATGAGATTAGTCATACGGATAGGGAGAGAGTATATTCTTGTAGATTAAAAGGAACTGATCTTTCTCTGAGACAAGAGGAAAGGAAGAAAGAATAAGTGAGATGCTCATGGAGACATGGAAGTATGGAGAGAAAATGCACCGAGACAGCAGCCCCTGCCCAAATTGGTTGGCAATGAAAATCATAATATTCTTGAGACGTGTCTCATGCTTTGACAAGTCAGTACAGAAAGGGACTTATTGGAAAATCCAGGCATAGCTTAAGGTGGAGGGGTGGTTATTTGGAAAGGCTCTTCTCTTGGGATGTAATCCCAAAGCAGGACCATATCTCCAATATTATTTCATCTCTCCAAAGACCCCTCCACAGGGCTTAGCACATGGAAATTCCTCCATCCTTGTGAGTGGCAGACAGATGCCGTATAAGTTTGTATAGTAACAGATCACTTTGCTTTAGGGTTTTTAAGCCAACTTTTTAACTGAAGCATAGCATACAAACTGAAAAGTACACAAAATATGTTTCAGTTATCAGCTGAGCACTTAACCACTGAGCCACCAGGGCTCCTTTATAACCTAATGTTGTTGTTATGTGCCGTCGAGTCTGCCCCGACTCATAGCGACCCCTCCTTGGGTTTCCGAGGCAGTATCACTACGGAAGTAGATTGCCCAACCTTCCTTCTGAGGAGTGGGAGAGAAGGTTATAACCTAATAGTTTCTAGCAAATTCTTTGTATATGGGATTATATCCTTGGGAATGAATTTACAAGGTCAAATGGTATGACATTTTAAAGTCTTTGTAATGTTGAGTGTAAAACAAGCTTTTCAAATAACAAATAAAAAAAAACGTAAGTCTTTGATACATTTGCCAAATGACTTTTCCAAAGTCGTTGCAGTTTGCATTTGCCTTTGTAGTTACTGAGCAAAATGACTCCTGCATTAGCTAAAGATTGTCTTTATTTCTCCATCTCCCTGGGTTACCATTTTCCCATAAAACATTTTAATGAATAAAATTAAGAAATATTGCCAATCCGTACACATGACAGTAGTGTGTAATTTAATGCAGAATGATTTAGGTGGTCCTGTAACACTCTTAGGAGCTCTGGTAGCATAATGTCTACGGCATTTGACTGCAGTGGTTAAAGCGCTTGGCTACTAAAGAAAAAGTTGGAGGTTTGTTGGAGAAAGACGTGGCAGTTTGCTTCCGGAAAGGTTTACAGCCTCGGAAACCCAATGGAACAGTTGTACACTGTCCCATGAGTTGGAATATACTCCCTAACAGCAAGTTTATGTAATGCTCTTGCTTCTTTCTACTATATATTGCAGACAGCTAATCTAATAAAAGTTTTGTATATATTCCAATCAAATGCTAAGGTCATTAACTAGTTTGCACCTAAAAAGGTCTAGAAAGCCTTTCAATATAGATGACAGATAGGATTTAAATTCACTTAAGAGCCAATGGAACTGGCCCAGTCATATTCATGTTTTATTTATTTTTCTTATTCATCTCTAGGTTTTCCATTCTCTAGAATTAGATTCCCATGGTTGATTCATATACAACTTAGAAAATACATTTTTAATTTAAAAATAAATTTAATTTAACTTTAAAAAGCATGCAGTCTTATATATCTGAGAAACAAAAAAAAAAGAAGAAAAATGCCTATAACCATAACACTCAGAAAGATTATAAACAAAAAATTATTTTATGTATTTGTTTCCAGATTTTTTTAATATGCACGCTTTTATAAGCTTGTAATAAGCATAATAATACATTTTAATCTTAATTTTCCCCATTTGACATTATGTAACAATGTGAAGACAGTCTTATGTAACAATCTTCTGAAATGTTGTTAATTGCTGTAAAGTATTCTATTGAATTGATGTATTATAATTAACCATTCCCCTGTTGTCTCATACTTATAAATGTATAATTTTTTGATAGTATAGATTGTACTTTGATGAGCATATTCATGTATAGAGTTTATTTCATATTTTAGATTTTATCCTTAGTGTAGATTTCCAGAAGAGGGAATATTGGATCATAGACTATGAAAAATGTTAAGGGTTTTGATGCATATTTTCCTATTGCTTTATTTAAAGCTTCTATCATGTAACATTGGCAACAGCAATTTACTGGAGTCTCCCCTTCCACATACATTATCTACTTCACCTCACAGAGTGTATTGTTTACAATTTGATAGGAAAAAGATATCTGTTTTGATTTTAATTTGGTCAATTGCCAGTGAAATTAAACATTTCATATGTTTCTTTACTAGTTGTATTTTCTCTTCTGTGAACTGTCTCTATCCTGTCATTGTCTTTTGGTGTATTAATGTTTTTCTTACATATTTGAATGAACTTTTTATTAATAAAGTTATTAACTCTTTATAATTTGCTGTAAGCCAGGTGCATTTTAAAGTCTTGAAAATGTAAGAATAACCTCTCCTGTTCATATATCATACTTCTTAGGTTTCCCATAACAAAATACAACAGGGTGGGTGCTTTTTTATTTCATTTTTTAATTGTGCTTTGGGTGCAAATTTACAAAGCAAATTTGTTTGACATTCAACAGTGCATGCACATTTGATTTCATGCCCCGATTACCATCTTCAACCATAACAAACTCTCCTCCCTGTGACTGCCCCCTCCCTGAATCCTTCTTATCTATGCACTCCTGTCTGTCCAGCATTCCTCCTTTGTGAATGCTGCCCCTCTGATGTCTCATGGTCATCTTCCTAGAGTAGATGGGAGCATCACCCTGGGGTAGGTGTTCTGCATGTAGGTCTTTCTACTGTTGGGCTGAAAGCCAACTTATAGGAGTGAGTCCATTTCTAGGCCTGAAGGGTAACCCAGGTCCATAGTCTTGGAGGTTCCACCAGTCTCCATCCGACCAGTAATTCTGGTCATTTTCGTGTTTTTGAATTTTGTTCAAGGTGGGTGATTTACATAGAAGAATTTATTCTTGCACAGTTCTGCAGGCTAGATGTCTGAATTCTGAGCATTGGCAGGGCCATGCTCTCTTTCCTGGCTCTAACGGCAAATCCTGCTTTCTTCTCTTTCATCTTGTGGTAGCCCCAGGGGTCTCTTGGTGTTCCTTGGCTTGGAGATGTGTCTTCACATGGTGTCTTCCCCCTGTGTTGGTGACCCTGTATCTCTCCTTCCCTTTTATAAGACACCACTCTGAAAGGATTAGGACTAGGACCTACCCTACTCTGGTATGACTTAATATCTTCAAAGACAGACCCTACATCCCCAAACAAGGTCACATTTACAGATATAGGGTTATAACTTCAAAATATCTTTTTTTGAGGAAAAACAATTCAATCCATAAAAATACTGAACATAACATAGTGATTTTAATGCATTCCTGTTATACTCACAGTTTAAATACTTACATGTTTAAACAATAACGTGAGGTTCTGGATAGAAGTTTTGCTATGTTGTCTAACATCATGTCTGATTTTGATGTATTCTTTGGATACAAAGGTAATGCATTATCAGTAAGTCATTTGCACCAAATTACCTCACATTTGAAGGAGGCCTGGTGAGGTAATAGATAAGCACTTGGTTTCTAACCAAAAGATTGGTGGTTCAAATCCACCTGCCACTTTATGGGAGAAAGATGTGGCAGTCTACTTTTGTAAAGATTTCAGCCTTAGAAACTCTATAGGGCAATTCTACTGTGTCCTATAAGCTCACCATGAGTTGGAATTGACTCAGTGGCAATGGGTTAAATGGGTACCTAACTATGTAATCTAGACTTCCTGATAAAGTGTCAGTGACTGTGGTTAAAGGTGCATTGGGTAGTCATGGGACTGAGTATAGGCAATTGGGCCTTTTGGAAATCAAATCTTGAACAAAGATCACATTGGCAGTCTGTGAGAATGGAGTGAATTAACTGACTCAGGAAGTATTCTTTGAGGTTAAAGCTTCAATGTAAAAAAATAAACCTGGTGTCAAAGGGTCTAGAAAATACATAACATCTACAAAACAGAGTTTTGGGAGAATTTTGTAGTACACAGAAACAGGACTTTAGAGTCCATAAAGTCCTTAGACAATATTTAATTCAACACTCCTTGTTCGGGTCCAGGTAGACAAGAGTAGTGGTGGGAAGGAATATATTTTAGGTAAAGAAAATAGTGTGGTGTGTTCGACAAGCTCCCAATTGCTACTGTAGTTAATAGGGACATATTGCAGGCTTTTAGGCAGTTGAATGGCACAATAACATTTATGTTTTATAAATATTAATATGAAGGTGGAGTGGTTAGTAGACTAAGGAATGGTGAGCATGGAGAGATGTACAACAGTTAGCAGATGAAGAGAAAATGATGGTGGTGGTGAGTCGGTGAAGAATTCCCAAATTCAAGAGAAGTAAGGAAGTAAAACTGAAATGACTAAGTAATAGAGCACTATAAAGCTGTCAAAATGAATCGGAAAGTCTTTGAGCAGTGATAGGAAAATATCTCCAAGGTATGTTATTAGGCATAAGCTATAAGGTGGAGAAAGTATGTATGATGTTACTTTTGTATTAAAAAGGATATACTTACACACATATATAAAAATATAATTGTTGTTATTCTTGTTAGGTATTATTGTTAGGAGACATTGAGTCAATTCTGGTTCACGGCAACCCCATGTGAAAGAGGAGAATGCTCTCATTGAGTTTTCTAGGCTGTAATCTTTATGAGAGCAGACTCCCAGGTCTTTCTTCCTTGAGTCTGCTGGATGAGTTCAAACAACCACCCTTTCAGTTAGCAGTCAAGCACTTAAACACTGCACCACCAGGGCTCCATATATATCCATAATCCTTTGAAAAACACTCTAAAATGATACACAAGAAGTTACTAAGAGTGTTTACTTGGAGGGAGATGAGTGGAGTGGTTTCTGAGTGAATGATAAATGGAGTGGGAGGGACTTTTGAGCCATGTGAATATATTAGTTACTCAAAAGATTCAATTGAAAAAGCAAGATCAGTTGTATAACTTTACATGCAGAAGAATGTCTATTGCAGTATCATTTGTAAGAACAAAAAATTGGTAAAATCTTAACATTCATTAAAGGAAGAAGTGATAAATAAGTTATAGAATAGTCAAAAAACAAATAGGATTTAGTAAGCACTTGAATGAAGAGATGACTACCATATTTGTAGCTTGGGTGAGTGCTGATATCATTAGCTGAGACAAGGAGTAGAGAAGGTGTAGTTGTGGGTAGGCCAATTGTGAGTTCTGTTTTGTGCATTTGTGTAAGGTGTTTTTTTGTGTGTGCTTTAGGTGCAAATTTACAGAGCAGAGTTTGTTTTACATTCAATATTTCTTGTACACTTGGTTTCACTCCCCAATAACCATCCCCAACCCTAACCCACTCTCCTCTCCTCCCTTCCCTGTAACCTCTCCCCACCCCATGCCCCTCACAGTTATGCACTCCTGTGTGTCCTGCATTTCCTCTGTGTGAATGTTGCCCCTCTGGTACCCCATGGTCAATTGTGCCAAGGGAGGCCTCTCCATAGAATATGTGGGTGCATCACCCTGGGTTGAGTGGTCTGCATGTATGTCTTATTTACTATTGGGCTGAGAGCCAGTCCCTGGGAGTGAGTTTTATTCCAGCCCCAAAGTGTATCCCAGGGCCATAGTATTGGGGGTCCCACCAGAACTCCACCTGATCAGTAATTCTGGTCATTATTGTGTTTTGGGATTTTGTTCCTTGTTTTTCCTCCCACTCTATCCAAGATCTCCAGTTTTGATCCCTTCATGAGTGGTTGGCCTTGGTAGCCAGGAACCATCTAGTTCTTCTGGTCTTGAGGGCCATCATATACTAGGGCTGGTTGCTTCCAAATGCACTTGGTCTTTTGCACTCTTCTTCCCTTCCAATGATAGCTGTGTCTTAGATGGCTGCTTGAAAGCTTTTAAGACCTCTGTCACTACTCACCAAAGTAGGTTGTGGAACAAGATTTTTATGTATTTTATTGTGCCAATTGAGTCTGGTATCCTCCAACACTATGGTCCTGAGTCAGTAGATCTGTTGAATCTCTCTCCCCTAGTGTCTGGCTGTCTGTGAGGTATTGTTCTATGTCTGTCTTCTGTTTCTGTAATGATTGTGGGTATTTTGTATCACTGGTATCTGTGCAAACGTAGCCTCAGCTGAATCTATCCTTGGTCTAGAGCATAATCCTGCTCACTGACCCCCATCTGATCTTATCAAATGTTTATGCATTTATCTGTAGCCTGGTGTTTGGTGTTAATGATAATGCAGTATTGTGGATATACTAGTATTAGCCTCTGTCATCTATGCCTTATGTGCACAATTTGGTGTCCTCCCTTTCCCCAATGTTATCATGGTGGTCACAGACTCTTTCCATGCCATCCCTCCCCTTATCCTCCTCAGTGTGTGGCCCCCAACTAGCCCCAAATTATTCCCTCCCTTTCCCTTCCCTCCCTGGTATCCTACAAAGTGAGTTCTCTTCCTTAAGCAAACCCTTCCTTGTCTTGTTACAGTAATGGGCTCATACAATATTTGTCTGTCTGCAATTGACTTATTTCACACAGCATAATGTCATCCAGTCTCATTCATGTTGTGAGATGATTCACGTATCCTTCATTGTTCTTTAATGTAGCATACTATTCCATTGTGTGAATGTACCATAATTTGGTTATCCATTCATCCATTGATGGGCATTTAGGTTGTTTCCATCTCTGCTATAGTGAATTGTGCTGTG
>NW_006921975.1:1477621-1480375 GCF_000298275.1 Orycteropus afer afer
TTAATGACTAAAGATCATGAGCAATTCCTCATGCTGCCAGCATATCGTCTTTAGTGAAGTGTCTGTTCATGTCTCTTGCCCATTTTTGAATGGATTGTTTTTCTTTTTGGTGTTGGGGTGTTGAAGTTTTTGGAGATAAGTCCTTTGTCAGATATGTCATAGGCACATATTTTCTCCCAATTTTTAGGTTCCCTTTTTTACCCTTTTGATGAAGTCTTTCAATGTGCATAAGAATTTAATTTTTAAAAGGTCCCAGTCCTCTAGCTTCTCTTCTACTTCCTGTGCATTCTGGGTTATGTTTGATAGTCTATGCTGTAAATTAGGATTCCTAGGCCTGCCTCTATTTTATCTTTGATGAATTTTATATTTCTGGGTTTTATATTTAAGTCTTTGAAGGTGTTTGTGGTATATATAGGTAGATATATCTATAGAGTTGAGGGTTGTAATAGACATACCTTGTACCAAGGTTGTGGAGATTCAGAAACATGTGTGCACATGTTTGCTGGATCATCTCTGTTTACCCCTCCAGATCCCTGCTTAACTTTGCTCTGTGTCCAGAGAGGCTGCCCTTCAGCTTCATATTGGGTTCAGCCAATAGGAGATAAGAGAACAGGAAGAGAGTGTGGGTATTTGCTCTAGTTCCCTCTCTGCCAGTTTGCCATGAGTAGGCAATAGCTGTATTCTTCTACCCAAGGTCACAGTTCCTGTCAGTTGGCCCTCTCACAACTACAACTGTAACATTATCTGGATTCAGTAAATGCTTCCTCCCTTTATACTTTCAGCAAAGATATTAAATGGCTTCTGACTATTGCTAGCTCTGGCATACTGTGCCATCCTCTAACCTTGCTTATTCCTTCATTAAACTCTTGATTACCTCATTTGAGCATGTCATCTTTTCCAACTTGGACCTGACAGGTACTACATATAGAATGTTTAGCAGTTTCTAGAACATAGTATATTCTAAATAAATGTTTGTCATTAGAACCCAAGTCCTGTGTAATGCATTCTTCAAATGTATGCATGTTATCATCTCATCTGGAATTAATTCTTTATTTGGTCCTTAAAATTGAACTTCAGCAGAATTTTGTTTAAACATAATTCAGGCAATGAGGACCCTCAATTAATCAGATTTCTTTTTCCTGCTGGATTCTGCTTTTTAGAGAAGGACATAAATAATTTTTTTTAATTTTATTTTATTTAGATTTGGGTGAAGATTTACAGAGCAAATTCACTCTCGATACAGCAGTTCACATATACTTTGTCTCATGTCATTGACCACAGTTTACCACAATGCAACAGCTCCCCTCCAATTTCCTCCCCAAGGTACCACTTCCCAGTGTCCATCCCTCCATACTCTCCTGCCCCCTAAGCTGGCTCCCTGTGCATAAGGTGCCCTTCCTTCTCCCATGATTGTGAGAAGGACATAAATAATTTGAAGATAAATGCATATTTAAGATTTTGTAAGAAGAGAAATAATTTCTTGGGGATGTTCTGGAATAAGTGCACATTCTGCCAGTGTGAAATAGACCTGGGATTGCACCCTGGCTCTGCCTCTACTAGCAAATTACTTAATTTATCCAAATTAATAAGATTATTGTGAAAATCAAATGAGATTAAGTATGTCAAGTGCCTACCACACACTTGAAATGTGATTCAAGTGATCACTTCCTCTCACCCACTCAGTCTTCATCCTAGGCCTTGGGAGATTGATGCCGCCAAGTCCCTGTGGGTCATCATCCACAGGTTCCAAATGTTTTTTGGATTGCATTTTTTTTCCAGACAGAAAAGTGTGCAAAAAACAAATAATAATAATAAAAACCTTCTATTAGAAAAGTGGGTAGCATGGTTTTAAAAAGATGGTCAACATATATGCAGATTCCAAAATAAGTTTCTGATTATAGCTTTTCCAAAAACCTAAAAATTCCAGTAACAAGAATCTTCGAGTGTTCCCACAATTTTGGTCTAAAATAGTTTAGTTTTATTTTTACATCTTAAGCTAATTGTTAAATTCCAAGGTCATATTTCTTTTTTTTTTTACTAGAAATAGCAAACATTTAAAATCTGCTGCTGTGTGTTCTCCATTGTACTAAACTCTTCTATTAAACATCAAACATGGTAAGACTGCTGAGGTCTGATGGAATGGAGATAGAGCCATAACTAGCAAATAGCATCATGTACTTTGAATTTTTATTTTCTTTCCACTTACTAAGTATAGGCAGGAAAGGAGGGAACGCTGGGGATGGCAAAAGCTGCAGGATCCTGGTAAGGGACTGCAGACAGGACCCATCTCTAGGGGCAGGAAAGGAAGGGAACGCCAGGGACAACAAAACAGCAGGATCCAGGTAGGAATCAGGTAAGGGGAGGGCAGAGAAGTTTCTAACAGCTAAGGGAGACGAACCTGTCTGTCAGTTTGTCATACTGTGGTGGCTTGCACATTGCTGTGAGGCTTGAGGCTGTGCCACCAGTGTTTCAAAAGCCAACAGAGTTACTTGTGGTACACAGGTTTCAACATAGCTTACAGACTGAGATAGACTAGGAAGAAGGAAAAGGACATCCACTTCTTGAAGGATTGGCCAGGGAAAACCTTATGAATAGCAGAGAAACACTGTCTGATACATTACTGGGCAACTTTATGAATAGCCTGGAAACATTGTCTGATACAGTGCAGGAAGACAAGCCCCTTAAGTTGGAAGGCACTCAAAATACAACTGGGAAAGAGCTGCCTCATCAGAGTAGAACAAACCTTAATGATAT
>NW_006921975.1:1481815-1503219 GCF_000298275.1 Orycteropus afer afer
GTTGCATTATGGTAAACTGTGATCAATGACATGAGACAAAGTATATGTGAACTGCTGTATGGAAAGTGAATTTGCTCTGTAAATCGTCACCCAAATCACAATAAATAATAATAATAATAAAACAAAAAAACTTGAAGCCAATTAAAACAAATCCACATGAGCCAAAATATGACCTTGAATATTTCCTTCCTGAATCCAGAGGTCATCTAAAGAATAGATTTGATGCACTGAACACCAATGATGAAAACCAGAAGAATTGTGGGATGACATGAAGAACATCATCTGGGAAGAAAGCAAAAGGTCATTAAAAATACAAGAAAGAAAGAAAAGACCAAAATGGATGTCAGAAGGGACTCTGAAACTTGTCCTTGAGAGAAGAGTAGCTAAAGCAATGGAAGAAATGACAAGATAAAAGTGCTTAACGGAAGATTTCACTCTGTAGTTGGCAACTCACTCATTCATTCAACACATATTTATGGAATATCCATCATGCACCAGGAATAGTCCTAGGCAATGGAGATATATCATGAACAAAACAGATAATGTCACAGCCCACATAGACCTTGCATCCTAGTGGGAGAGGACAGACAACAAATTAATAAATTTGTCATGTGGTGGTAAGAGGCATAGAGAATTTTTTTTTAAGGTATGGGGTTATGAGAAACATTAAAGGGTGCTTGCTATTTTGATAAAGTGTGGTTAGAAATGGCTTCTCTGGAAGGTGATATTTGAGCAAAGCTGGAAGGAGATGCGATAGAGGACTGTGGAGAAAGATTGTTCCAGGCAGAGAGAAGAGTACAAAAGCCCTAAAGGAGAAGTATTCCTGGTGTGTACAAGGAGGCTGGCTTAGTTGTCTCAAAACCTAGCATCATAAGAAAAAAAAATACTTATTATCTCACAGTATCTGTGGGCTAGGCACCTAGATGCAACTTAACTGAGTGTCTCTGTGTTGGGGTCTCTCACAGGCTGCAATCAAAATGTGTGCCAGGGCTGCAGTCATGTCAAGTCTTGAAAGGAGGAAGATTCACTTCTAAGCTCATTCACATAGCTGTTGGCAGAATTCGGTTCTTGCAGGGTGTTGGGCTAGGGGGCCTCAGTTCCTTACTGGCTGTTGTGCAGCGACTTCCCTCAGTTCCTTTGCTAGGTGGTCTTCTCCATTGGGCAGCTTGCAATGCAGAAGCTGGCTTCCTTCAGAGCAAGCAAGCAAGCGAGAGTAAACAAATGGAAGGCAGATTTATTTTGTAATACAGTTTCAGAACTGACATCTCATCACTTTTGTATATTCTATTCATTAGTAGCTAAAGGAAATGGCAGAAATAATGATTTAAAAGAACTGAATAGAAGATTTCAAAGGGTGACTCGAGAAGACAGAGTAAAGTATTATCATGAAACGTGCAAAGAACCAGAGTTAGAAAATCAAAAGTGAAGAACTCAATCAGCATTTCTCAAGCTGAAAGAACTGAAGAAAAAATTCAAGCCTTAAGTTGCAACACTGAAAGATTCTTTGGGAAAAATATCAAATGTTGCAGGAATTATCAAAAGAAGATGGAAGGACACAGTACACAGAGTCACTGTACCAAAAAGAACTGGTCAATGCTCAACCATTTCAGGAGGTAGCATATGATCAAGGACTGATCGTATTGAAGGAAGACGTCCAAGCTGCACTGAAGGCATTGGTGAAAAACAAGGCTCCAGAAATTGAAGGATACCCATTGATATGTTTCAATAAAAGGATGCAGTGCTGGAAGCACTCACACATTTATGTCAAGAAATTTAGAAGCCAGCTACCTGTCTAACCAGCTAAAGAGATCCATATTTCTGCCCATTCCAAAGAAAAGTTATCAAGCAGAATGTGGAAATTATCAAACGATATCACTAATATTACACACAAGTAAAATTTTGCTGAAAATAATTTAAAAATGGTTGCCGCAGTACATAGGGAACTGCCAGAAATTCAAGCTGGTTTTAGAAGAGGATGTGGAATGAGGGATATTATTGCTGAAGTCAGATGGATCTTGGTTGAAAGCAGAAAATCTCAGAAAGATGTTTATCTCTGTTTTATTGAGTATGCAAAGGCATTCAACTATGCAGATCATAACAAATTATGGATAACATTATGAAGAATGGGAATTCCAGAACACTAAACTCTGCTCTTGAGGAACATGTACATAGTCCAAGAAGCAGTCATTGCAACAGAACAAGGGAATACTTCATGGTTTAAAATCAGTAAAGGTATGTGTCAGGGTTGTATCCTTCCACCATATGTATTTAATCTGTGTGCTGAGCAAATAATCCAAGAAACTGGACTATATGAAGAAAAACGCAGCATCAGGATTGGAGGAAGACTCATTAACAACCTGTAATATGTAAATGACACAACCTTGCTTGCTGAAAGTGAAGAGGACTTGAAGCACTTACTGATGAAGATCAAAGACTAGAGTCTTCAGTATAGATTACACCTTAACATAAAGAAAACAAAAATCCTCACAACTGGATCAATAAGTAACATCATGATAAATGTAAAAAATATTGAAATTGTCAAGAATTTTATTTTACTTGGATCTACAATCAATGCCCATGGAAGTAGCTGTCAAGAAATCAAATGAGGTTTTGCAATGGGCAAATCTTCTGCAAAAGACATTTTTTAAATTGTTAAAGAGCAAAGAGATCACTTTGAAGACTAAGGTGCGCCTGACCCAAGCCATGGTATTTTCAATTGTCTCATATGCATGTGACAGCTGGACAATGAATAAGGAAGACCAAGGAAGAATTGATGCATTTGAATTATGGTGTTGACAAAGAGTAGTGAATATACCATGGACTGTCAGAAGAATGAACAAATCTGTCTTGAAAGAAGTACACCCAGAGTGCTCCTTAGAAGTAAGGATGGTAAGACTTTGTCTCATGTACTTTGGTCATTTTATCAGGAAGGACCAGTCCCTGGAGAAGGACATCATGCTTGGTAAAGTAGCGGGTCAATGAAGAAGATGAAGTACCTCATCAGGATGGATTGACACAGTGGCTGCAACAATGGTCTCAAGCATACCAATGATCGTGAGGATTGCAGTGTTTTGTTCTGTTGCACAAAGGGTTGCTATTAGTCAGAACCTACTCCAAAGCAGCTAACAATCGCAATAACAACAGGACCAAGTCACCAAATCCAATCCCCACTCAAAGAGAGAGGATTACACAAGGATGTGAATATCAGGAAGTAGGGATTCCTGTAGGCTATTTTATAGACTGCTTACTGCAGAGGCCATTGTAGCTGAATCAGAGTGAGCAGGGGAGATAGCAATAGGAAATGAAGTCAGAGAGGTAGAGGAAGGATCAGATCATATGCAATCTTGTAGATCCTTGTATGGATATGACTTAAAAAAAATAAAATAAAATCACCCTGGTGGGCAAAGGCTGAAGCAGGAAGAGCAGTTCGGAGGTTACTGCAATAACCCAAGTGAGATAGGATGGTGGCTTGGACAAAGGTAGTAGCAGTGATTATTCTGGGTATTTTCTAGAGATGGATTGTGAAAGAGAGGAGTCAAACATGACTCCAAAGTTTTTGACCTGAGCAATTGGATGAATAAAATAAATGTTAGTTGAGATGGGAAATGCTGTGGAGAAGCATGTTTTCAAGGGAAAATCAAGATTTTGGTTTTGGACATGATAATTTGGAGATGCCTATTAGACAGTGTGGGAGCTCTGGTAGCATAGTGCCTAAGGCACTTGACTGCTAACCAGAATGCTGGCGGTTCAAACCCAACAGCCACTCCTCGGAAGGAAGACTGGGCAATCTACTTCCGTAGTGATACTGCCTTGGAAACCCAAGGAGGGGTCGCTATGAGTTGGGTCCGACTCGACGGCACATAACAACAACAACAAACAACATAAGACAATGTCAAGTAGGAAGTTCAATATATGAGTCTATTGTCCATATGATATCAGAACCGAGTTATGGGATACCTCATTTGGAGGTTGGGAAGAGGAAGGGGGGCCAGCAAAAGACAGAGAAGAAACAGCCAATGAGGTAGGGGGAATACCAGGAGGAATTCCCTGAGACAATAGCAAATATTTGCAATAACCATGTAATCCTTATGGCTTCAGGCAATGGTGTGCCTTGAGGATGTAAAGAGGCAAGTGGAAATGTACCACAATTAAGCTGCTCTCTGCTCAGTCTTCTCATTAGAGCTTGAAAATTAAATAACTTTGGCAGCATCATGTGTGTGTGTGTGTGTGTGAGAGAGAGAGAGAGAGAGAGAAAGAGACAGAGACAGACAGAGTATGTGTGTCCTGAATTTGAATGTACTTTTCAGTTTACCACAGGTCCTAGCAGCCCCTAATGTATTACTGTTTTCTAGTTGGTCCAATCCACACTTTAATGCATCCCTACCAGGGTCCTGGGGAAGAAAGGCCTAGCATCTATTTCCGAAATTCAGTCAATGAAAAACTAGTGGATCACAATGTCATTGTACATAGGGTCGCCATGAGTTGGAGGCTGACTCACCAGCAGCTAACAACAAGCAAGGTTTTGAAGGCATTTGAGTTTGAGAGGCAGATAGATAGAATCATTTAAAACATTTCACATTTCTGGATGCATTCCATTCAGTTCAGTTTAACAAAAAACAGAAACACAAATAATCCATTTCAACAAAAATATCAGCCAAGTCAGTTTTCTAACACAGGTGAAAATGAAATATTTTTTGCTCTCTAGAGAAAATAAAAAATGTTGATAAGTAATATTTGTATAGCATTTTACCTTCACTATCTCATTTAAATGCCACTATAGCCATGTGATGTATCAATGAGGTAAATGAAGTTCAGTGTCATACAGTGAGTAAAAGGCAGAGCCGGATCTTGAGTGCAGTTTGTGGCCCATTTTCCATCTTAAGTACAACAGTCAATTATGGTTGTTGGGAGAAGGGTCATCTCCAGCAGGGAATGGAAATGTGCAGATAAAGCAACTACTATGTGGGCTGCATGGATAAAATGGTGGAGTATCTCCAAATGTGAGGTAAAATAAAATATTTTCTGTAATCTATAGAGAAAGAAGCTGTACTTTTCGCAGCTAGATGAGTTTCTAAGGTCTATCGGTTTTTTCCTGGAAGAGAATCAGATGTCACTAACACCTGCCGCTATACCACTTCTTTGTAGTCAGTGAAACCCCCTGGTGGCATCTATTTCAAACACTCATGTCTAAAGTCCCTGTTGAATATTCACAAGAAGACATTTTCTTTAGAGAGCTAGATTCAGTTATCTCAGAATCAGATCGCTAAAGGCCCCAGATATTTTCTTCCCTAAAGCCATTTCTCACTGCTCCCAATTCACTTTATTCTGAAAGGATTTAAGACGTTACTGTGACTCCTTCGGCATCTGTGCTACCATATTCCTTTTTCCCAGATAAATTTTCTTGTAAAAGAAGATTTAAATTATGCTATGGCTAGGATGTTATGGTCACTCACAGTTCTTTTCTGCAGTGTTTCAAACTTCCATGCTTTAGCTGGTTACAGAAATAGATCTTTATATCATTATTACATTGGTATCATTTCATGAAGAGGTACTCTTGGCTTATCATTTGTTGAGTGATACAGCATTTACTGAAATACTCAAATCTACTCCCTCCCCCTCTTTTTTTTTTAAATCAAAATTCAACACTATTAAATGTTGGGCATGGAGCCCAAATCCATTTTTGTTTTGTACTGATGCCCTGGCTTTGCCCATAAAGTAACTTGTAGCTCATTACCTGTCAGCACCAGGATTGTGGAACAATTGAGTAATAAAATAAAAATTGAGTTAATAAGTCTAGACTAATGGTAAAGAGTAGATCTATAGTTTTCAAATCTTTTTTTATCAGACTTGTTTCAAATGAAATTTTCCTATAAAACTCAGCACTTTTTAAAAAAATGAATTAACAAAAAGAGCTCCTCTATTTGAAGCATAGGTGGGGGGCCCTAAGCCATGCCCTCTAAGCCTCCTTTTTATTCCATATGGCTTTGATGTAACTCAATAGAGCCCCTAATACCTCTAGTAATTTGAAAACCGCTGGAGTATATGATTAGAACAAAGGCACACAGAACTCAAGGTAGGGCTTGGGAACTTCTAGTCAAGGCTGGGGCTGGTAGAAGAAATAGTAGGAGCACTCTGGAGCAGAAACTCTTTGACATATTGAGCATGACTATGAATCAGACTTGTAGAGGCAATGAAATCATCACTTCCCATAGAGGGAAGGTTAAGGTAAGTGACACCTTCAAGATCAGGCAAACATGAGAATGAAGACAGACACACTGGAAAGAAGGGAAAAGCAGGTCATTAGAAGGCCAAGGCATAGGGTTAGAAACCAAAAGTTTCCACAGGAGTGAAGGAACAGTTAGAAGCAAGGGTAAGAGAGAAAGAGCAAAAAAAAAAAAAATACTAAAAAATGAGAGGTGCAGAACTCAGGCTGAGAACGTATAGGACTAAATCAGGGATAAAGCAGCAGTAACAAATACCCTGCTGGGAAAGCGGTTAAACGAGAGCATGAAAAAGCTGACTCATTATTCATAAAATCAGAACACATAATGGTGCTTATTAAAGAGCCAACCCCTTATAAAGTTTTTTTTTTTTGGGGGGGGGGTTGCCTTTGGAAGAAAACTGTTCTTGTGAGGGACCAGACAGGATATGGTTAAATAAATAAAATATGCTGAGGAGAGTCTAACGTGGAGAGAAACCATCTGGCAAAAGCTCCACTATGCCCGTCCTACCGCCTTTCTCAGTGCCCTTCCCTAGGGGCCTTGGAACAGCTGTGTTGAGATACTAGACCCAGAGTTTTCACATTCAAATCAAAAGTAAAATCCAAAGTGTCTCCACTGCTGGTGATTAGAGAGAGCATTTGGGTGGTGCAATACTGAGAAGATTTATGGCACACTGGACTACTTTGAAGGAGCCCTGGTGGCGCCAGTGCTTAAAGCACTTGGTTGCTAACTGAAAGGTTGGCGATTCAAACCCACCAGTTACTCCACAGGAAAAGATGAAGCAGTGTGTTTCTGTAAATATTCACAGCCTTGGAAATCCTACAGGGGAAATTCTACTCTTGTCCTATGGGGTCAGCATGAGTCAGAATCCATTCTACAGCAGTGGGTTTGTTTTCTGGTGGGTGACTCCTTTGCCGTGAAACACCCAATCTGTCATGGTTTTTTTTTTCCTACCCCCTACTTGGCTCAACTTTTATTTGAATCCCTTTGTTTTTACTTTTGTATCATTGCTATACTAGTAACAAATACAGAACTTCAAGGAAATGTTTTTCAGATATTCTGTTGAGCCAGTATTTCAGTGCAGCACGGTATGGTGAAAAGAAGAAAGACTTTAGGGTCAGTGAGGTCTATGTGAAAATCTATCACTTAGATGGGCAAACTGTTTAACCTCTCTGACCCCAGTTTCACCACCTGTAAAATGGGAATAGTCATAGTTATCTCACATGGTCGCTGTGGAAACTAAATGATGTATGGAAGGTAAAGCACCTATTATGGTGCCTGACACATAATCAATGCCCAACAAATGGTAGTTGCTATTACTGTTGCTATTATTTATTTCTCCTAATGGAAATATAAGGAGTTCTGGTGGCACAGTGCCTCAAGTATTTGATTGCTAACCAGGAGGTTAGTGGTTCAAACCCACTAGCCACTCCTCAGAAGGAAGGTTGGGCAATCTACTTCCGCAGTGATACTGCCTCGGCAACCCAAGGAGGGGTCGCTATGAGTCGGGTCCAACTCGACGGCACATAACCACAACAACAACAGTAGGCAGATGCAACAATCTACTTCCTTAAAGATGTACTGCCTTGGAAACCCAATGAGGGTCGCTATGAGTCAGAATCTACTCAATGGCAGTGGGTTTGGTTTTTGTTTAATGGAAATATATGCTTCCTAACTTGTTGCACAGATTTGTGTGTGTGTGTGTGTGTAAAACACACCTAAGTCTTTGGTGACATTCATCTGATAATTTCAACAGAATATAATTTAGCCCCGAGTGATCTTAAATGCAAATGTAATTTATGTATCATCTAGAATTGGTCTTAGAACATATTTTCTAGTAGTTTGTGCTTTTCAAACTTCGAGAGGCCTTGAAGATTATATTGAGTAATACAAGAAGAGGGAGGCCCAAGGGCATGGTTCAGGGACCCCTATTCCCACCTCTGCATCAACCAAAGCAGATCCATTTTTACCAGAAGGGCACAGAAGTCTTGTGTTAAAAGCCAAGGGAAGAAAAAGGTTTCAAAGAAGAGGGAGTGACCAACTATTTTTAAATGCTAGGAGCATTTAAACAGCCTCAAAGGAAAACATGAAGCTTCAAAAGAGCATTGGCCTTTGCAGAAGAGGTAGCAATTCTGCACAGCAGTAATTTTATAACCATGGACCAGAGTGCTGGGGGGATGTAGCCTAAGAATCTGGCCAGTGGGATGCCATGAACTTATCTATCAGGAAACCAGAGATGGAAGAGGTAGTCTTCTTAGCTCCTGACACCCTGTTCTCTGTGGTGATCAAGGCTCCTTGTCCTCTCTAATTTATCTGAAGAGGAAAATTAAACGCTATGGAGTTTCTGCAAAACATGGCTAAAGGAAAATCGTGGTAGAATGCCCTGCTAGAGCAACTAAAGGACCAGGCTGAGGGATAGAAGATCTGAAGCTATAGGTCAGAGGGTCAGGGATTAAGCAAGTTCTTGAACATCAACTAATACATGCTACTGCAAGCCACAGTAGGAAAGTGGCTAGGTCCACAAAGTTGTCAAAGGCAATGACCAAGACATGAGACTATTAAAATGAGAAGAGGCAGTCAAGTTTTGTGGACAAAGGGGAAGGTCAACTAGGGAGCAACCCAGGGGAGAGTGGGAGTAGAGATCTAACAATTAGGTTTGATTCCACGATCCCTGAATATCCCTAAGTTGCTGACGTGTAATCGTTCTCTGTCTAGTGCACACACTGTGGAGCACAGCCTTTGGAAACATTTTCTTATATGTGATGATGCCTTCAGGAAGCATGTATTCCATTGGAAAGAATAGGACAAGGTCTAAGCATGTCATTAGAGGATTTATAGTTTGCTGTCCAGACATCCGATGCTCCTTTCCCACTCAAATCTGCTGTCGAGTGAAAAGAATTGTACATACTTTGGTATATTGGCTGCTGTGTGTTCCAAGGGGATCTTGGTGTTTTACAGTTTCACATTTTATCAGTTTCTTAAACCTCAGGAATACATTTCAAAACAGCAAAATTTCTAGCATCTGTGGTAGGCCAGTGATCTCTTTAGAATACTCTAATTACACTCACTCTGTTGGTGTTTCTCAAAGGATGGCCTACTGACCAGCTACATTAAACTCACTTGAAGGGCTGTGTTAATCATGTACATTACCAGGCTTGCTTCCAAATTAGCTGATTCAGAGTATCTGAAGTGAGACTTGGAAATCTACATTTTAACATACTTACCCACTGCTATTTATCCACAGGTTTGAGAACTACTGACACATGAAGTCATCCACGCAGCTTCTGCATTTATCCTGGTCTTGAGAATGTGGTAAATGTTAGCAGTTTACATAGAGTTCTTCTCTTGTGTAAATAGTATACATATGTGGCATCCTAAAAACGGATTTACTTATTTAACCCAAAGTGAATGTAGGTTGGTTGCTATTGGATAACATTCTTGTTTCTAGATGCTTTTTCTTCTTCTTCTTTTTAATTGTGATTTGGGTGCAAATTTACAAAGCAGATTGGTTTTACTTTCAACAATTCATGCATATTTGGTTTCACAGCACTGATTATGATCTCAACCACAAACAGCTCTCCTCCCACCTCCTCACTGTGATTACCCCTTCCCTGTGCCTTTCTTATGTGTGCATTCCTGTCTGTCCAGCTTTCCCTGTATGCAAATGCTGCCCTTCTGATGGCTCAGGGTTGATTGCTCTAAGACGTGCATCTCCCTGGGGTAGTTGTTCTACTTATAGGCCTTTCTACTATTTGGCTGAGAGGTAATCCATGGAAGTGAGTCCCATTTCCAGGCCTGAGGGATAACCTGGGGTCATAGTCTTCCAAGTTCCATCTCTGGCCAGTAATTCTGGTCATTTTTGTGTTTTTGAATTTTGTTCCACATTTTTCCTCCCACTCTATCCAGGATCTCCAATTTTTATCCTTTTCCGAGTGGTTGGCATTGGTAGCCAGGCACAATCTAGTTCTTCTGGTCTCCGAATCTTGACCACTGAGGTCTATCATATCCTTGGACTAATTGTTTCCATATGACTTGGATTTTGTTCACTCTTCTTTGCTCCAGACAAGGGGAGACCAATAGTTTCATCTTAGATGGCCACTCGAAAGCTTTTAAGACCCCAGTTGCTACTCACCAAAGTAGGATGTAGAACAAGATTTATTACCACATACATTTGAATCCTATCTTTACTTTTGTTTAAATATATTCTGAGTGAGGAGGTCAGGATGGTGGTTTTAATTAATTTATTTATTTATTTATGTTTAATCTCGTGTTTTCAGCAAATCTAAGATGATTCTTTCACCCTAGCTCCTGCGATCATAGGCAGCACACCAGCTCCACCTTATTTTCTGATGCAATGCAATGAGGGAGAAGCTGAGGGGAATGAACTCTAAATTTATTTCAGTCCATTATCATGTTATCTGGAGTTTGGGGAATTATCTTAGAGAAAGTGCTACAGTGACCTCTGGATAGCTAGGGTTGATCTTACATTAGTGGGGAAGAACAAAAACTGTCATTATCATAAAGGTAATTTAGTGATAAAAGTCTTATCTTTCTTCATTCTGAGAAAGTTGCATTAAAGACCCAGTAAATTATGACTCTACTGAGGTGAAATATTGTTACTCTGTTCTGTGCTATTTTTTTCCTTCAAAGAAAACTCTTGATCCTTTTATTTGCTTCTCCATGAAATCTAACAAAATATGAGGCAGGCTAACAATTAAGTACAGACATTACCAAATGCTGAGTGCCAGGACCCAGGCAGAGATACCAAAATGTTTTGAGAAAAACAAACAAGAAACCATTTTCCTTTGGCTCTAACCATAGAAATATGACTAAGCCTCCCCCTAAAAACTGCTGAGGTGGGGGTTGGAGGAGTGTGAGAAGTTAGGCTACTGTTTTGAAGAGGTATTCTGGTAGATTAATCAATTAACAATTATTTACTGAATGCTTCCAATATGCCCAGGATTCAGGTAGATGCTACATTAAGATCACTCCCAATTTATTCCTTTCCCCCCCCTTGAAATGCAAGAAACAATGCATACATTAACTTTGTCTATAAGACACCTGAATCAAGTGTTCAATGGATTCAACAATTCAGTCAAATTGGATATTTGGAATTTTTATTACGACTATCTCCACCCCTTCCCGGCTACCAATGCTAACCACTTGCAAAGGGATCAAAATTGGAGATCCTGGATAGAGTGGGAGGAAAAATATGGGAAAAAATTCAAAAACACAAAAATGACCAGAACTACTGGTTGGACAGAGGCTGGAGGAACCTCCAAGACTACAGCCATGGGTTATCCTTCAGGCCTGGAACTGTACTCACTTCTGTGGATTAGCTCTCAGCCAAACAGTAGATGTACATGCAGACCACTCAACCCAGGGTGACACACCCACATACTCTATAGAAATGCATTTCTTGGAGCAAACAACCACGGAGTATCAGAGGTGCAGCATTCTCGTGGAGGAAATGCAGGACACACAGGAGTGCATAACTATGAGGGGCACGGGGGGAGGAGACTGGGTTAGGGTTGGGGATGGTGAATGGGTAGAAAAAAGAAAAAAAAATAGTAGAAAGACCTACCAGCAGAACACCTACCCCAGGGAGATGCACTCACTTACCCTAGGGAGATGCACCCTCTAGATCAATCAACCATAAAACATCAGAGGGGCAGCATTCCCATAGAGGAAAAGCTGTACAGACGGGAATGCACAGGTAAGAAGGGCACAGGGAGGGGCAGGGAGGAGAGGGGAGAGAGCTTTTTATGGTTGGGGATTGTAATTGGGCCGTAAAACCAAATGTGCAAGAACTGTTGTGTGTAAAATGAATCTACTTTGTAAATTTGCACCCACATCACAATATATTTTTTTTAAGAATATAGAAATTGGATGAAAAAGAAGGGAGCCCATTGGTCATAGTCCTGTACATTTTGGATTCTTATGCACCTCCCCCAATCAACAACACAACCTCATGTAGTCCTCACCCCCAAAGCTAATTAAAATGGGTCCAAAAGAAAACAGGATGTCAGTTAGTGAAACTCAAATAGTGTTTGAAATTTGGTCAGCCTGATTTGTGCATGTAGACATAGCCTTTGGTGTTTGAAAAAGAAAAAAATGCTTAACAAAATATCTCAAGCTGTACAACTTTAGTCAAATTGCTGAGTCACTCTCAACAAGCCACATTTGAAAACGAAAAAACCTCGCCTTGGCTTATTCAACTCGAGGACTGAATTCTCAGACAATATCAACACTGATAAAATATGAGGCTAGATAAAACACAGTGAGAGAGGATCATTTTGAGGACTGATCAAGTGTCAGAAGGAGCTCTTTATTGCTATGAGATTTGAAGGCAGAGCAGAAGCTAATAGTCTGTTCGGTAGTCTTGGGGTAGGTGTGACTTCAGGGTCATAGATAAATAAAGATGATTACCATCTGTATATCCAGACACTATACAGTCTCTCAACTCGGCAAATTCCCATTATGCCCAACCAATGAGATTTTATTACAGGTCAATAAATAAGAGGGAAGGAGAGTGATTGTAGCTGGTGCTCCGAGGCGGAAGGAAAGGAACACCGCTGCATTTAATTGTGTCGTGATTGTTGTGTTTGGCTTCAGGTTTGCATTCGGCTAATCATAATATGTTTCTCAAGCAAGTTTTAGGTCTCCCTTCATAACTGACTCTTCAATCTACCTGCTCAAATAGCTTTTCAGTGCTTAACGAGCTTACTACAGTGGTCTCCTGTGAGGTAAATAGCAATAAAGTTAAAAGGAGGGAATCATGAATCACAAGCTTTGTTCACAGCCTCGATTTTTCCCGGGTGTTAGCCTTAAGATGCTAATTAATGGGCACCTCATCAATCAGCTAGGTAGATAGACACTGGCCTGCTTGCTCAGCCCAGGGGAGGGCCAACCTAGCCTAGTGCCTCTGCAGCCTTATGCCACTTTGTGTTAATATCAAGCTGACTTACCATGCTTGCTTCTTTATTTATTAGGGTGGATTAAGGAGGGGGCATGACAGAGTACGACTACAGGATGGAGAGAAAAAGATGTAGAGAAGAATAATGGGGCTGTCCACTATCAGAGTCAAGGTTATAATTAGTAAGTAAGATAAGGATACTTGGAGAGGTTAGCAACTTGTGTGAACATAGCAACATAATATAACCTGTTATTTTGGCACACTGGGTTCTCAAAAATATAATTTTAAAATAAAAAAAAATAAACGACTGTAGCATTTTTTACTTCAGTACTATATTTTCAACTCAAATCTTGTGCACTATCGTGGGAAATCCCAGAAGGTGACAGCCCAGTTAGAACTGGCCTTCTTCTATGGGAAATATTAAAGTGAGGAAGTAATTATCGTGCTCTGTCTCACTGCAGGCCCAGAACTGTGTTATACACAGTAGGGAGCTGGGAAATAAAATGATAAGAAGAAAGGCATGATTGTGGCTCACAATTAACTTCTGATTTAATGGGTGTGTGTGTGTGCCTAATATACATGGATAAGGAGAGAATAATACACAAACCACTGATTCTCAGAATGTTAAGGAAACCTAAAGAGCATCTAATTCAACCTCCATTCTGATGCTTGAGTATTCCTAAGTCAAATCTGTCAAGAAGGAGCTCTGGTGGTATAGTAGATAAGGCATTTGGCTGCTGACCAGAGGTGGGCAGTTCAAACCCACTAGCTGCTCTGTGGAATAAAAATGAAGCAGTCTGCTTCCGTAAACATTTGTTGTTGTTATTTGCCGTCGAGTCAGCCCCGACTCATAACGACCCCTCCTTGGGTTTCTGAGGCAGTATCACTACTGAAGTAGGACTGCCCAACCTTCCTTCCGAGGAGTGGCTGGTGGGTTTGAACCGCCAGCCTTCTGGTTAGCAGTCAAGTGCCTTAGGCACTATGCTACCAGAGCTCCTTCCGTAAACATTTAGAGCCTTGGAAACCCTACTGGGATCGCTATGAGTCAGAGTCCACTTGATGGCAGTGAATATACCCTTCAAGAGATGACCAGGTATCTCTTTGAATACTCATAGCGACAGGGTGCTCATTAATTATAAAGGCGTCTCACTCATTTGGTATCCAGACAGCTGACGTTTAGAAGACAATTGTTTGTGTAGGGCTCCAATTTGCTCTCATGGAGTAGCTACCAAATTCTCCTCTTTGAGATCAAAGCAAATATATTCTCTTCTCCACATGGTATGCTATATGGAAAATAGCAACTATGCTATCATGGAATCTTTTCTTCTTTAAAAAACAGCTATTTTTCCTTTAACAATTTCTCTTATAAGACACAGTTAAGCACAAAATTTTGTGGCCCAAACAATTATTAATACAGAAGTTCACAAGAAGGATAGATGAATTGGGCTGGGTTGTCATGAAAAATGAGTCAATGTTTCTATAGTTACTTATTTACTTATCTATTTTCTATTTCTCCCACTAAAATATAAACTATATGGGGGCAAACTTTCCTTTATTGATCATTGTATTCCCAGAATCTAAAACAGTGACTGGCAAATAGTAGGTGCTCAATAAAAATGGGATGACTTGAAGAAAATACATTGAGGAAAGGTTCTTTGACCTATCTTACAAGAAGACAAACCATAAATTTAAAACCACTGTTTGAAAAGAGGAGCCTTGGTGGTGCAGTTGTTAAAGTACTTGGCTGTTAACTGAAAGATCGGCGGTTCAAAGCCACCAGCAACTCTGCAGGAGAAAGATGTGGCAGTCTGCTTCCATAAAGATAGTATTCATTTCAATTCTGTGTGGATTCTTACTGATTTTGTAATTACAAAGGGAGAAGAGCAAAATATAGGGGTATAAGACTTTGTTGCTTTAACCATTCTACCAACCTTTACCCCTCAAGGCTCCCTACTTCTTTCTAAAGGCAGCATCAATGTCCTAGAGTCAAAGACCACCAAGAATACACCTGTAGTTGAACAAGTTGACTTTAATATTCATTGCAATGAGGGAGAACACACACCTTGAGGAGTCATGGAGTGCATCAAGGAGAGAGTATTGGGAAGCACTTAGAGGATTTCAGCTTTGGTTAGCTGAATATGGAGAGTCAAAGGAAGTGGGGGTTAGCTCTGGATTGGATGCTGTCAGGAAGTGGGGATAATTCTATGACTGAACATCTCAATAAAGCTTATCTAGAAAGAAAGCAGACTAGATTGAGACTCAAACTGGAAGTGGTAAAGAAGTATAAGTCACTCATATTAGCTGGGAGAGAGAGAGAGCTGGAATTTTTTGGTTTGGGCAATGCTCTTGTTTTTGTTCTTTGATGAAGTTATGAGGTGGCCTTGTTATGTCTCAATTATTGTGGTCTCACAGTGACTGTCTGATGTTGGTGTTAATGTCCAATAAGAACCAGGATGTCCTTCCTGTAAGCACTAGGCTCGTTTCTAACAACACCAGCGCTTGTAAGTGTCTGACAGGTTCTGGGATGTCAGAGGCTGCATTTTCTTTTTCACTAACAAACACATTATGGAATCAGAAGGTGGTCCCTCCACTGGAGACATTCTTCTCTGCTCCTAATTATTTACCAGGCATCAACCCTCTATATTCAACCAAGGGAGAATCTTGATCAGAAAGTTTTACTTGTGTATGATCTTTGTCTTGTTGATTAATTTTTGGCTCTCCATGGGGTCAATAGATCCCCATTGGTACTACAACAATATTTGATCACAATCTGTCTTTGGTCCCAAGATTATTTTGAAGGGCACTCACAGAAAATCTCCCTATGATCACTCTGTTCCGACTTGCTGTTTCATTTTTTTGCTCTTCTTCTCAATCGTTTTTGAATGAAAAAGATACAAAATCTTTCAATTCTGCACACTGGGCTCCCTCCCACTGAGCACAAACTAATTGCTGTATTTACCTACATAGCCTTTGTTGCTGTGGTTATAAAGACTATTAGTACTCATTGGGAATTCATCCTGCATAATATATTAAGCTAAATTCTGTTCTCAACTCATTTAGGAACGTCCTTCCCTTTGTTGTAGATAATTAATATCATTTGACCACCTACAAAGCATTCTAAACCAGTAAAGAGGCAGAAAGAACAATTAATTTTTATTCCTCATAGGTCCACTCGGCAAGACTTCTTGGTTCTATACAGTGTTGGTATTTGGACAATGATTAATTAAGAGAATGGAAAATATATCTGGTTGAACAACCTCCTCCTGCTTCCCTAATGTTCCATGGTTATAGGAGCATTGGGCAATTTCACTGTGTGCTCCTCCCATCACGAATGAGCTTTCCAAAGCTAAGACTCATCCTGTGTTAACCATAGGGAATCTTCTGGTTCTTATGCACAAAGACTGAGTTGTTTACATAAAAAAGGCCTCACAAACATAATTGAGCCTTAGGAAGATCTGTAGTGGCAAGAAGATGGATGAGATGACAGAGTTGCTGGAAGTTATAAACTGAGTCTATGAAAGAAAACTTGATTTGTATGCGACTGGCTGGATTGATTCCATCGCAGCTCCTGAGTAGCAGACCAATGTTTCTCAGTCTTTCCCTTTCACCAGACCATAGAAATAAGCTACAGCAAGTGTTAGTGACTGAATTGCTCGGCCATTTCTGATCTAATAAAAAACAGGCTCCGATAAAACAGTACATGTCTTTGATTCCTTCCAACTTGCCCTTTGGGTGCCATTTCCATATTTGATGTACTTCTTCCTTGATGCTGAGTACCCTCAGTTGTCCATAAGTTACCCCTGAATCAAGCCCCCTACACACACACACACACACACACACACACACACACACACACACAGTAGCTGAGCTCATAACCTAGATCTTTCCTTTTCCTTTCTAAATTTTCCTTCTCCATGTCTCACTTACAGAGGGACCTCTTTTCATTTAAGGATCCCTGATAGATAATTCAGTGGTTAAGTGCTTGGCTGCAAACCCAAAACTCAGAGGTATGAACCCACCAGCTGCTCCATAGGAGAAAAGGGTTGGAGATTTGTTCCTGTATAGATTATGGCCTTAGAAACCCTGTGGGGCAATTCTGCTGTCTTATAGGGCTGCTGTGAGTCAGAATTGACTCAACAGGTTTGATTTGTATTTTCAGTTGCATAACACATTACACAAACTGATTTATGTCAGTGCTGATGAGCAATTAGTGTGTTTGCCTTCATGGGTATTTGCATTTGAGTGTATGTGACCCACATTGCCTAATCCCAAAAGAATACGTCTAATGATGGAATTTCAGGAACTCAGGTAGATTAGAGATGGGGAAGATCTTTAGTTTTATGGAACATCTTTATTTTTTTCAATTCAAGTATTTAATGTTTATCAAATGTCAGACATATTACTACATGCTGAGGATTAGTACTTTTTTCTTATTATTGTGATTTGGGTGAAAGTTTACAGAGCAAATTCACTTTCCATACAGCAGTTCACATACACTTTGTCTCATGACATTGACTACAATTTACCCCAATTCACAGCTCCCCTCCTACTTCCTCCCGATAGTTACCTCTTTCCTGTGTCCAACCCTCCATGCACTCCTGTGTCCTGAACTATCTCCCTGTGCATACACAGCCCTTTTTTCTCCCATGATTGTTCTCTCCAAGGAGTGTATCTACCTCAGGTACATGTTCAACTCTTATGCTTGTCTTTTGTTTGGCTGGAAGCCATAGGTATGGGTTCAATTCCAGACCTGAAGGGCAGCTAGGGTCCATAGTCTCAGTGTCCCAGTGGTTCCACCAGGCTCTATCAGACCAGCAAACCTGGTCTGTATGGAACATCTTGATACTATATTATACTATAACATTTAGGCTGCCACAAATTCTAGGTATAATGAAGCCAGCTCACATCATATACATAAACTTTTAAGAGGACAATATCACGGGATGTCCTTAAAAGTCACTCAACATGAAATTAATCAGGGAGAGCTGAGTGCAGGCTTTTCTCGATAAACATGAACACTGTGTGTGTTGTTGTTAGTTGCCATTGAGTCAGCTCTGACTCATGGTGATCCCATGTACACAGAATGAAATGTTGCCTGGTCCTGCACCATGTTCATGATTGTTGATGGGCTAAAGTCCATTGCTGTAGCCATTGTGTATTTTGAGTGCCTCCCAACTCAGGTGCCTCTTCCTCCAGCACTACATCAGATAATATTCTATTATGATCCATAGGGTTTTCATTGATTGATTTTTGGAAGTAAATTGCCAGGCCTTTCTTCCTAGTCTATCTTAGTCCAGAAACTCCTGTGAAACCAGTCCACCATGGGCAACCCTACTAATGTATTTGAAATAGTAATGCCATAGCTTACAGCATCACAGCAACACAAAAGCCACCACAGTGTGACAAACTGACAAACTGTGTACTTGGATTCAGTAAAAATATTTTCCAGGATTTTCTACCTGCCATAGTTCAACTTTCGGTAGAATTCTGGTTAGTTCAAGCAAATAATACTAATAGATTTGGTCAAATAGCTGAGTGATGCAGTGCAACAACCAAGAAGTTCAGGGAAGCTAGTTATTTGAATGAAACCACTATTCATCTTAAGAAGCTCTGGTGGCATAGTGCCTAAGGCACTCGATTGCTAACCAGAAGGCTGGCGGTTCAAACCCACCAGCCACTCCTTAGAAGAAAGATTGGGCGATCTACTTCTGTAGTGATACAGCCTCAGAAACCCAAGAAGGGGTCGCTATGAGACAGATCCACCTCGACAGCAGTGAGTTTGATTTTTTTGTTTGGTATTCACTTAATGTTTGTTAACTAGCTCAAACTTTCCTCAGCTAGTCAAGACAGAAGAAAACAGCCAAAGCAATAGTTTGAGCTGATCTGTCCTAGATAGGAGCTGTGCAAGATAGTTAAGAGACATAATAAAACTTCATCAGAGGGAACAAAGAACTGACAGAGTGTTTGAAAGAGTGTTAAAAAAGGCTTGTTATAAGGTTTAGGCTTTGGTTAAGTGATATTACTGATCTAATCAAGCAAAGCAACCAACGTTTCATTCAACCCTGCTTCAATTCAGTCCATTTTCCATTTTGATTCATTTTCAATTATATGACTCATCATTTTGACTGAATTAAACTACCCATCTCATAGCTTCATAAAGCCATACACTTAGAATGTGCTGTATTTTCCAGCTTCCATTGAACAAGGGACCATAGACATGGGTAGCACATGCATAAGGAGGAGGTATATGAACTACTAAGTTGGTCAAGGGAAATTATTACATGATGGAACCAAATGGAACAACAAACACAATTTGGTTTCTTCAGTTGTCTGTACAAAGACCATCCTGGATAGAATCTAGAGGAGCTCTGGTGGCATAGTGGGTAAGGAATTTGGCTGCTAACCAGAAGGTCAGCAGTTCAAATCTACTAGCTGCTCTGCAGGAGGAAGATGAAGCGATCTACTTCCATAAAGATTTATAGCCTTGGAAACCCAATGGGGGTCGCTATGAGTTTAAATTGACTCAATGACAGTGGGTTTGGTTTTGGGTTTAGATAGAATCTACCCAGGAAAATGGTATTACACAGTCAGTCTGGTTTGTTGGTCATCCCTCACTGATAGTATAAAACCAAATATTCAAAGCCACATAACAGGAAATGTAATAAAAGAGAAAAATGGTTACAACTTCTTACCTGATCTCTAAAGATTTTATTCATAAGAAGAGAATCCCATATTCTGAAGAAACATTAATTCAATTCATGTTCTACTCCTTTGAGGATTACAGTATAAATTCTTTCCCCATTGCCTGGCTCTTGCCCAGAATAAATTTTAAAGATTTTTTTTTCAACAAAGGAAAGTAAATTAAGATTTTTGTTTCTCCTTCAACACTAACCATGTCACTGCAGTCCAGATCAGTGTCAGGATATAAGTTGAATACTGTAGATAGGTTGGAAAAAAAAAAAGAGTATTTTTTCCCAAGGTTTGGAGTACAGTGAACAAAAACTATTTGGTGCATATTGTAGAGAGAAACAATTCAGAGGTAGAGTGTGCACATTCAGCCCTGCAGTTATCTACTTGGAGAATTCCTCTAGCTAGTGCTTAAACCCAGCTGACATTGCCCTGCCATCCTACCTTCTGTCCAACTTTATCTGGAAGGAAGGATGATAGACTACACTATAGTGCACTGTTTTTCAAACTGTGGGTTACTGCCCATTAGTGAGCTGTGAAAACAATGTAACGGGAAAAGAGGCACCTTTTTTTTTTAGTGAAATACAATAGAATAGAAAATATTAATGGGCATTGCCCACAATAATGACAATATTACTTTTGTCCATGGATATTAGTGTTTATTTTATTGTGCCAATCTATTGTTTAGTTGAAAGGTGATTTCTAGGAGTACTTTCAGTTCAGAGTTTAAAGGAAATCTCAGGGCAATAATCTAGGGGGTTCTTCTAGTTTCAACTGGTCCAGTGAGTCTGGATTTTTAAAGAATTTGAGTATTGTTCTACATCTTTCTTCCATTCTATCTGGTCCATCTGTTGTATCCCTGTTCAAAATGGTCAGTGCTGGTAGCTGGACACCATTTAGTTCTTGTTTCAATGTAGATCAGGCAGTAGTTTCTTCTTGAGGCTTTGGTATCCTTCTTTCTCTTTTGCTCCAGATGTGTAGAGACCAAGAGTTATATTTTAAATAGCCACTCACAAGATTTTAAGACCCCAGACACTATTTACCAAATCAAGACGTAGAATATAAACCTTATGAACTATATTATGCCAATTGACTGAGTTGTTCCACAAGACTATGATCTCAAAAGTCTTCAAACCTAGAAAACTAATCTTGTGAGGTGTTTGGTTATATCTATGAAGTATCTGTAGCTGTGTCCCCTATGTGCTTTATTATATATATGAATATATATGCAGCACACATGTACATGTCTATACATATGCCTATAGATACATCTATACATACACATGTATATGTACACATATACCTGCCTATACACATATATGCATGCATACCTACCTAAGTAACCACACATATTTTTTGGTTGATGTTGCTGCTGTTGCTAAATTGTATATGTGATAGAATTTACCAAAAACATCCCTTATTTTTGCATACTTCTTAGTGACATCATTTACCTTGGTCAAGCTGTGCACACTCAATATTATTTTTTCAACTTTTGTGTCAGATAAGAGCTCTGGTAGCATAGTGCCTAAGGTGCTTGACCACTAACCAGAAGGCTGGCGGTTCAAACCCACCAGCCACTC
>NW_006921975.1:1503689-1509287 GCF_000298275.1 Orycteropus afer afer
TGCATGTATGTGTGTGTGTGTGCATGCATGCTGGGTCATGATATCAAATATATTTCCAACTGAGTGCTGTGGTAAATATCGTTTGAAAGACACAGCTGTAATGAAAAGAGCATGAACTTTGCAGTCATACAGATCTGGATTCTAGAAGTGTATCCAGGGTTGGAGGCAGGAAGGGGATTGGTGTGAGTGGTCCTCACAGGCACGAAGGGCAGTTATTTCTCTGGCAATGTTAGAATTGCCAGCATATGGTGACAATAAACCCAAACCAAACTCACTGCCATTGAGTCGATTTAGACTCATAGCAACCCTGGTTGGGTTTCCAAGGCCATAAATCTTTACAGAGGTAGATTGTGTCATCTTCCTCCTGCAGAGCAGCTGGTGGCTTTGAACCACGACCTTCTGGTTAGCAGCCAAATGCCTTATCCACTTACGCCATCAGAGTTCCTTGTGGTAACAATAAAACGAATGACTAAAGTCAATGTTAATATTATTTTAAAATTCTTTACTGATAATACACCTCCTTATTGTCCCAGGACATAGTGTCTAATACATGGTAGGTGCACAACAAATATTTTTGAGTAAATAAACTTAAGATTTTGTTAGATTTTATTGGTCATTTTGGTTCATGTTGATTTTGTGGTCAAGAAAGACCTCCAGTATTTTTTTCCTGTGAACATGTGAAAAGTCTTCCCTCATTTTGTCCTTGTTCATGTGATTTTTGAATATATATAAGGATTTTCTTTAATTTAGCTCTGCTGATTTAGGTTATTTGTTGCATCTCATTGAAGAATTTTGAATTTTAATTCTATCTTGCCTTTGTTTCCCAGCTTTTTGAGGTTGGGGCAGAAAGTGAAATAACAACAATAAAACAAGACAAAAACAAACAATTCCTTTTAATAAATTCTAAACTAAAACAATAACAACAAAGTGTCCTTCATTGTCTTTACCCAAACGTGACTTGGGACTCTCTTAAGGCAAATGAAATCAAAGTAAGAACTTCAAAAGTCATAGTGCATTATAAACTGAGTATTCAGAATTTTTGCATTTAATTCACTAATGTAGAATTAGCACTTCTGTTTGCTGCCTATAAGGTGGATTCTCAAGGGTTCAACATGGCGCCTTTCCCCCAAATACACACCCTTAGTTAAAATGGGTGTGTCTGACTCAGCACAGAGCCAACACTGCTACTAAGCAATCAACCCTAAGCGTTACTGACGGGGATCAAAAGGGCAAAAATATGGTCTGTGCATTGCAGAGTGAATCAGAAGAGGGCTGACTTAGGGGAGAATTGCTGCGAATATTGGCAGAAGTTTAAGAATAAACTGCTTTTTAAATACTAAGATTCTGATGTCATATAATTCAAAAGTCCTCTATGATCTCTTCTTTAAAAAGGTTACCTTCTCAACTTGCTGATTTCTGTTCTGTTCAGTCTTCCAGAAACAACCCTGTAGTCATTGTTGCATTTCCTCCTTTGTTTCTCACATCTAATCAGGTGGCACAATGCAGAGGAAAAAGTGGATTTTGGAGGAAAATGGATCTAGGTTCATGTTTTGCCTCTGCTTCTTACTCGTTCATTTTTCTCAACAGTAAAATCACATGTAGTTGTTACTGAAACAATGTGAGTTTCCTAGCTCCTTTTTCATCTTCTTTTCTCACAGTCTTTCAAATTTCTCTCCACTCCTACTGCTACTGTTCATCAACTCATACTTACAATACTGTAATAAGTTCCTATACCAAAGTTTTTCTTTCTAACTTTCTTACTGCCCCAACATAGATGAGGGATATGGCACATTCTCACCAGATATGTGATTCCTTAGGGCAATGATTTTCATCTGGAGATGTATGGGGAAAAGAAATTAACCAGAATCAAAGGAAGTTCTGTTTTGAAAGCAAACAAACAAAAGATAAGCTCTCAAGAGATTTTGATCAACTCCTGTATGCAGTAGCTTATATCTCACATTGAGAATGACCATAAACTTTTCCTTGACTCTGAGACTCTCCTTGGCTCAGTCCTATACAACATACAGCACTGACATATAATAACATAATAGTAGCTGACACTCATATAGAACTTCGTAGTATTAAAATCTTTTCTTATCTGAGATCTCATTTAACTCCCCAATAACACACCACATAGTAGATATTATTATGTGCATTTCACAGATGAGGAAACAAGCACAGAATAGTTAAGTAACTTGACAAAGCTCACATAGTGAGTGTATGCACAGTAGAATTTACTCGGGCCGGTATGGCCACAAAACACATAGCCCTGGATCCTGGTAGCTGCTGGAAGTTTGTAGTTCCCAATATTTGCCAGCTTCTCTGGCCTTTGGCTACTGGGCTAACTGGCTTGATTCATGCCTTTCATTAATACATTTTCAGATCACAATTAGTTGATTCATGGCCCTGACCTGACATGGCTCCAGTTTTGTTCAGATTCCTGTGTCATGCCACTGCCTCAGGTTTATGTCAAACTATTCCTTGCTCCTCTCCTCCCCTGTCACTTAAAATCTTCCATTCTTTAAGGTCTAGCTCAGGTTCACAGTCCTGGCAAAGCCTTTTTCGGCCGTTTCAGCTCAGTTTTTCTCCCTTCTCTGACACCTCTAAGCATTTATTATTTGTAGTGCATAAGTGAGCATTTTATCACAAAATGGTTTTCCAGTAATTGTTTCATGGGAACTGCTTATCTCTTCACTAGATTATGGATTCTTTGTTGGCACAAACTGTGTCCTATACATAAGTGTATTCTTCCTGTCTGACATGGTAGTACCGCCACCAGTTGCCATCACTTTGGTTCTGACTCATGGTGACCTCATGTACTTTGCAGTAGGACTGCTGTGCTCCATAGATTGCAGTGGTTGTGATCTTTCAGAAGCAAATCTCCAGGTCTTTCTTCTGAGGCACCTCTGAGTGGATTGAAACCACTATTTTGCTTAGTCAGTGAGCACTTAACTATTTGAGCCACCCAGTACTGTTGTTGTTGCTGTTATGTGCTGTCGAGTTGGACCTGATTCATAGTGACCCCTCCTTGGGTTTCCGAGGTAGTATCACTACGGAAGTAGATTGCCCAACCTTCCTTCCAAGGAGTGGCTGGTGGGTTTGAACCGCCAGCCTTCCGGTTAGCAGTCAAATGCCTCATAAATATATGTTCATAGCTCAAAATTATCCAGAAACTATATTTCCCTTTTTCTTCAGTTTCATGTTTCTCCTCAAACTCACAGTGCTTATCACAGTGGGAGAAGTATAGCAGGTACTCAGTGAAAGCTTGCTCAATGTTTGAATATTTACTTGTTTTCTTATGAGAGGCTTTTTACAGAGAGTGGCTAAAAATATACTCTGAAGCCAGACTGCCTGAGTTCTACCACTTACTAATCCTATGACCTTAAGAATAGTCACGTTGTCATCTTACATCTCAGTTTCCCCATCTATAAAACAGGGATGGTATGAGTAACTACATGTTAGGATTGTTGTGCATATTAACTATGATAAATCCGTACAATAAATTCAGTACCTAGAAGATGACAAGTGCTTTAATTGGCTTTTTCATTTTCTCCACAGCCATCATCTCTCTGTCTTCTTTCACTACTTGTTCATTTCTTCTGCATCACATATAATTTATAAGAATGTGACTAGTGTTTATATGTAGTCTCTTCTAATTGTGTCCCATATAACTTGTCTCCCAATGAGAGATTTCCTCAGTGTGCTTATTTCTTAACATTTGCAATTACTATAGAACCAACTACTTAAATGCACTCTTACATACAGTGCAAATGTGCAGCTGAACGTTGGACCTTCAGGAGAACAGTACAGAAAAACATTAAAGTTGAATTGATTTGTGTTATTCATGCATCATCCTTAATGTCTTTAAACAGTTCCATTTATTGGTTTGGTAAACTCAGAGAAAGGTTGATACACTGTTTGGATATTTTAGTGATTTTTCAACATTAAATTAACTCTTCTCTAAATCTTTCTTTGCAGCTGCTAGTTGAAGCCAATCTAATATACTCATTGATGGGTATCAGACTAAGTCATTTTTCTGACTAAAGAACTCAAAGAGATTCCTGTATTAAAAAACAGGGTTTCTTCTTTTCAAGTGAGACATTTGAGTGATAGATACTGTGTGTGTGTGTGTGTGTGTGTATCCTCCCTCCCAATTTTGAAGAGTTAATATGATAATTTTCCCTTTATTTCTCCTTATAATGTCCTCAATAGAAATCTGAGTAATCCTGTTTGCTGGAAGGCAAAAAAAAAAAAAAAAAAAAGTATGCTTTAAAAAAAATTTTACTGTGATTTGAGTGAAAGTTTACAGAGCAAATTGTTTTTCCATTCAACAATTCATACACATTTAGTTTTGTGACATTGACTGCAACCCTCACAATGGAATAGCATTCTTTCTGCTTTTTCCTGTGTTTCCTGTTTCCATTTGTCTTTCTTTGCTATCCTCTCCTGCCTTCTGAGCTTTATCACTGGTCAAAATCTGCTCTTTAGATCTTGTATGGCTAACTGTTCTAAAGAATGTGTACCTCTCTGATGTTATTGTTCACCTTGTAGGCCTATTGCTTGGCTGAAAGTTGAGTGATGGAGATAAGTTCAATTCCAGGCTTGAAGGGTGACTAAGGGCCACAGTCTCAGGGGTTCCACCAGTCTCTATCAGACCAGTAAGTCTGGTCTTTTTTATGATTTGGGGTTTTGTTCCACATTTTTCTCTCACTCTATCCAGGCCCTTCCATTATGATCCCTTTCAGAGTGGTCAGTAGTGGTGGCAAGGCACCATCTAGTTCTTGTATCAGGGTCATGGAGTTTGGGGTTCACATAGTCCATTAGTCCTTTGGACAATTTACTTCCATGCATCTTTGATTTTCTTCAATCTTCTTTGCATCAGATGTAGAGAGACCAATAGTTGTACCTTAGGTGGTCACTTGCTGACTTTAAGACCCTAGTCACTACTCACCACAGTAGGACGTAGTATGCTGTCTTTGTAAACTATGTTATGCCAATTGAGTTAGCTGTCCCGAGACTGTGGTCCTAAACCCACAAGTCCATCCAGTGATTTATTACCTAAAGCTGTTTGGTTGTGGCTAAGAAGTTTTCATAACTTCACCACCTAATTGCTCTACTGGATATATTTACAACACATACAAATATGTATGTAGAAATATCCTCTGCTAAACGTATATATGGGGAAGAGCACAAATGATGCTGTAACATTGATTATCCATTTGCAGGAAAATGAGACAAGATCCATCCATATCGCACACCAAAAGAAAAGACTAAATCAGGATAGATCCAAGACCTAAATGTAAAACTTAAAACTATAAATATCATCAAAGAAAAAATAGGGGTAAACTTTGTTGTTGTTTTTAAGTCCTGTTGAGTCATCTCTGACTCATAGTGACCCTATGCACAGCAGAACAAAACACTGCCCAATCTTGTGCCAGCCTCACGATCCTTGCTATACCTGAGCCCATCATTGCAGCCACTGTGTCTATCCATCTCATTGAGGGCCTTCCCCTCCTTTGTTGACCCTCCACTTTACCAAGCATGATACCCTTTTCTAGGGAATGGTTCCATTGGACAACGTGACCAAAGTAGGTGAGA
>NW_006921975.1:1509491-1518953 GCF_000298275.1 Orycteropus afer afer
TCCAGCTCTCACATGCATAAGAGGTGATTGAAAATACCATGGCTTGGGTTAGGTGCATCTTAGTCTTCAAAGAGACATCTTTTCTCTTCATCGCTTGAAAAAGGTCTTTTGCAGCAGATTTCCCCAATAAGGGGCAAACTTAGGGGCCATAATTTATGGCATAAAAAATCTAGCAAATATAACCAAAAATGCACAACAGCAGAAGATAAACTTGATGACGAGAACCACCTCAAAGTTAAATACTTACACACATCAAACAATTTCTCCAAAAGAGTGAATAAGAACCTGCAGATTTGGAAAAAAAAAATTTGGCAATGACTAAACCAACAAAGGACTAATTTCTAAAATTTATAGAAAACTTCAACACCTCAACAACAAAAAGATGAGCAACTCAATTAAAAAATGGGCAGAGTATATGAACAGACACTTCACCAAAGAAGACATTCAGGTGGCCAACAAACACATGAATGCTTTCAATCTTTAACCATTAGAGAGATGGAAATCAAAACAAGATATTCTCTTACCCCAGCAATAATAGCAAAGTTCAATAAGACAGAAAGCAACAAATCATGGTGAGGGTATGAAGAGATTGGAACTATCGTACACTGCTAGCAGGACTGTAAATTGGTACAACTGCTGTGAAAAATGGTATGGTGCTCCCTAAAAATTTGGAAGCAGAAATACCACTTGATCCAGCAATCCCACTACTGATATATATCCTAGAGAAATAAGAGCAACAACACAAATAGATGTATGTACATCCATGTTTTTGCAGCATTATTTCCAATAGCAAAGGGATGGAAAAAACCTAAGTGTTCAACAGCAGGTGAATGAATAAACAAACTATGGTACATACACACAATGGAATACCATGCAACTTTAAAGAATACCGAAGAATCCTTGAAACACCACATAATGTGAATGAACCTGGAAGACATTGTGCTGAGTGAAATAAAAAACAAAAACAAAAAACTCACTGCCCTTGAGTCAGATATGACTCATAGCGACCCCTCCTTGGGTTTCCGAGGCGGTATCACTACGGAAGTAGAGTGCCCCATATTCCTTCTGAGGAACAGCTGGTGGGTTTGAACTGCCAGCTTTCTGGTTAGCAGTCAGATGTCTTAGGCATTAAAAATACTACATGAGTCCATCATTATAAAAAGTCAAGGAAAGATTTTCACACAGAAAGAAACATTCTTTGAAGGTTACCAGGGATGGGAGGGGAGAGGAGGGAAAATCACCAAATAGATAATGGTTGGTATGTGCCGTCGAGTCGAACCCGACTCATAGTGACCCCTCCTTGGGTTTTCGAGGCAGTATCACTACGGAAGTAGATTGCCCCATCTTCCTTCTGAAGAGTGGCTGGTGGGTTTGAACCGTCAGCCTTCTTTCTGGTTAGCAGTCAGATGCCTTAGGCACTATGCTACCAGAGCTCCCAAGTAGACATGTATTAATTTGAGTGAAGGGAAAGGCAATATCCAGTAAGGGGATGATCAGCACAATATCACTAAGGCAAAGGAAGACACGGAGAGGTGCACAGGAGTTAGACAACAAAGGGAAATACTATTACATACATAATCATACAATATCAGGACAAACAATAATCTATAAGAGGATATATATGCAGACAGGCAAAATAGTATGCTGAATTTAATACAAATAATAATAACAATGAAGCAAATGCATTTACAAATGAACAGAAACTTAAAATTTGCCTGTAATAGACCCTCATTGAAAGAATTACTAAGATATGCACTTTAGAAAGAAGGGAATTGAACTGAGAAGGAAGAAATAAAATGAAGACAATATTTTGAGCAAAGAAATTGGTATATATGTGAGTAAATATAAAGAAGCATTGATGATAAAAGCAATTATAATAGTTTTGGAAGAGTGTGGATTTTAGAGGATGAGAATATTGATAAAATCCAGGCTCTCCTATTTACCTTCTGTTGGTCCACAAGCATATTACTTCTCTGTGCTTCAATTTCCTTATTTGTATATTGGGAGAACTACAATAATATCTACATAATATAGATGTTTAAATATTAGAAGTAATATATGTAAAATTCCTGCTATGTGTTCAATCTATGCCCTTAAACATGGCAAATCATAATATGAACAATTGTAGAGACTCAACAAAATGCTGCTAGTAATCACAAATGGCATGGGAGATAGTGGGCATATTGACTAAGTAATGGTCATGTGACTGTCTCCCAGAATATTTCAAAGGGTAGCATTTAGCATACTGGGTCTTGTACTTTGGTTAGAGACCTAGTCTTCAGCTTATTGGGTTGTTGTTGCAATTAGCTGCTGTTGAGTCAGCTCTGACTCATGGAGAGCCCATGTACAACAGAGCAAAATGTTGCCTGGTCCTGTAACATCTTCACAATCTTTGGCATGTTTGAGTCTTGTTGTGACCACTGTATATTTTTGAGTGTCTTCCAATTACAGGGCTGATCTTCCAGCACTGTACAGTTGACCTTGAACAACACAGGTTTGGACTGCATAGGTCCACTTATATGTGGATTTTTTTCAAGATATGGGTCTTGGAGAAATTCAAGAGCTGATAGACACCACACCAGAGGACTTGCCAGAAGAAGACTTGATGGATATGAGTGCTTCTGAACCAGTGCCAAACAATGAGGAAGAAGACATAGAAGAAGCAGTGCCAGGAAACAAATTTACATTAGGCAATCTGGCAAAATCATTCCAATTACTGAAGACTGCTTTTGACTTCTTCTATGGCATGGACCCTTCTATGGTATGGGCACTTAAACTAAAGTAAGTGGTGAAAGAAAGATCGGTACCATATAGAAATATTTTTAGAGAATGAAAAAAGCAAAAAAAAAAAAAAAGACAGAAATTACGATGTATTTTCGTAAAATTACGCTAAGTGTGCCTGCCTCTCTTGCCTCCCCTTCTACCTCCTCCTCCACTGAGACAGCACACCAACCCCTTCTCTTTCTCCTCGTCCTCATCTTACTCAACACAAATACAAGGAGGATGAAGACTCTTATGATGTTCCATTTCCACTTAAAGACTAGTAAATAACTTCCATGCCATACACTTAATCAACTTATTTGTTAGGTATGTGTGTATCTTCATATGAAAATCTAGTAACTGTATGGCAAGAACTGTATTAATCGACTGCTCATGTTATTGGTAAGGAGTCAACAGTAGGATATTAGTAGTTAAGTGTTAAGTGTTTGGGGAGTCAAAAGTTATATGCAGATTATTGACTATCCAGGGAGTTGGTGCCCTTCATCTCTGTGTTGTTCAAAGACCAACTGTACTGGATAATATTCTGTTGTGATCCACAGGATTTTCTTTGACTAATTTTCATAATTAGTTCACCAGACCTTTCTTCCTACTCTGTATTAGTCTGGAAGCTCCACTGAAACCGGTCCACCATGGATGGCCCTGCTGGTATTTGATACACCAGTGGCATGTCTTCCAACATCATAGAAACACACAAGCCACCAGACTATGACAAACTGAGAGTAGAGTGGTGGCCTGTTGGCTTATATGTCTGGTATTGCCAGCACACTGGGAGTGGATTCATCACTCAGGCAGATGCATACTAACTAATCTCAGAAGACTGATATATAAAACTCGAATGCCAGCACATTAATGAATGAGAAGCAACATAATTGCCTCAGACTAAAACACTTTTTTTTTTTTTTTTTTTTTTTTTACATAACCAGAGATTCTTTGCCTGTAGGCTGACCTACAGGGGAAGCAAAATGATAAGCGGAATACTAGTGTATTAAATCATAATGAGAAAAAAAATTACAGAACTGGAATGTGTAAAGTCTCTATGACTAACACATCCTGTCACTCTAGGCAGATAAATATGGGAAGACAAGTCAAAATTTTATGACCTTAACCAAGTCACTTAACCATGAGCTTGATGAGCTTTGAATGAAGTCAAGGTGAATCACATGAAATGAATATTTAATACCATCAAATTAAGACAGATTGACACATCACAAACAAAGGGGAGTCTTCCCAGTGGGAATAACACACTTGATGTCCATGATCTCAAAACTCCTTTAGTTATTATCACAAGAGAGATGGATGGTATTTCTAATGGAATTGGAATGCAGCACGCTTTGGCATCATCTTCTCCCTTGGACGATGCTTACAAGGATGGGCACTGCCAAAGGTCAATATTTTCTCATTGAGTATTATTTTTCCTATGCCTATCTGCCCAATTTCTTCTTCTCACAGACACATTTTCTTTCTTTTTAAATTGTGATTTGTGTGAAAGTTTACAGAGAAAATTGGCTTTCCATTCAACAATTCATATGCATTTTGTTTGGTGACATCGATTACAGTCTCTGCAATGTAACCACGCTCTTCCCACTTCCTCCCTGTGTTTACCATTTGCCTCCTTCCTTCTTTCCTATTCCTTCCTGCCTTCTGAGCTTTATCCCTGGACAAGTGCTGCCTTTTGATCTCTTACGGTTGATTGTTCTAATGAGTGTGTACCTCCCTTCTAGGCCTGTCTACTGCTTGGCTGAAAGTTGAGCCACAGGAGAGGGTTCAGATCCAGGCTTGAAGAGTGACTAATGGGCACTGTCTCAGGGGTTCCACCAGTCTCTATCAGACCAGTAAGCCTGGTCTTTTTTATGATTTTCAGTTTTGGTCCACATTTTTCTCCCACTCTAGCTGGGACCTTCTATTGATACCTGGGTACCATCTAGTTCTTCTGATTTCATAGTCATGAAGCTGGGGCTCACATGGTCCATTAGTTCTTTGGACTAATTGGTTCCTTGTGTGTTTAATTTTCTACACTCTTCATTGCTTGGATGGAAGGAGATGATTGCTCACAAGCTTTTAGGACCCCAGTCACTACTCACCAAAATAGGATGTAGAATGTTGTCTTTGTGCACTATATTATGGCAATTGACCTTAGTATCCCCTAAGAATGTGGTCCTGAGCCCCCAGGCCCAGTGACTCATTTCCTCAAAGTATTTGGTTATGGCTAAGAAATTTTCAAAACTTTGTCCCCTGTATGTGCTATTATATTCATCAATAAATTTGCTGCACGTATAAATACAAAACCATTATAAATTCATAGTGGTAGTCCCATTTGCCTTCCCACCACTGTTCAGCCTGAGAGTCTATGTATCCACGCATAGCTTTCATAGACATGTTCTTCATTTAGATATATTAATACAGTTAATCAGGTTAGAGTCTACTTCTGTTGGCCTATAACACGTTTTTTGAAAGCTATGCTACCTATTTCTGTTCTGATCTATTATGTGTTTATTTCTTAAAAATTTGAAGGCAATCTTATTGCCCTCTTTTCTAAGTGCTTGTTTATGTGTGTGTGAGACATAGTATCTAATTGCAGCCTCCTATATGAAGTTGATATTACTGACCCATCATTTATTATTCAGTTGAATGCATTTTGGCCTATCTCATCCCTGTGAAAAATGAAAGTTACATATGCTTTAGGTTGTTCTTCCAATAGTGGGGGATGGATTTACCCTGAGTCACCCATACACTTGTTGCCAAATTTCTAGTGGCTCAATTGCTAGATGTTATTAGTGCTCCAGCAGCCCAGACTAATAGGGAAAGGAAAGAACCTTGGAACATGCAGTGCCAAGGCCTAGGAGTCTGACTTACTTGTAGTACTATACTGTGTGGAGGTAGACTCATAGTCCACAGTGATCTCATTTGGTGGAATCTGGCTCTTCTGTGGTCAGCTTTCGGAGTCTCTGGGTGGTGCAAATGGTTAAGTGCTTGGCTACTAACCAAAAGGTTGACAGTTTGAACTTACCCAGAGGCACCGCTGAAGAAAGACTTGGCAATCTCTTGAAAGCTCACAGCCAAGAACTGTGCTATGGAGAACAGTTCTATTCTGACACATACAGGCTTGCCATAAGCTAAGTTGATTCAATGGTAACTGTTCTTTGGTGGTTATGTTTTTTTGCGTGAATATATGGTCAGCATTTATATCTAAGGGTAATCTCATGGATGGCATAGCAGTTGTGCAAGAGTTTATGATACTTAGAGTCATGTAGGAAACAGGGCTGTAGTTTGAAAATTCTTTAGGTTTGAGGTAAGTCTCCAGGCCGTACAGAGACAAAATTTAGCCCCTAAGTAAAAGAATTTTGAAGTTGTTCATCAGGGAATCAAGATCCCAGTCAAATGGAACTGAAGTTCACACAGTGTCTGAAAAGCGTTATTTTGCATCTTCATCCCCACCCCTAGAAGCAGAAGAATGGACTAGATGAATTGAAGTTAACACATTAAACTTATATGTCATGATCTTCCTAAGAGAGCAGAGACTAGGGATAAGGGGTGGGAGTGTGGGAGACCCAACTTTATTCAACTATATTTCTGGTCAGATGAGCTTTCTAATATAAATGGAGTTATGAGAAGAACATTACCACTTTCTTTTCAAGAAAGCTTTTGAGATTCAAATAATTTACAATGGAATTCAAAGGCATGAATGAGCTTCCGATGCCAAAGATGAAAAGTGAGAATTGTATATATAATCTATTGACTTCTTTTATAGTGTTTGGCTTTTGTGATGAGAGGAATTATAGGTTTTGGAGGTTATATAAAGGTTACTTAAAAATGGAATTTGTGTGGGGAACTGGAATATCCATGTCTACAAGTATATCCAGGAGCAGAAGTCTAATAGAGGAAAGACAGACTGAATTTTTCTGTTCTTCAAATATATTTCTTGGACTGAATCTAAATTGATCAAAAGCAGCTTTGAATAAAATTCTTTTCCAGATATTCACTTCATGTGATTACTATTCCTCTTTCTCTAAAAAAAATTATGGGTTCAACTCTCAGTTCTGTGTTTATGACCCCCAAGTCAATATTTTAACCCCCTCTGCTTCTTTTAAATTCCCCAAATATCTCTGATATTCACTGGACATCTTCACTTGGATGTCATACAGGACTCTCAAAGTCCACAGATATTTTCCTATATTCCCTATGTTTGTATGTTGTATCAATAACTCACAGACTCAGACTCTCAGAGCTTAACAATTTGCCTGATCTTATACAGCTGGTAAACGATGGAGCAAGGACTGGAATCCAGATATTCTGATTTCAAGTCCATACGTTGTTGTAGTGGATTGGACCAGGTGTCAGACGATCAAACATTTGAATCTGACAATCCAGATGCTTCTCACTTCAGCTTTACCCTTTCTTTCCAACCTTGCTTCTCACCACTTTCCCTTATGTTTTCTTTGTCTGGTCACACTATGCTCCTTTTAGTTAGACAATTGTACCTGACAATTTTTCCTTTTCCATTCACTTCACTCGGCATGATTTCCTTCATACCTACATTCAGTCTTGTCTGATATTCATGGACCAGTGCAAGGGTCATCTTTTCTATACCTCTTCTCTGATCCATCTCAGCTTAAAGTGCCCTCTCCCTCCAATAAATGACCATAGCAGTTTATCTGTACATCACTCATGGTGCTTATCACTTTTTACCTTGTACAGTTAATTTATCAGAAATCTATTGAGTGCCTTCCATGTGCCATTTCTATTTGAAATGCAGGGATACCTCACTGAACAAGCTAACCATGGTCACTGGCATCATGATGCTCATAGTCTAATCAGAGAAGAAAAGCAAGTTACCAAGCAATGCTCATGGAGTCTATTATATGAGTTAAGAGCAGGTGCTATGGGGACGCCAAAAAAGGACATTTAACCCAGACTTAGAAAGATGGGGACAGTAAGGGCCTGTTGGAGGAGATGACACTGGAACTTCTTTAGAGAAGAGTCCTTGCTTGATCAACATTTCCCTCCAGGACCCATCCAGCTCTGTGATGTGTATGAAGTAGGTTCTCTATGGCAGCAGACTATTGCACTTCCTCTGTGGGCATACTCCCTTATCTTAATTGTTTTCCTGACATTGGGACTGTAGTTATAGTTAACACTTGATGGTAGATGTCTAAAGACATCAGATTGGATTTGAGTTAAGGTTTTTCCTCGCTGGTTGTCCCCTTTCACTCGTGCCCTATTCTTCTTAAATGATAGTATATTTGACCACATGCTCATTGCAAAAAGCTTTATATAATCCTTGTAGAACACCCTTATATATTCTCTTCATAGAGCTTATCATTGCTTGTGATTGTATATGTGAATGATTATTTAATACACGTCTGTCTTCCATAAAAGATCAACACCTCAATAAAGGAAAGGATTCTCTTTTGCTTTGAAATAATCTCTAGGTTCTAGTACAGTATGTAGCACTTAGTAGCCATTCAGTAAATATTTGTTGAATGAATAAATGAATTGTTTAAATAGCCAAAATTCAATATAATTTCTTTCCACTTAATATGAAGGATGGTTTTATCACTCTATGTTGGAACAAAAATGATGAGCTGTGAGAAAATCTTCATATTATAGATTCTCTCTCTCTTTTTAATTTTGCAAGGGAAAAACACTGTTTTTTTTTTTTTCCATAAAAAGACAAGAGACATACAGATAGATATACATGTGTATATATAGCTTCCTAACAGGTCTCCCGGCTTCTAATCTTGCCCCTCCAGACTCTATTCTCAGCATAGCAGCCAGAGTAATTCTTTTAAAAATGTAAATTAACGCATGTTACATTTCTTCTTAAAACCCTCTCGATGAACTCAATGTGAAACCAAACTTCTTACCACAATTTACAAAACCTTCCACGAGCTTCCCCTGACCGCTTCTCTGCCTCGGTATCTCCTGCTCTCTTCCTTGTGCTCATTCTACACTAGCTTGCTTTCTGTCACTTGAACTTGTGTTCTTTTCCTTCTGGAGACCTTGGTATGTTCTCTTCTTTGTGCTTGGGGTGCTTTTCCTCTAGATATTTTGCAAGACTTATTCAAAGAGGCCTTCCCTGGCTACCTCACTTAAAGCATTCCCGCATCATATCAGCCACTCTATCCTGTTACCTAGTTTTATTTTATTTTCATAGCAATTATCATTATCTGAAATAATCTTTTTTACTTGTTTACTTTTGGGGAAGAATATAAGATCACCCTCCATGAGAGCAGGGATTTTTTCTGTTTTGTTCATGGTTATATTTTCAGCATCTAGAACAGAGTGGCTTGCATGTTGCTGTGATGCTGGAAGCTATGGAACTGGTATTTCAAATACCAGCAGGGCCACCCATGGTGAACAGGTTTCAGTAGAGCTTCTTTGGAAGAAGGACAGGGCCATCCACTCCCAAAAATATTGGCCACTGGAAATGTTATGATTGGCAGTATCTTAATCTGATATATTCCTGGAAAGCTTTATGAATAGCAGTGAAGTATTGTCTGATATAGTGCCAAAAGATGAGAACCTCAGGTTGGAAGTCACTCAAAATATGACTGGGGAAGAGCTGCCTCCTCAAAGTCAAGTCAATCTTTTTTTTCTTTTTTTTTTATTAGGATTTGGGTGAAGATTTACAGAGTAAATTCACTTTTCATACAGCAGTTCACATATACTTTGTCTCATGTC
>NW_006921975.1:1526703-1528443 GCF_000298275.1 Orycteropus afer afer
TGTCTGTGTTAATTGGTTTCCCTTTTCTTTGTTGAAGAGGGTCTGTGCAATCCTTCTGCCTAGTCCGCCATCTTGCCCCGCCTCTCCGAGTCAAGTCAATCTTAATGATGTGAATGGAGTAAAGCTTTAAGGACCTTCACTTGCTGATGTGGCATGACTCAGAATGAGAAGAAACAACTACAAACATTCATTATTAATTGGAACATGGAATGTATGAAGTATGAATCTAGGAATATTGAAAGTTGTCAAAAATGAAATGGAACACATAAACATCAATAATCATTAGTGAGCTGAAATGGTATTGGTATTGGCCATTTTGAATCAGACAGTCATATGGTCTATTAGGCCAGGAATTACAAATTAAAGAGGAATGGTGTCACATTCATCATCAAAAAGAACATTTCAAGATCTATCCTGAAGTATCATGCCATTAGTAATAGGATAATATCCATACACTTACAATGAAGACTAGTTAATACAAATATCATTCAAATTTAAGCACCAACTACTAAAGTCAATGATGAAGAAATTAAAGATTTTTACAAACTTTGGCAGTCTGAAATTGACCAAATATGCAATCAAGATGTATTGATGATTACTGGGAATTGCAATGTAAAAGTTGAAAACAAAGAAGAAGCATCAGTAGTTGCAAAATATAGCCTTGGTGATAGAAATGATGCTGGAGATCATACAATAGAATTTTGCAAGGCCAATGATTTATTCACTGCAAATATCTTTCTTCAACAACATAAATTGTGACTATATACATGGAACTCACCAGATGGAATATACAGGAAATCAAATTGACTATATCTCTGGATATAGTCAATATCATAAGTCAAAAAAGGCCAGAAACTGACTGTGGAACAGAACATTAATTGCTCATATGCAAGTTCCAGCTGAAACTGAAGAAAATTAAAACAAGCCCACGAGAGCCAAAATAGAACATTGATTATATCCCATCTGAATTTAGAGACCCTCTCAAGCATAGACTTGATGTATTGAACACCAATGACTAAAGACCAGAAAAGCTGTGGGATGACATCAAGGACATCATACATGAAGAAAGCAAAAGGTCATTTAAAAGACAGGAAAGGAAGAAAAGACCCAAATGGATGTCAGAAGAGACTCTGAAGCTTGCTCTTGAATGGAGAGTAGTTAAAGTGAATGGAAGAAATGAAGAAATGAAAGAGCTGAACAGAAGATTTCAAAGGGCATCTTAAGAAGACAAAGTCCATTATTATAATGAAATGTGCAAAGTCCTGGAGTTAGAAAACCAAAAGGGTAGAACACACTTGCCATTTTTCAAGCTGAAATAGCTGAAGAAATAATTCAGGCCTTGAATTGCAATATTGAAAAATTCTATGGGTAAAATATTGAATGATACAGGAAGTATCAAACAAAGAGGGAAAAAACACACAGAGTCACTGTACCAAAACAAATTGGTCGATTTTCAACCATTTCAGGAGGTAACATATAATCAAGAACCAATGGTATTGAAGGAAGAAGTCAAGATTGCACTGAAGGAACTAGTGAAAAACAAGGTCCCAGGAATTGAAGAAATACCCATTGAGGTCCTATAAGTTTATGTATATGATCTGAATTCCCAGATGTATAGTAGAGCTGACATGTAGTCACTGCTTGGTCACAGCCAGCTACCCAGAAGGACCGAGTAGTTGAACCTGTGGGCTCGAGACCATAGTTGCAGAGGACATCAAGCTCAATTGGCATAACATACTA
>NW_006921975.1:1529181-1531032 GCF_000298275.1 Orycteropus afer afer
TAAATAAAGAATTGCTAGTTGTCACAATTGGGCCAATAAGCAATATCATAATAAAGAGAAAGACTATTGGGAAAAAAAAAAAAAAGAAAGAAATACCCATTGAGATGTTTCAACAAATGAATACAGCACTGGAGGCTCCTGTTTATGCCAAAAATTTGGAAGACAGCTACCTGGCCAACCAACTGGAAGAGATCCATATTTATGCCATTCCATAGAAAGGTGATCCAACAGAATGTGGAAATTATTGAACAATATTTGTATCACATGCAGATAATATTTTACTGAAAATAAAAACAGTTTCAGCAGTACATCGATAGAGAACTGCCAGAAATTCAAGGCAGATTCAGAAGTGGATGTGGAATGAAAGATATTATAGCTGATGCCATAAGGATCTTGGCTGAAAGCAAATAATACTACAAAATATTTACCTGTGTTTTATTGACTATACAAAGGCATTTGACTGTGTGTGACAAATTATAGATAACATTACAAATAATGGGAATTCGAAAACACTTAATTTTGTTCATGAGGAACCTGTACATAGTTTAAGAGGCAGTCATTTCAACAAAACTAGGAGTTACTGAATGGTTTAAAATCAGGAAAGGTGTATATAAGGGTTGTTTCCTGTCACCATACTTATTCAATTTGTGTGCTAAGCAAATAATCTGAGAAGACTCATTAACAGCCTGTGATATGCATATTGCACAACTTTGCTTGCTGAAAGTGAAGATGATTTGAAGGACTTACTGATGAAGATCAACAATTCCAGCTTTCAGTATGAATTACATCTCAATATAAGGAAAACAAAAATCCTCACAACTGGACCAATAGACACAATCATGAAAAAAGGATCAAAGTTTAAAGTTGTCAGGGATTTAATTTTATTTAGATCCACAATCAATGCCTATGGAAGCAGCAGTCAAAAAATCAGAAAGTGTATTGCACTGGGCAAATCTGCTGCAAAAGACCTTTTTAAAGTGTTAAAGAGCAAAGATGCCACTTGGAAGACTAGTGTGCACCTGACCCAAGCTATGATATTTCCAGTAGCCTCATATGCATGTTAAAGCTGGATAGTAAATAAGGAAGATCGAAGAATTGATGCATTTGAATTGTGGTGTTGGTAAAGAATTCTGAAAATACCGTGGACTGCCAGAAAAATGAACAAATCTGTCTGGAAGAAGTACAGCTGGAATGGCCATGTACTTCAATTGTGTTGTCAGAAGGTACCAGTCCCTGGAGAATGATATCATGCTTGGTAAAGTAGAGGGTCTGCAGCAAAGGGGAAGACCCTCAATGAGATGAGTTGACAAGGTTGCTGGGATGATGGGCCCAAACATAGCAAATACTGGGGTGTGGGGCAGGACTGGGGATTGTTTTGTTCTGTTGTAAAACAGATCAGAGTCTGGCATAGAGTACATGTTCATTAAATATATACTGAATCAATAACTATTTTATCATGATCTATCTCCTTCAAAAGACTATAAGCTTCTAAGAGCAGAGGTCATGCCTATTTTCCTTCACCTTTTTATCCCCAGTGCCTTGAAGGATGCTTAGGATGTGGTAAGTGTTCAATAAGCATTTGCTGAGTTGAATATAGACATCTATATATATTGTGTGGACTCCTAATTTCTTTTTAACATTTATGTACCCTTTCTGAAATCCTAGGTTCTCCTGGGGACCCCCAGCAATGGACACAAACTTTTTTTTTTTTAATTGTGATTTGGGTGAAGATTTACAGAGCAAATTCACTATCCATACACCAGTTCACATACACTTTGTCTCATGTCACTGACCACAGTTTACCACAATGCAACAGCTCCCCTCCCACTTCCTCCCCATAGTTACCTCTTC
>NW_006921975.1:1531587-1535232 GCF_000298275.1 Orycteropus afer afer
TACTCACCAAAGTAGGGGGTGGAACAATGTTTTGTATAGTATGTTATGCCAATTGAGCTTGATGCCCCCTGTGACTATGGTCCCAAGACCTCAGGTTCAACTACTCGGTCCTTCTGGGCAGCTGGCTGTGACCAAGCAGTGACCACAACCTTGCCCCTTGTCAGCTCTACTATGCACCTGGGAATTCTGGTCATTCACATAAACTTATAGGACCATTGTCTGCCAACCCTGGAAACAAACTTTCTTTTCAAATTTGGAATCTCTAATTCATGTCCAAACTATGATTAATTCTTTCTTCTTACCCAACTTTGGCATCATCTATGATTTCTCCAACCTACAATTAGCTATTTGCCAAGTCAAGCAGATTTCAATTTTGGATCCACCCACACCTTTCATACCCACTGATGCTGTTTTTGTATAGGTCCTTGTTGCCTTTTGCTTGATATGTTACAGAAACCTTCTAATTCCTCTCCCTCACCTCCTAGCTATCCAGCACTTAAGATGCCAGAATAATCTTCTGAAAGTTTATATTTTTTCATATCATTTCTTTGTTCAAAAACCTCTAGACATACATGGCCATGTCTAATTGAACCCTGTCTGCAAATATAGAATTCTCATCCTAGCATTCAAGGCTCTTATTGATATTCTACCACCTTAGGTTTCCAGCTTTACTTTTCATTATTCACCTCATGAACCCTCCCATCCTTCCAAACTTGACTACTTGAAGATCTCTAACACATCCATGACTCTAATCATGCTGTTTTATTTGACTTATATGCCTTCTTTTTCATGTTTGTTTGCTGAAGTCTTTCCAACCATATCTTAAATACCATCTCCTCCACTTATGTCTTTCCTAAGGCAGACATAAGACAAATGCCAAAATAAGGTTTGTTTAAAAAAAAAAAAAAAACTTTTAATTGTAATTTGGGTGAAATTTTTCAAAGCAGATTTGTTTTACATTCAACAGTTCACAACATTTTGTTTCGTGACACTGGTTATATTCCTCTCGATGTAACAGCTCTCCTCCCACTTCCTCACTGTAGTTACCCTTTCCCTGTGTCCTTTTTACCTATGCATTCCTGCCTACCTACCTTTCTCCCTGTGAAAATGCTGCACTTCTGGTCTCCTATGGTTGATTGTTCTAAGGAGTGCATCTCTCTGGAGTAGGTGTTCAGCATGTAGGCCTGTCTGTTGTTTGGCTGAGAGTTAAGACATGGGAGTGAGTTCAATTCCAGGCCCAAAGGGTGACTTGGGGCCATAGTCTTGGGAGTTTTCCTAGTCTCTATCAGACCAGTAAGGAGCTCTGGTAGTTTAGTGCTACTAACCAGAAGGCTGACAGTTCAAAGCCACAAGTTACTCCTCAGAAGGAAGGTTGGGCAATCTACTTCCGTAGTGATACTGCCTCGGAAGCCCAAGGAAGGGTCCCCATGAGTTGGATATGACTTGATGGCAGTGAGCTTAGATCAGACCAGTAAGCTTAGTCTTCTTTATGATTTTGAGTTTTGTTCCACATTTTTCTCCCACTTTACCCAGGATCTCCAATTTTGATCCCTTTCTGAATGATTGGCATTGGTAGCCAGGCACCACCTAGTTCTGCTGGTCTCAGGTTCATATAGGCTGAGGTTCTCATGGTCTGTTAGTCCTTTGGACTGTTTCCATGTGTCTTTGATTTTCCTCATTCTTCTGGGCTCTGGACAAAGAGAAATCAATAGTTGCATCTTAGATGGCTGCTCACAAGCTTTTAAGACCCCAGTCACTACTCATGAAGTAAGATATAGAACAATATTTTTCCACACCATGTTATGCCAATGGAGCTTGATGTTCCCTGAAATCATGGTCCCCTGCAGACCCAGTGATTCAGGTGCTCAGTTGTGGCTAAGAAGCTATCCTAACTTTCCCTCCTGTTGGGTTTAAACTACATATGGACATTTTTATAGCACATAAAAATACATATGTAGGAATATCATCTGCCAAACCTATGTATGGGTATATTCCCATTCATCTATCCATACCTGATCCTCTTGCCTGTCTACCTATGCATCTTGTGTGTGGTGGTATCATGCAAGATTTCCAAATAAGTGGCTTTTATATTACATAAACTAAGATGGGTAGCATAACCCCAAGCCATAATAAACCACAAATGCCTGTGAGAGGGAAAGCTTTCTGGGGCCAGGGAATATATCTGTTCTTTTCACCATCATCTACCCAATTCCTAGCACAGTATCTGGCATAGTATATAATAAATAAGAATATGATAAATAAATATTGAATGACCTAGAGGAGGGGAAGATTACATTCTATATCACACTTTTTGAAGACAAGATTTTTAAAAAAATTATGCCATATCCCCTAGAGCCCTATATAGTTAATGTTCAATAACAGTTTGTATATAATGGGAAACATAGTGTCCTGTACCACAGTGCCATTACTTGAATACTGATTATCTTTTAACTCAGCTTGTATTGGGCCATTGTCATTAAAAAGATGTAGGTTTTGGGAAAAATGATGTATTGCTATTTCACTGACAGATTCAGAGAGGATGGAGTCAGAAAAGCCACACCAAGTGGTTTCATGGAGTCATTTAATATCTTCACATAAAGAAGATTGACTGGAAAACACTTAAAGGCCAAAGAAAGTTCTTAGAAAGATGATCAATCCAAAGAAACATTAGTTTTTATTGTAACATCACCAACAAGTCATTTTGATCAGTTTTTTGTGAAGGGAGTTAGCACCGTTTCATCTTGTGGCTTCTGGACTCTGGGACCAACCATTGGAATACAACAAAGCAACAAAAAAGAGTCCCACTGTGGGGGAGGTAGAAATGTAGTTTGTTGAAATTGCTGTTTGATGTCTCCCTTGATGTCTTCTCTTCTTGTTTCTTCTACAGATGCACAGGACTATGCATCTCTGCCCCACAATGGGCAGGAGACCCTCCATATCTGGTCTTTCCCCATATCCTCTTTCCATATCCAAACTGTCACAGTTGATTTGCTAAGAATGTAATGTTGAAGAAGACACAAATCAAGATGATAACTGGCTGCTTCTGACTGTAAGTGTGACATATCTACATTTTAGTGGATTTCTAGAAGTAAAGCTTTTACCCACCACTAACCAAAGGGTTTCAAGTGCCAAGGCAAGCTTGGAGATGTCACAGTGCCCTATCTGACTCTCTCTGTTCTCTGAGGACCAAATGCAGTTATAGAAGCCAAGAAGTTTAAAGAATTAATTTGTCCACTTGTCACTGGACATAATTGGGGATATATTTAATTATTTAATTTTTCTTTTTGGGGACGAGGGTATATTTAAAGCACTCGGAACTCATCAAAGACAAGTACTATTACTTAGGACTTAGAAGAGTTAGCTTGAAATCAGTAAAGTAGAAACACTACTTTATCGAGCAGGTGATAGATATATGTAACCCCTTACTTTAGGAAAGGATACAAACTGAAAATAGAAACAGGGTGGAAAAGAACTGAAAGAGATTCTTGGATGCTAGATCTAAGGGAAAGATACATATGCAGTGGGCCTAGCCCTAAATTTCTTCTTTTTTTTTTTAATTAGGATTTGGGTGAAGATTTACAGAGTAAATTCACTTTTCATACAGCAGTTCACATATACTTTGTCTCATGTCATTGACCAAAATTT
>NW_006921975.1:1535877-1536721 GCF_000298275.1 Orycteropus afer afer
CCCTGCGACTATGGTCCCAAGCCCGCAGGATCAACTACTCTGTCCCTCTGGGTAGCTGGCTGTGACCAAGTAATGACCATAACCTTGCCCCTTGTTAGCCCTAAATTTCTTAAGGGGATATTATAGGTGACAACAACCTCATATTGTTATAAAAGTCCTTATTTGACTGTATGATAGAACTAAGAATGCAGTTTCTTATATTCTTGTCTTAGTTCTTTTGGAAGCCTAATTACTTCTCTTTATCTCCCATTTACAATCTTCCCATCTTTTTCTCTTTGCTCCTCCCTTTTTGTTAGTATTGAATTGTGTCCCCCCCCCCAAAAAAAATGTGGTGGAATACTAACCCCTATGCCTGTAGATGTAATCTCATTTGGGGTTAGGTTTTTCTCTGTTGTGTTAATGAAGCCATATCAGTGTAGGTGTGTCCTAAACCTAATCACTTCTGAGCATAGACAAAGAGACAAGTTAACACAAATGAGAAGAAGATACATGCCATGTGACTCTAGCCAAGGAACCAAGTAAAGCTGAGTTTACAGAAGTTGAAAGAGACAAGTATCTTCCCCCAGTGTGGACAAAGAGAAAGCCTTCCCCTAGAGCCCTGAATTCAGATTTCTAGTTTCCTGAAGTTTAAGAAAGTAAGTCTTCACTTGTGGTATTTCTTTTATAGCAGCACTAGGAAACTAAGACACATTTCCAAAGCCAGAGGCATTTCAAACTTTTTCTCTCTCCAGCCTTAAGTACCTAGAGCTACGCTGTCCAATATAATAGCCAGTAGCCACACATGGCTATTTACATTTTTTTTAAATTGTGATTTGGGTGAAGATTTACAGAGCAAATTCACTTT
>NW_006921975.1:1538011-1543280 GCF_000298275.1 Orycteropus afer afer
TCCATTGTGTGTATGTACCATAGTTTGGTTATCCATTCCTCAGTTGATGGACATCTAGGTTGTTTCCATCTTTTGGCTATTGTACATAGTGCTGCGATGAATATGGGTGTGCATATATCTGTTCTTGTCATGGCTCTCTCTTCTTTAGGGTATATACCTAGTAATCGAATGGCTGGGTCAAATGATATTTCTAATTCCAACTTTTGAAGGAATCGACACATGGCTATTGAAATGTACAATTTAATTAATTAAAATTAAAATTTCATTTCCTCAGCTGCACTGGCTACAGTGTATTAGCTGAACTATTGGATAGCTCAGACAAAGGATATTTCCATTATTGCATAATGTTCTATTAGACTGCAGTAGATTAGAGCATTCCTCTTCCTCTCTCTCCCAAAGGCCTAGACATTAATAACATTGAAAACAAAACAATTTAACAGTGCATTCTAAACCAGGCAATGTGCTGAGCTCTTTATATACGTAGTCTCATTTAATCTCTTCAACACTCCTCTGAGCTAGGTACCATTCTCATCTTCATTTTATAGATGAGGAAACTGAGTTTCAGAGAGATTAAATGCCTTGTCTGAAGCCACACAGATAGTAAAGTGCATAGATGGGTCTGGAACCTGTGTTTGACCTCAAAGTCCATGCTTTTTAACTTGTCAACTACATTGTCTCCCATAAATCCCTCTTCTAGCTCTCATCATCCTTCTTGTTATTGATTGAATTGTATCCCCAAAAAATGTGTGTTTTAAATCCTAACTGCTATGCTTGGGAATGGATTTTCTTTGTTATGATAATGAAACAGGATCAGGGTAGGATGTGTTAGGAGTCAATCTCTTACCAGACATAAAAGAATCAGATTAAGCAAATTGAGATGGGGGAAGATAGATGCTAAGCCACATAGAGATCTCCAAGGAACTAGGAAAAAGAAGTTGAAGAGACAAGGACCTTCCCTCAGAGCCAACAAAGAGAGAAAGCCTTTCCACAGGGCTGGTGCCCTGAATTCTGACTTCTAACCTCCAAAACTGAGAAAATAAGTTTCTGTTTGTTAAAGTCATCCATTTGTGGCATTTCTGTTATAGCAGCACTACACAACTCTAAGACACTTCTGATATCCTACAAAAAGGAGATGGCATTGTTTGTGGACAAACCCTGGTATTTGTCATGTTGGGGGCCCCATAGATTCAAATTGAGCATCCTCTTTCTCCCACTTACTGCTTAGCTACCCCTTTTTACTCACTGCCTCATTTCTCCTCTACTCTTCTGAAAGATGCATATTTCAAGAAATAATGATATAAAACAAACAACAAACTGCCATGGAGTCCGATTTGACTCATAACAACCCCTCCTTGGGTTTCCAAGGTGGTATCTCTACAGAAGTAGATAGCCCAATCTTCCTTCTTAGGAGTGGCTGGTGAGTTTGAACTGCCAGCCTTTTGGTTAGCAGTCAAGTGCCTTAGGCACTATGCCACCAGAGCATAGCAAAAATTGAAAGCAACCTAAATGTTTACCATTTGAATGTTGATTAAAACAATTGTGGTACAAAAGAAAGAAAGATCCATTACTGATTCATTTCTTAAAGTTAACCACACAAATATAGGTCGAGGCCCAACAGTTTTTCCTCCCAGACCCTCCACAAGCAAAAATTGGGGAGAAGACTAGGTAAAATAGAAACCATTTTGTCAACCTGTTGCAGTGTTTGAGAAAAAAAAAATGTGGTTATTTTATAAGAATATAAGAAGTCTGATCTTTCCCCTTCCCAAACTCATCCCAACCCTATGATCCACTATGGAGTCTATTTAAAACTAGGGTAAAAAACATCTGTATTTGTAATCTGCTTGTATTCATCTTTATTTTCAGTATTTTCTCAAATATTCCATAATACTCAGAATGGTTCTTTCTTTCACTCACAAAATTACCTAAACAAGTATTTCCCAAACTGGTGTGCTATTATGGAATGTTATCATGCAAGAGTTTAAAAATATGTTCCATAAGCATCAAAGTCTTTAGTAATCAAATACACTTGGAAACTACTGGATTAAAAATGCTAAGATTTCTTTAAGGAAGGACTTCTCCAAATCTTGATGCAAATTGAGTTAAGTCATTGCCCAAGTCAAAACAGTTTAATCCCTTCCATGACTTACAAAGCCCTAAGTGAATTGCCCCCCACCTTCTCTCTCAGCATCAGCTGGTACCTTTCTTTCCTTTAGCACTCTGCTTCAGCCATGCTGACTTTCTCAGGGATTTTCTAGTATTCACTGTTCCCTATGCATAAGTCTCCTTCTTGCTGTTCCAATGGCTAGCATAATGTTCTATTAGACAGCAGTAGATTAGAGAATTCCTCTTCCTTCTCATCCTATAGGTTTCAGATTAAATACCACCTTCTTGGAGACACCTTAAGGAGCTCTGGTAGTGCTGTGGTTAAAGCATTGGGCTGTTAACCAACAGGTACGTGGTTCCAATTTACAGCCTTGGAAACCCTATGAGACAGTTCTATCTGTCCTTTAGGGTCACCATGAGTCAGAATAGACTCGATGGAAGTGGGTTTGGGTTTTGGTTGGAAAGTCCTTCTCTGATGATTCTACCTAAAGCATTCCATCTCTTCCTCCTGCCATGGTCAAAATCATCCTCTGATTTTATTTAATTCATAGTATTAATTACTGTGTATGATTACCTGACCACCACTTGTCTGTCAGTTTTTCATACTGTGGTGGCTTGCATATTGCTATGAGGCTGGGAGCTATGCCACTGGTATTTCAAATCCTACAGGGTTACCCGTGGTGGACAGGTTTCAGCAGAGCTTCTAGACAAAGCCAGACTGGGAAGAAGGCTGGGGCCATCCACTTCTCAAAGAATTGGCCAGTGAAAACCTTATGAATAGCAGTGAAACACTGTCTGATATATTACTGGAAAACTTTATGAATAACCCTGGAACATTGTCTGATATAGTGCTGAAAGATGAAACTCTCAGGTTGGAAGGCACTCGGAATACGACTGGGGAAGGGCTGCCTCCTCCAAGTAGAGTTGACCTTAATGATATGGAGGGAGTAAAGCATACAGGACCTCCATTTGCTCATGGGGCATGACTCAAAATGGGAAGAAAAAGCAGCAGAAGTCAGTTAATAATCAGAAAATGGAACGTGTGAAGTATGACTCTTGGAAAATTGAAAGTTGTCAAAAATGAAATGGAAGGCATAAAGGTTGATAACCTAGGCATTAGTGAGCTGAAATGGACTGGTTTTGGCCATTTTGAATCAGACAATCATATGGTCTACTATGCCAGGAATGTCAAATTGGAGAGAAATAGCATCACATTCATCATCAGAAAGACTATTTCAAGATCTATCCTGAAGTACAATGATGTTAGTGATAGGATAATATACATATGCCTGCAAGGAAGGCCAGTTAATACTATTATTATTCAAATTTACACACCAATCACTAAAGCCAAAGAAATTGAAGATTTTTACCAACTTCTGCAGTCTGAAATTAACCAAATATGCAATCAAGATGTATTGAATATTACTGGTGATTGGAATGCAAAAGTTGGAAAAAAGAAGAATCATTGGTGGTTGGAAAATATGGCCTTGGTGATAGAAATTATGCCGGGCACTGCATGATAGAATTTTTCAAGACCAATAGCTTATTCATTGCAAATACCTTTTTTTCAACAACATAAATGACAGCTATGCACGTGGACCTCGCCAGATAGAATACAAAGGAATAAGATAGACTGCATCTATGGAAACAGATGATGGAGAAGCTCAGTATCTTCAGCCAAAGCAAGGCCAGGAGCTGACTGTGGGACAGACCATAAATTGCTTATATTCAAGTTCAAGTTGAATCTGAAGAAAATTAAAACAAGTCCACAAGAGTTAAAATCTGACCTTGATTATATCCCACCTGAATTCTGAGACCATCTCAAGAATAGATTTGATGCATTAAACACCAGTGACTAAAAACCAGGAAAGTTGTTGGATGACATCAAGAACATGATACAGGAAGAAAGCAAATGGTCATTAAAAAGACAGGAAAGGAAGAAAAGACCAAAATGATCATCAGAAGAGACTCTGAAACTTGCTCTTGAACAGAGTAGCTAAAGCAAATGGAAGAAATGACAAGAGAGCTGAACAGAATATATAAAAGGCAGCTTAATATAAAGTCAATTATTATAATAAAATGTGCAAAGATCTGGAGTTAGAAAACCAACAGGGAAGAACACTCTTGGTATTTCTTAAGCTGAAAGAACTGAAGAAAAAAATTAAAGCCTCAAGTTGCAATATTGAAGGATTCTAAGGGCAAAATATTGAATAACGCAGAAAGCATCAAAAGAGGATGGAAGGAATACATGAAGTCACTGTACCAAAAAAGAACTGGTCAATGTTCATCTACTTCAGAAGGTGGAATATGATCAAGAACCAATTGTGTTGAAGGAGGAAGTTGAAGCTGCACTGAAGGAATTGGTGAAAAACTCCAGGAATTGACGGAATACCCATTGATATATTTCAACAAATGGATGCAGTGCTAGAGGCACTTACTCACCGATGCCAAGTAATTTGGAAGACAGCTACCTGGCCACCTGACAGGAAGAGATTCATAATTGTGCCCATTCCAAAGAAAGGTAATCTCACAGAATGTGTAAATTATTGAACGATATCATTAATATCACATACAAGTAAAATTTTGCTGAAGATAATTAAAAAATGGTTGCAGCAGTAGATTGACAAAGAACTTCCAGAAGTGCAAGCTGGATTCAGAAGAGTATGTGGAATAAGGGATAGCATTGCTGATGTCAAATGGATCTTGGCTGAAACTAAGATCACCACAAAGATATTTACTTGTGTTTTATTGACTATGCAAAGGCATTTGACTTTGTGGATCATAACAAATTAGGGACAACATTGTGAAGAGTAGGAATTCCAGAACACTTAATTGTGCTCATGAGGAACCTGTATATAGATCACGAGGCTGTTGTTTGATCAGAACAAGGAGATATTGCATGGTTTAAAATAAGGAAGGGTGTGTGTTAGGGTTGTATCTTTTCACCATACTTATTCAACCTGTATGCTGAGCAAATAACCCAAGAAGCTGAACTATATGAAGAAGAACGTGGCATCAGGATTGGAGGAAGACTCATTAACAACCTGTGGTATGCAGATGACACAATCTTGCTTGCTGAAAGTGAAAATGACTTGAAGCACTTACTGATGAAGATTAAAGACTACAGTCTGCAGTATGGATTACACCTCAACATAAAGAAAATGAA
>NW_006921975.1:1543710-1559439 GCF_000298275.1 Orycteropus afer afer
CCTACTTTGGTCATGTTGTCAGAAGGGACCATTCCCTGGAGAAGGATATCATGCTTGGTAAAGTGGAGGGTCAGCGAAAAAGGGGAAGACCCTCAATGAGATGGAATGACAATGTGGCAGCCTTGATGGGCTTTAGTATAACAAGGATTGTGAGGATGGCACATGACTGGGCAGCGTTTTGTTCTGTTGTATTTAGAGTTGCTATGAGTTTGAGCCAACTCAACAGCATCTAACAATAATAACAACATGATTACCTCAAGGAGTACTGTGACACAGTAGTTAAAGCTTTCTGTCAGCAGTGCAAACCCACCAACTTTGCTGTGGGAGAAGGATGAGGTAGTCTGTTTCCATAAAGATTTACAGCTTTGGAAACTCTATGAGGCAATTCTACTTTGTCCTACAGGGTCGCTATGAATCAGAATTAGTTATGATCACCTCATTAATTTATTCATTCACTGACTTGTATATTTTTTGTCTTCCTTATTAGTGTGTTAGCTTCATGAGGGAAGGGACCATGTCTTCTTTATTCACCATTCTATGCCCAGGTCCCAGGTCAGTGTTTGAAACACAATGGGTGTTTGATAAACATTTGTTAAATAATTGATTGAAATCACAATGTTCATTTTGAAACTTATGTAGAAAAATGCAAACTTGTTTGCTCATAGAACCCCTGCCCCTCCAGGGCACATGCACACATGCACACACACACACACACACACACACACTGAACTGGTGGTCTGCAGTACAAGTTGGAAAATGATGATCTAAATTATTTTTATTATCATTTTAACTTTTGGGCTTAGTAATTCCCATAAAATTGATAGGGACTTGAATTAGTGTGAACAAAAAGTGCCATAGTGCATACCCAAGAATTGAAGCTATCAATTTCCTTCTTTCCCATACCCTCACTCCTGTTCCCCACCCTTACCCAACTAAGTGCTCACATGAAGTTCCTATATGGAAAATCAGCAGAGAGATTAAAAAATAAAACAATAAAGGGAGATAGCAATAAATAGCTTCTTCTGGGGGCGATCTGGTAACAGACACTCTTATGGATTAAACTCATTGCTGTCGACTCGATTCTGACTCATAGCAACCCTGTAGGACAGCCTAGAGAGTCTGTAATCAGAACCAGACTGCCACATCTTATTTCCCATGGAGCAGCTGGTGGGTTTGAAATGTCAGTCTTTCGGTTAGCAGGCAAGCACTTTAACAACTGAGCCACCACAGCTCCATGTTAGAGACTAGGAAATAAAAACAGAAGCATCACTCGACTTTCTCAAAGTGTCAGTGAAATGAAATAGCAACGCTGAGCACTCCTACCTGCAGGCACACAGGATGAGGCTGTAGCTAACAGGAATAGCAAGCCAGCACACCAACAGTTTTAATTTCATCTTGTGAACAGAAGGTGGCTAGACAGATGCGTGGTCCAATGTGATAATTACTCGTCTCTGCTTGGAATACAAACTTTCTTGTCTTCTGCTTCATTTTCTTTTCCAGTGAATGGGTTTAAAGACCCCTCCTCTTTTTTTTTTTTTTTTTTTTTTTAAGGAGGCAACATCAGAAATCCAAGGCAGTAAAGCTCAGTGATATTTTTTTTAGCTTTTAGTTAGGCTTTCTGCCTTTCTGCCAAGGACACTCATTAAATATTTAGTGGAATTCTGGAGGTTGACTTTTAATTATGATATGCAAGCAGAAAGCTGCTTAGTCATAGGTCAGAAACACCATATTCATTCAATGAGAGGGGTCTCTTGCTGAATGCAATTACAAAAGTAATGCTAATCTCACTTTTTCAAAAGGAAGGTGTTGGAATCTAGAAATGATAGGCCAAGTGATCTTGACATCAATCCTCAGTGGAATTCTTTAGTGGATTCATAAAGGAATGGGTTTCAAGCAGTAAGAAAAGATATCAGTGGTCACCTGGACCTAGTACATTTTCACCAAGGGTTAAGTTAATTCCATTTCATGAGTTCAATAATAAGGAAAGCCAGTAGATTACAGTGATTGTGCATGAGATTTAGCACTAGACTTCTAGGTGTCAAATCACAGCTCTACCTCTTAGTAGCTATGGGATCTCAAGAAATTCATTTCATTTCTCAGTGCCTCACTTTTCTGATTTTTAAAATCAAGATTGAAGTAGTATTTATGTCATATGATTGTTGTGATGGAAAAAAAAGTGTGTGCATTCAAAGTCCTTAAAGCAGTATCTAAGGAATTTAGAACAATATTTAATAATTGCTCAGTAAATGCTAACTATTATTTTATTATTTAGGTGCTTGGAATGTGAATTGGATGGCAATAGCATTAGGTAGTTCTATAATGTTGGATGCTTACATTCCAAGCATACTAATTAATGAATCTATGTCAATCAGAAACAAAGATGTATTTAAGGCATGACAGGTATGATATGTGTCCTGGATGCCACTTGGGTGGGGGTACCAATGAGAAATTTCTGGTGGTCATCATAGTTTCCATCATCAGTGGTGACAGATCATTCAGCAATTTAAATCTAATTACCATAGGTACTATTTTCTGTAGATACTCTGCTCATCAAAAGGGAAGTATCTAATAGTATTCTGATCATTACTTTTATCAGTGGATTGACTGACTGCAGAACTCTGTAGATATTAAATATTTTCACTGTCTAGAAAGATGGGGTGAAAATGATAATAATAAGGCATTCAATAAATTTTGTAAACTTCAAATCCTGACTCTTGATCTTAAAATATCAGCTGCAGAAATGCAGGTTGTAGAAGATCTGGTCTAACAAGAGTTCTAATGTGTAAGTCCTAGAGGGTTATTTGACTCAATATGAATTGACACCAATCAGCAATGTTAATGGAGCCCTAGGCTACATTAATAAAAATGCATGTGTCCCAAGCATAGGAGGTGCTGTTTGGTTCTGATGCCATATTTTAAGAAGAATTTTGGCTACTGAACAATATATTTTTTTGTTTGAAGAAGACTGGAAGAATTGCTACTTGGTTATACTTCCAATTAACCTTCAGCTACTTCTATAACACACAAGAAATAAACACTGTTTACATATATAAAAGAAAGCAGGCCAATGAAATGTGCACTGTTTTTTGAGGATAAGAACTGTTTTATTCATTGTTGTATCTCTAAGACCTAGCATAGAGCCTTGAACATAGGAAGTGTTCATGAAATACTTGATGAGTAAATAAATAAACAAATGAAAACCAAACGTGGCACATTCGTAAAAGGATGACCATGATGATAAAGGGACCATAAAATATGTGATATGAGCAATTGTTGAAAACACAGAAATTAAGTCTTGGGGTACATGATAAGCTGTCTTCAGAAATTGTCTTAGGCTGGGTTCTCTAGAGAAGCAAAATCAGTGAAGTGTATATATGTGTGTGTATGTGTGTGCGTATGTTAGGTCATTGTTATGTGCCATTGAATCAGTTCCAACTCACAGCAACACTATGCACAACAGAATGAAACACTGCCCAGTCCTGCACCATCTTCACAATCCTTGCTTTGCTAATATATGTATAAAACAAAAACCAAACTCCCTGCCATCGAGTCAATTCTGACTCATAGCGACTCCCTTTGGGTTCCTGAGATGGTAAATCTTTATGGAAATAGATTTCTCAGTCTTCCTTCCGCAGAGTGACTGGTGGTTTTGAACCACCACCCTTCTGGTTAGTCATCAAATGCCTTAGGCATTACGTCACCAGAGCTCCTTAATATATATGTGTATCTATATCTATATCTATATCTATATCTATATCTATCTATCTATCTATCTATCTATCTATCATCTATCTATCTATCTATCTATCTATCTATCATCTATCTATCTATCTATCTATCTATCTATCTATAGAGAGATTTATCTCAAGGAAATGCCTCACTTAGTTATAGAGGCTGGCAAGTCCCACCTCCATGAGGCTGGAGGTTTCTTCTGATTCATATAGCTGTAGGATCTGATGAATCCACAATCACAGGTCCAATGGCTACAGAGGCTGACGAATGCATGATCAGCAGGTAAGATGGCAGGCTGGTGGCTCAAGTTAAAAAACTGGAGGTCAGATGATGATGAGCCAAATGCTGGATCTAGGTGGAGCAAAAAGCCAGAGATCTTTGCCAGAAGGTCCATATATACCGGAAGCAGGCCACACCCCTCTGGAAACTCCCTTTCAACTGATTGCTCATAGCAGACCTCATCATAGAAGTGATTATATTATATCTGATCTCATCATGGCAGATGACTACATCATAACTGCTAAACCACTGAGAATTATGGCCCAGCCAAGTTGACACACAACCATAACTATCACAGATATTGTTGAATAGAAGAGCTATTAGGCTTATTCTGTTATGTTCTGAAGTTAGATTTAAACTTACAGATTATACCTCAATCTGATAACATACATTTATAAAGCATTTTGTAGTGTATTCAGCACTTTATCACACACCATTTCATAGGAATTTCTTTTTGTATGAACTCTATGGGTTATTACTGAAGGTATTTTATCCAGTTCGACAGAAAAAAAAAAAAAAAAAAAAACTAACACTTATGTATATACCAAGCACTTTGCACATATAAACTCATTTATATTTCACCATAATCCTATGGTTACTCTTATTATCAGGTATACTTTACACACTTAACCTGAGGCACAGAGGGGTTAAAAAAAATCTCAAGATCATGCATATATTAACTAGCAGATCCAAGGTTTGATCCCCATCAGTCTGAGCTCCAGTCTATATTTTTAACCATTACACTACACTGCCTCTCACATTTGCACCTTTCCATAGAGCAAGAAGTTGAGTCTCACATGGATTTGCTCAATATCACTCAACTAAACAGTTGCAGTCAGGATCTAAATTCAAACTAAAGGTCCAGTGCTCTTTCCACTACCACTGGATATTTCTCTTATTGGAAGAAATTTGGAGTTTTTACATTCAACAGTGCAACCAAGTACAGAGACTGGAGACGTACGTTTGAGGCAAGCTATGGAGAGGATGTCTAGATACAGTACAAAAGGCAATTAGATAATGTTTAAGGTTTATTCTAATTAAGATTTTACATGTCTATGGTAGCATAGTGCCTAAGGCACTTCACTGCTAACCAGAAGGAACCTAACAACAACAACAACAAATCTTAATGGAAGTAGATTGCCTCGTCTTCCTCCTGCAGAGCAGCTGGGGGTTTGAACAGCTGATCTTCTGGTAAGCAGCCAAATGCCTTACCCACTACGCCACCGGAGCTCTTTGAATAGCTGAGTCAGTACTCAATAATCCACAATACATGGATTTTGAGTAAAACTCATCACTGATCTGATGAGGCTTAAATTGGAGATTTACTGCAGTCTCTTACCTCACTCCCAAATCTAATCCTTGGTACCTCTATGCACATACATGCCTACTTTGGGCAAAGGGCAAGTAGAGACTAAGTGGGAAAGAAGAAAGGAAACCAGATCTCAAGAAAGGCTTGGAGTCCATTCACCAAATCATCCACATGGGGTGGCACAGAGAGAAGCAGAGTAAGAAAGAGAAACATAAGAAGATGACTGGAACTGCTAAAAGGAGATAGATCCTTTCTATAAGCGCAAGCGGGAGCGTGTCATTAATAGATTCGGGAATAAGAAGCATGCCCACTGATCAAATGTGATGTACCCCATGTTTCACCCTGACTGGTAAGTACAGTGACTCCTCTTCCCTTGTGGAAGTGTTGTTAAGGGGGCAGACAGAGGCAGAAGTTTGGAGAAAAGGGCAGAATTTTCCTTTGCAATGCTCAAAACAAGGAGAGTTTTATTATATAGTGATAGTATGTTCCCTAGCTCCTGACCATGGTTCTATTAGAAGGCTTCAGGAAACAAAGGAGGGATAATCTGGAAGATGTGGACAGATGCTTTTGAACTAGTATCTCACTGGAGAAAAAGAAGTTGAGGCCTTCAAGAAACATTTCAAATCTTTATGCTGTGGAACAAGAATAAGCCAGAGGCAGTGCAACATGACCTATTCAGCCTGAGTTCTGTAATTCTTTTCATCAAATTCAACCACTTTCCACAAATCAGGTTGTAGATTTAAGTCATTGGTCCCTTGGTGACATTACAGAAAATTGCCCTCTCTGTTCCCTTTACTCTTTGCCTTAGTTAATTAAAATGAACCACTCTTTACCAGAAAGGAGATCTCAGGTTCCTGTTGAACATGACTGCAGTGGTTAGGGATTTTAAGCATCCCAAATCCTCCAACAAGTTTTCTTTCTTAACAGAGCAGCCTTTTTGGGCACAAGCCTGGGAGTCATTGCAGCCTAATCAGCTTGCCACCCCTTAGTGCTACATATTCTTGTCTCTGGCAAGTATTCACTCTGAAGGACATTGGAAAGCCTGTGATGCTGTCTTCATTGAATTCATGCTTATAAGAAGAAAATAAGGGGCTATAGAAAATTTATTTTTAAATTGAATTTAAGTAGTTTTGCCACATTTTAAATGTCAGACGGAACTGTTCTACGGTACAAATCTGCCAAGTATATGCAGGCGGCTGTTTTCAATAGGACTGTTCGTGCCCTATTGTACTAATCTTTTTTTAAACACACACCTTGCTGGAAAAGGCCAAAAACACCCACACATGCAGTGGGCACTGTTACTTTTTTCTTGCTCTGAGTAGATGAATAGGCTCTTATTCGATTTGGAGTGTTGCACCATTACATGTTTCCCAATAGTTTTCTGCCCTTGGTGGACATTGAATCTTCCTGTGACATAGCAGGCGACAGTCCCTGTACTCTCCCACATGGCCATCCACTCCTCCAGCCATCTGCCCATCTATCTGCCTACCCTTGATCACCCTCCCCCTTGGATTGGATCCTTAATTCAAGAATGATCAGGAATTATATTCAGTGGATGAGTGTGGGGGTGGTCTAGTAAACTAGAGCTCCCTGGTGTTTTTATCAAACATGAGTGCTGGAAATCTTCCTAATATGTACATTTTCTAGCCTTAGTAAAGTGCAGAATGGTTACCAACAGTGAAGTGACTTTTCATAATTTGTGAAGTCTTTAAGACAGTATTTGCCATGCTGCAATATGCTTATTACTTTAGAACTCAGACTTTGGAGTCAAATGACCTAGGTTTGAATCCTGGCTCTTCCACTTACTAGCTATGTAACCCTGGAAAAATCACAGAACTTCTCTGAGGCTCACTTTTCTTATTTGTAAAATGGGACTAATAATACTTACTTCACAGGGTTGTTGTGAAGATGAAACGACATGATGTATGTCAAGTGGCTGGCAGAATGTGTCCCATAAATGAATAAGCTGCAGGAGCAGATGACCATATGGCAGAGTACAGGGATTGTTGCCGGTTGTGTCCCAGGAAGGCTCCATGTCCATCAAGGACAGATAAAGATTGGGCAATGAATAGGGTACAACATACCAAATGGAGTAAGAGTCTATTCGTCTACGTGGAGTGAGAAAAAAAAAGTAAATATTCATTATATATTAGTTTCAGTAACAGTAAATGTTCAATAAATGATAGCTGTAAGCAACATTATTTATTATTTAATTTTATTATCCTTCAAGCCCTATGGCATCATTCTGCCAATCCGTGGTTACTGATTCTGCATCTGTAATTCTATACAGTCAATGAATATTTTGGGAATTCTTTTCCTGTACAAAAGATTCACTGGGGAAAAATAGAGAAAGTTGATATAATCTTATCCCTAAATGAGCTTTTGGTCTAGTTGGGAAGATAAAACATTCACAAAGATAAAACTAATAAGATTAAAGTATCAGACGTGCAATATAGGTGCTGCAAGATATTAGAGTTCAGAAAAAGTGACTATCCTTGTGGGCTGGGCTAGAGGGTGAGCTGAGAATTACAAAATGGGAATAGATGATTTTGGGTATGCCTAACATAGGCTAGAGAGTGATGGTGGCACAGTGAGTAAACACTCAGCTGCTAACTGAAAGGTTGATGATTCGAACCCACCAGCCACTCCATGGGAGAGAGATGTGGTAGTCTGCTTCCCTAAAGATTTCAGCTGTGGAAATCTTATGGGGGCAGTTCTACTCTGTCTTATAGGATCACTATGGGTCAGAATTGACTCAACAGCAGTGGGTAATGTGGCCTAGGTGCCTTAAATGTATCATTTCATTTAATATTATGAATATTATCATGTTCCTATACAGTAAGCAGCAATATTATCCTCACTTTTCAAGTGAAGGAACAGAATTTAAAAGAAACTAAAAATTTTGCCTCAAGGCAAATGTCCGGTAATGGTAGAGCCAAGATCCAAGCCTTAGGCTTTCTGACTCCAGGATTCTTTCTCCTCTCTCCATACCAGGCTGCTTTCTTTTAGCCATGAGAAGCAATCTGACACAATCAGGCAGGGGAAGATGCAAGCAAAGACACATGGGAGCTGACGTTTAGGGAACAAGGAAGGGAACCTCTGACTGCAATGGATGTTATACGTATATATATATGTTATATGTACGAATATATATATATATATATGTTATATATATGTGTGTGTGTGTATATATGTTATGTGTGTGTGTGTGTATATATATATGTGTGTGTGTGTGTGTGTGTGTGTGTTATATGTAGAAAGAAAGAGAGGAGGGCCTAGAGTAATCTGGAGCCTGATTGCGAAGGGTATAAACCAGCAAAGAAATCAATGTCTTCTGCAGAATCCAAGGACAGGAGATGGGGATTTATTTGTGTGATCTCTCATAAATCCTAAGTCATCCCCTGGGAGTGGCCTCTGACTAAATCTTTGATTTGGGCTTTGGTTTTGTTTCTTACTCCCTTTCCTTAGAAAGGGAATGCCATTAATAATCATTTGTTTGAAGTGTCTAGGTAGATTTTGTTTATTTAGGGGCCCCTTGGGAGAGTGTGTACAAGTGGGGAGCAAGAGAGAGTGAGAAAGCTCAAAATGCCTTGACTTAGAGAGGATATTTTTGTACTGCAGCAAAATGTTCTTCTACCCAGTCTGGGAGATGGTGATCTATGCCTCACTATATGTTGGCAAGAGGAGGCAAACATCACCATGGAAAAGGCTTGGATCACTTCTGATTAACAAAGAACCATAAGAGCTTCTCCAGCATGGTGTTTAAAAAGCTGGGAAACTGCCACTTGCATAACATAGGCACTTCCTAACTTGCAAATGGATTGACTTCCAAAAGTTCATTTATCAGGCAATTCTTTGTCACTTGGAACACATTGTGCCTTGGAAACAATGCTATGTAAAAATTTTACTTGTTTTTTTCTCTACGATGGAGATGATGGAAAACTTAATATTCTTGTAGGTAATCTTAAGTCTACAGGGACTTGAAACCTGGCGATAAGTATGCTTTCAAAGGTATAAAAGAAGAAACAGACAGAAGAGGTTGGCCTGGAAAATAGGAAAATTCCTATAGCTTTCCATGTAGTATGCTATTGTCCACTTTCTTTCTTTAAAGTAAGAACCTTTTAAAGAAATTCCTGATTTTCTTAGGATATGTCCAAATATTTAGAGCTGTGTAGGTCAAAACATGTTTAGGAGATCAATGTGATGTGATGCTTTTTTTTAAGAGAAAATCCTTTTAGCTTGTATATGCTGCATAAAGGACTGGTCCTTGGCATAAGTGGAGCAGGAAGACATCGGCATTGTGACGTGAAGGGCAACATCATTATGTCCTGATATCCCCACCGCTCTACCAAAGTGTCAGAAATTCTATGATAACTATTCATTTGTGCTCTGGGATTTTTAATCTTCACTAACTAAAGTGGGAACACCTCTGATAAAAGTACCCCATCAAGGTATTCTACACCATCAACAACTCAACGTAAGTTTGTTTATGAGGTAGAGCTCCGAGGGCACTGACTAGGTAACACATAAGCTTGATGGTACAAGTAGGAAATTGGAAGCAACGCGTTCAAGTTTGGTACAGAGATTAGGCAGGAAAGGCTAGGGTAAGGCTATATTAAGGAGTCTGTGCCCAAAGGCACCAGTTTCCTGATAGAGGCAATTAATTTGCTCAGAATGAATGAGGGTAATTTTCACTGTAGGGATAAGTGGCAGCAAGATGGGATGGCCAAGAAAAACCAGGACTTGTGGTTTGTACACAAAATTGGATCAAATATATATATATATATATATATATATATATATACACACACACACACACACACACATATATATACACACACATATATATATGGTTTGCAGGAACAAACTGGCTAAGAAAAGTCAAGTTGACATTGTTGATAGGCAAGCTTCATTAACCAAAGGCAGTAGTGTCAGGCAGTTACTACTGGTCTAAACAGGGCAGAGATCAATACTTGTTAGGCCAGATAGGGCAAGAAAGAAGTGTTAAGAAGATCCACGTAGGCACAGAATGCAGGAAATGGGAAACACTGACAACACTGAGTCATAAATATCAAAGTAAACACTTGTCCTAGGGGAGAACCTACCCCAATTTCTTTATTTTGCTGCTATGTATAGACCTGTTTTCCCAAGCCTTAATTACATATTGAATGTGCTCAGAGGCCCATGGATATACCTGCCCCTAATAGAGGTAGGGAAAAAATGCTAGGGTCATCAACCTTGGCTATTCCCAAACCACACACATAAACTGCTATTACTTTCCTATATATGTATCTAAAAGGAACTGATTTGAATCTCGGGAGAAGAGACTCCCTTGTGCCAGGTGAGTTTTGGTTAGGAAAGGTTTCCTGGATCTAACCCAAGAGAGGCACGCTTTTTGAAGAATGAGGCAGAAAGGGTGACAGACCAAGGAAGGGATGGTCTAGCTTTACAACAGTGTTTAAAAGCCTGCCTACCAAAAGTTAGAAATAAGAGCACAAATGAAACTAATGAAAGTCATAGAAATGCAAGTACAATCTTAATGTAGCTTGTATTATTACACTCAGTATCAGATTCTCTGAATGAGGATTTCTTCTGAATTCAATGGTATAGGTGTTCTAGCACCTGAAGGCAATAAGCCAGGCTAATGATCTACTGTGAGAGTCAATTCAGAGGATTGCATGACATAAAAGACTGTGGTAGACACCTCCAAGATGGTCCCAAAGATCCTCAACTCCTGGTATTCATGTTCTGTATAGTCCCTTCACTGTCAGTGTAAGCCGAACTAGTCGACTCACTTCTAACAAGTAGAATGTGGCATAAGTAAAGCAATGCCACTTCCTAGATTAGGTTATAAAAAGATGCTGGCATCCTACCTCTCAAGGAAGCCATTTGCCATGTTGTGAGTTGCCTTATGGAGAGGCTCACTGACAAGGAACTAAGGTAGACAGTTAAAGAGCTCCTAAGGCTCTCAGACCAACAGGCTGCAAGGAACTGAATGAATCCTGCCAATAACCACTTGAGTGATCGAAGAATCAGATTCTTCCAGAGTCAAGCCTTCAGATAACACTGTAGCCTCAGCTGGAATTTGACTTCAGCCTAATGAAAGACTTTGAGCTAGAAGCACGTAGCTAGGCTGTGGCCAGTTCGTGAGGCACAGAAACTGTGAAATAATAACTTTTTTTAAAACTGCTGAGTTTAGGGGTAATTTTTAATGCAGCAACGGGTAATGAATAAAAGATGAATTTCTATATTCCTGCCTACCTATGGCTAAGCACACTCAAATTCATAATTTGAGATTCTGGTTATCTCTTGCTTGTGACCAGGAAATTTGGCCACTCCTTAGAGGATAACAGCATGTGCCAAACCTCTAGGGTTTCTGGAGCCTTTTAGGGCACCAAAGAGGTGTATAGATAACAAGGTAGTATTGCTGAAGCACAGTGATATGATGGAGGGTGATCAAATGCTGGTGCTACCATTTATTATAATTATTCCCCATTCCCATTACTGGTGATGTGATCTTGGACAAGCTACTTCACCTCTTTATGCCTCATTTTCTTCATAAAGTTCAATGTGGTTTAATGAGTGGTTGAAAGAGTGCCTGGCACACACACACACACACACATACACAAACAAACAAAACCCATTACTGTTGAGTCAATTCTGACTCATAGTGACCCCTATAGGACAGAATAGAACTGCCTCATAGGGTTTCCATGGCTGTAAATCTTTATGGGAGCAGACTGCCACATCTTTTTCCCATGGAGTGGCTGGTGGATTCTAATTGCTGACCTTTGGGTTAGCAGCCAAGCTAGTTAACCACTCCACTACCAGGGCTACTCTTAGCACAAAATAAGTACCAAATAATTATTGGCTAAGTAAAAATGCTTGTCTATCCATACTTCTAATTTCTCTACACCTGCAAACCCAGTAGACTATGGGCCAGTTGAGAGCAAGATGATGTCTTGTTCTATCCTGTAACCCCATACTTAGCACAGGATCTGGAACAGGGTAGGAACTCAGAAAATAAGAGTTGAATTGAACTAATAATAGAGTGATCTCTTACTCCAGCACCAACAGTACTGGCATGATGAGCAGAACTCACCATTAGCTCTTTACCTAACTCTATTTTGGCCCTATTTGACTTTAAAATGCCACTTACTGAGCTCTGACTCTGACCAGTGAATTAGACAAACACAAATGTGCTTGGGCTCGAGCAGTTTATCCCCTTTTTGGAGCTTGGACAGAGCTGCCAGGGTGCCTGTCAAGGTTTCTCACATCAGCCTGAGGTTCCAACAACCAACTAAGCCCAGACTCTGGCCTAATGTTTTCCTTTTAATTCTCTAAACAATTCCATAGTGATTTTTATTTCTGTTTTAGAGATAAAGAAACTAAGGCTCAGTAAAGTTAGCTTATGTGGTCAAGGTGCCAAAGCAGAAATGAACCTAAGTGTTCTTATTGCAAAGCTTACTCCATGGAGTTTAGAAGACTTGATCTCTGTATCCCTTAATGTCTCTTTATAAGAGTCATTGACCTCATAAATTGTGCCAAACTGTTCCAGGGACCAAGAATGGTGGCTGCTGAATCCAGACTGAACATGACAAGTTTGGGGAACTGTTCTGGAAGTTTAACTGTTCCTAGATGTGAATCAGGAGCCAATAACTCTAAGCAAGCAGATACTGTGTGATTTTGGGCAAGTTACTTGCATCTTTGACCCACATATTTACCATCTATAAAATGAAAGTAATACTAACTGCCTCATATAGTTGTTGTGAGGATTCAATAAAATATATCATGCTGATCAGAATGCTTGGAATATAGGAGTGGCCAAATAAATGATAGTTATAATTATCAGTAACAATAATAAGTATAATAAATATACAGACCCTTGAAGGTCTCACCTGAGATTTTTTAGGATAAGATGATTTTCTAAAATGGAATAAAATATTTCAGAGGAAGTGGAAGATGGGGGATGTGCTTTGGAGTCAGTGTAACCAAACCCAACCCATCACCTTTGAGTCAATTCTGACCCATAGGGACACAACATGATAGAGCAGAACTGCTCCATAAGTTTCCAAATCTGTAATCTTTACAGAAGCCTATTGTCACGTTTTTCTCCCATGGAGCAGCTGGTGATTTCAAACTGCTAACCTTTTGGTTAGTAGGTGAGTGCTTAACCATGGTGCCACCAGGGTTTCTGGAATCAGTCTACTTGGCCCTAATTCTTAGCTCTACCACTTATTAGTTGTTGTGATCTTGAACAACATTCTTAACTATTTTGAATCCTATGCTGTTCATCTGTGAAAAGTGGGTAATAGTAGAACCTGTCTCATAGGTCTATTGAAAGATTTAAATTAAATAATGCATCTTGCCACAGAACAAATGCTCAAAACATAATGATCACAATATAACTTCTCTACTTAGGGCTATTGAAGGCAATGACATTCAAGGGTGCTGTGGGAGTGTGGGTGGCTTCTTGAGTTTCTGTGGGCCAGAACCTGATGTCTTGTGAGTTAGTCTCTGGTTTATGAGGGCAAAAATTGTGGTCTCCTGGCTAAAAAGTAGCATTCTCTGTCAATCTTCAAACACTCCGTTCCTGAAGTATCATAGGACTGAGCTGAGGCTGGGTTGACAAAAGGGTGACACTGGTGATTGGCTTGGCTTACAGGGAGCAGAAAAAGGGGCTGAGTTCCACAAACCTAAGTGGGCAGCAAAGTCAGCAAGGGCCTGCCCTTGCTGAATTCTGGGCTGTTGCTCAGCAGAGGTAACAACCTTAGACAATCTTCCTGAAGCCACCTCTTTGGTCTGAGCTACCTTCATATCTACAGTAATAATTGCCTGTTTTCTTTCAATGCACATAAAGGCCAGAGAGATCCTGTTAAAACGTAAGTCAGTTCACGTCACTCCTATGCTCAAAACCTTCCAAATGGCTTCCTGTCTCATTCGGGGTAAAAGCCAAAATCCTCAGAACAGACTATTAAAACTTAATAATTGGGTCCCTACTTCCTGCTATCATTCCTTTGCTACTCTCTCCTTCGATGACACTACTCTAACCACACTGGCCTCCTTGCTGTTCTTCAAACACATCAAGCATGCTCTTGCTTCAGGTTCTTTGTTCTGACTGTACCTTCTGCCTGGAAGGATCTTCCCCTCAGATATCCACATGGTTAACTCCTTGACTTGCTTCAGATCTTTGGTCAAATATCACATATGAGTGAGGTCTATTCTGATCACTCTGAACTTGCAATCTCTTCCCACAGCCCACCATTCCTCTTCCCTGACCGATTTATTTTTCACAATGGTACTTATCATGATATAATATTAACTAGTTAATTAAATTTATTTGTTTAATGTCTGTCTACCTCTGCTATACTCTGAGATTCATGAGTAGGGACATGGTCTATTTTATTCCCTGCTGCATCTTCAGTGCCTCGCACATATTACGTATTTAATAAATACTTGTTAAATGAATAAAAAGAAGCCATGGGTCTTTCTATCAGTGTTTTAGGCTTTTGAGAGACAAGTGGTTGATCTCTTCTGGGCCAGGGAGCAAGCCTGAGTTTCATCAAAAGACAAGTCTCTGGTCCTGTATCCAGGATCTTAGTCTGTCAGAGAGTCACAGATCATTCTGGGCTTCAATCAGGTAACTGACAAATTCTCTGGACATCCACATGCTGGAGTAGAATTCTAGTGGGTAAATTGTTATAATGATCACAAGGCTAAGTGATGGAGTAAGGTGGTAAGATCTGGCTTGGTGATGAGGACATGTCATAACCTTGGCTGGGTCCTACTAAAGAATCACTGCTGTCTCAGGACACATGATAGGTGATTATAAAAAAGAAACTAATTGCTGCTGACTTGATTCCTACTCATAACATCCCCATAGGGTTTCCAAAGCTGTAATATTGATGGAAGCAGACTGCCATATATTTCTCCCATGGAATGGCTGGTGGGTTCAAACTGCTGACTTTTTTATTAGCAGCTGAGAGCTTAACCACTGTACTCCCAGGGCTCCTTCTAGGTAATTTATAAACCTGAAAAAAAAAAAAAAAAACTAACAGCACGGTGCCATCAATTTATTCCGACTCATAACAACCCTATAGGTGATTATTATAGGATCTTGTATACAAGGATGAGACTATGTGACCCTTTAGGCATGGACTTGAGTTTACACCCAGGAGTCATGAAGATGAGACTTATGTTACTAATAAGGTCAGCAAAGATTGTATTGTAGTCTTCTTGCCACAAGTCAAAGACTTTCCTGTTCCCTGCCCCAACCAACTTCTGTGGCCCTCTTCCAACACCACTTGCAAGGCAACCAGAAGACCAACCTAGCCTTGTTATTGTTGTTGTTAGGTGCAGTCAAGTCAGCCCTGACTCACAGAGACCCTACGTATAACAGAACAAAACAC
>NW_006921975.1:1560299-1563367 GCF_000298275.1 Orycteropus afer afer
ACAGATTCCTCATGAACACAATTAAGTGTTCTGGAATTCCCATTCTTCTCAATGGTATCCATAGTTTTTTATGATCCACACAGTCAAATGCTTTTGCACAGTCAATACAACACAAAGCAAACATCTTTCTGATATTCTTTGCCTTCAGCCAAGATCCATCTGACATCAGCAATGATATCCTTCACTCCACGTCTTATTCTGAATCCAGCTTGCATTTCTGGAAGCTCCCTGTCAATATACTTGGAAGAAGGAAGGGGCCATCCACTTCTTACAGAATTGGCCAGTGAAAATCCTATGAATAACAGTGAAACACTGTCTGTTATATTACTGAAAATCCAGCCTAGTAGCCACTAATAGTGAGTAGGATTAGCTATGGGTCATGATACCCTCAGTTATGAACCTAATCACTCTGAGACTTTCTGGAATGTCATAACTAGGTCTTGGGGAGTAGCTAGACAAGTTAGTGCAAAGAGGACTAAGACATGAAGTCCAGATAGACTTGCTGGGAAGCAGCAAATGATCCTGGAGATTCTTAGCAGTGGGCCACAGAACAAAAACATAAGAACATGGGAGGAGTGCAGTTGTAGTTTACAGGGAGATATTCCAGGGAATCTCAGCTACCAGGCATAGAAAGACACGTAATTTGGTTTAGTTATTGGATAAGAAAATTAGACAGAACATGATCATAAGGAAGAAACCAAAAAACACTTTTTATGTCAGACTAGGATCTGCAACAGGGATTACTGGTTTTGAGTTTCTTAAATTCTCCCTGACTAGGGTTCTGATGAGCCCTGGCAGTGCAGTGGTTAAGTGTTTGACTGCTAACCGAAAGGCTGGTGGTTTGAATTCACCAGCTGCTCTGAAGGAGAAAGATGTGGCGATTTGGTTTCATAAAGATTACAGTCTTGGAAACCTATGGGGCAGTTCCACTCTGTCCAACAGGGCATATATGAGTCAAAATCAACTCTATGGCAATGGGTTTTGAGTCTTTATTGTTCCCAAAGGATAGCACAGTGCTGGAGCTGAAGCATGGGACTAAATGATACCAATAGACAGAATGTAAGTCTTTTGGGACCCAGGATTGGAGTAAGTGGTTCTGTTGATTAATACATAAATTATCCAACTGGTCAGAGAATTGAGGCATCTCCCACAAGAGACCCATTCAATATTTAAGGTTGTGTGCTTTAATCTGTGTTTTTGGAATGCAGAGGTCCAGAGTATGGGGAGGTTTGGATCTGGGAAAAGTTTATTTTTAGGATCATCTCATTTCTCCAGGGTTATCAGTCCTTTAGATTAGCATTGGAATTAAAAGAATCTTAAGTACCAAAGAGGGGCCCTGGTGTCGCAATGGTTAATGCGCTCAGTTATTAACCAAAAAGGTCAGCAGTTCAAGCCTTGGAAATCCTACGGGGAAGCTCTACTCTGTACTGTAGATTCACTGAGTCAGAATCAACTTGATGGCAGTGCTTTTAGTTTGGTTTTGAAAGTAATATGGAGTTTATGAACTTTTATAATTATAGCAATGGAGACCCAAGCAGTGAAACAAATAATCCAGCCATTTTCATAATGCAGCCATGGAAAATTTGTTCGGAGACTGTGGGTGGTCAGAAACTTTATGGCTTCCTGAAAAGGTGTTATAATTTGGTGATAGAGAATGCCTTTTCAGGTAAAGGACAAGTGTGTTATGAAAACAATTTGCATTAACTAAACCAAACCCACTGCAGTGGAATCAATTTCAACTCATAGCAACCCTATAGCACAGAGTAGAACTGCCCCACAAGGTTTTTAAGTATGTAAGTCTTTACAGAATCAGACTGTCACATCTTTCTCCCAGAGAGCAGATTGTGGGTTTGAACTGTCAACCTCTGGTTAGCAGCCAAGCGCTTTAACCACTGCACAACCAGGGGTAGGGCTCTCCATAATTTGCATTAACATTCATCAAGCCATGTTTTCCCCAATCTAACCATGCCATGCAGTAGTATGATACAGTTGGGTGTGGGCCCTGACTTCTGGTAGCAGTGTTATAAAAGGGTCCCTCTGTGCTTTTGGGGGAAATGGGCTTCCAATGCTTCTGTTATTTATGGGCTCTCAGTGGAAGAGGCAAGGATGTTGTCGTGATGTTTTATGAAGCTGGTTAGCTTTATAGTGTGAGAAATTTGAGCGATGCTGAGACAGACAGCTTTTGGGACCAAAATAATACCCTCGCTTCCTCCTGCCAACCCTCATCAGAGGGGGGGAGAGGAAAGACAGAAAGAAAAGAAAAAAAAAAATCACTATCCCCAAAGCAAACAGAAGTCTTTGCCTGTGATTTGGCCGGAAAGAGAGGACTGTTTCAGCTGAAATGATAACCCCAGTAAGAGGATAGTTGGAGGAACTGGCAGAAAACAAGAGTTGGAGAACAAAGAAATAATCAGATTGAAACCAAGTAAAATAATAATCCAACCAGATGGAGAGGAGAGGAGGGAAGGGGAAGGGATGGGAAGGGGGGAGGGGAAAGGAGAGAAGAGAGGGATCCTTCTACAGAGATTGAGAAAGCCCTATAGATCACCCACTACATTCATTTGTTCTTTCCAATTTAAGACATCAGAAAATAGGCATGAGGCTATGTCTTTATTGCTATTCAAAACAAAACAAAAACCAATTGGTGTCAAGTAGATTCACACTCAAGGTGACTCTGTTACAGAGCAGAACTGCACCATACAGTTCTCTTGGCTGTAATCTTTATGGAAGCAGATTGCCAGGCCTTTCTTTCATGGTGCTGGTAGGTTGGTTCAAATCACTAACCTTTAGTGTTGTTGTTGTTGTAAGGTACTGTTGAGTCAATTTTGACTCATAGCAATTCCATGAGACACAGTAGAACTGCCCCATAGGATTTCTTAGTTGTTAACTTTTTTTTTTAATTTAAAAATTTTTTTATTGTGATTTGGGTGAAAGTTTACAGAGCAAATTCATTTTCCATACAGCAGTTCATACACATTTTGTCTCATGAAATTGACTTCAGTTTCCCACAATGTAACAGCTTTCTACCCACTCCCTCCCCATAGTTACCTCTTTCCTGTGTCCTTCCC
>NW_006921975.1:1564227-1565465 GCF_000298275.1 Orycteropus afer afer
CTCTTGAAGAAGGAAGAGGCCATCCATTTCTAAAACAATTGGCCAGTGAAAACCTCATGAATATCAGTGAAACACTGTCTGATACATTACTGGAAAACTTTATGAGTAGCCCTGAAACATTGTCCAATACAGTGTCAGAAAATGAGCCATCAGGTTGGAAGGCACCCAAAATTTGACTGGGGAAGAGCTAACTCCTCAGAGTAGAGACCTTAATGATATGAAGAGAGTAAAGATTTTGGAACCTCCATTGGCTGATGTGGCAGGACTCAAAATGAGCAGAAACAGATGCAAACATCCATTAACAATTGAAACATGGAATATACCAAGTATGAATCTAGGAAAATTAGAACTTGCAAAATGAAATGGAACACATAAAAATCAACATCCTAGGCATCAGTGAGCTGAAATGGACTGGTGTTGGCCATTTTGAATCAGACAACCATATGATCTACTATGCCAGCAATGATAAATTAAAGAGGAATGGTGTGGCATTCATCATCAGAAAGAGTGTTTCAAGATCTATCCTGAAATACAACACTGTCAGTGATAGGAAAATATCCATACACCTACAAGGAAGACAAGTTAATACTACTATTATTCCAAATTTACACACCAACCACCAAAGACAAAGATGAGGAAATTGAAGATTGCTACCAAATTCTACAGTCTGAAATTGACTAACACGCAATCAAGATATGTTAATTATCACTGGTGACTGAAATGCAATAGTTGGAAACAAAGAAGAGTTACCGGTAGTTGGAAAATAAGGCCTTGGTGATAGAAATAACACTGGGGATCGCATGATAGAATTTTGTAAGACCAACTACTTACTCATTGCAAATACCTTTTTTTCAACAACATAAATGATGACTATACACATGGACTTCACCAGATGGAATACACAGAAATCAGATTAGCTACATCTGTGGCAAGAGATGATGGAGAAGTTCAATATCTTTGGCCAAAACAAGGCCAAAAGCTGATTGGGGAACAGACCATCAATTGCTCATATACAAGTTCAAGTTGAAGCTAAAGACAAATAAAGTCCATGAGAGCCAAAATACGACCTTGATAATATCCCTCCTGAATTTAGAGACCATCTAAAGAATAGATTTGATGCATTGAACACCAGTGACCAAAAACCAGAGGAATTGTGGGATGACATCAAGAACATCATCCATGAAGAAAGCAAGAGGTCATTTAAAGAGGAGAAAGGAAGAAAAGACCAAAATGGATGT
>NW_006921975.1:1567275-1572743 GCF_000298275.1 Orycteropus afer afer
CTAAAAGAACTAACAAATCTGTCCTGGAAGAAGTGCAGCTGGAATGCTTCTTGGAAGTGAGAATGGCCAGACTTCGTCTCACCTACTTTGGTCATATTGTCAAAAGGAACCATTCCCTGGAGAAGGATGTCATGCTTGGTAAAGTGGACGGTCAACAAATAAGGGGAAGGCCCTCAATGAGATGGATAGACACAGTGGGTACAATGATGGGTGGGCTCAGGTATAGCAAGGATTGTGAGTCATCAGCCACCAGTGCAGTCATCCATGCAGCCTCTGGCAAGCTGGGCCAGATTTTAGGTTAATTCTCAGGCTCTAACACCATTTGGAAATATTCAAACTGTCCATGTCATCAGGATCGCTGATAGTCCACAGCTCTGTTTGTCTCCTTATTCACTGTTTCATTCACGTTCTTCTACTAGTTGGTGTTTAATCCACTTCTGTGTCTTCCCTTTCAGAGCTCAAGGCTCCTGGATTATCTTCTGTATCTGTGCCAATTGGTTTCTCTTTTGTTTGTTGAAGAGGGTCTGTGTAGCTTGTCTGACTAGTCCACCATCTTACTGGAAGTCCCTTAAGTGTAATCTTTATGGAAGCAGATTGCCAGCTCTTTCTCTAGTGAAGCTTCTACATGGGTTTAAACTACCAATCTTTGGGTTAGCAGCTAAGCACTTAACCTTTGCACCACCTGTGCTCACTTGTGCCACCCAAAAACGAAACAAAACTCACTGACATTGAGTTGATTCCAACTCATAATGACCCTGAAAGACAGAGTAGAGCTGCTTCATAGGAAGCCACCTAGGGACATTTATTGCTATCGTCAGGTACTAAAGTTGAACAATCCTGTTGTTAGGTACTATCAAGATGACTCTGACTCATAGCATCCTTATGTATGGAAATATTACCTGGTTCGGCACCACCCTCAAAATTGTATGTATGTTTGAGCTCATTGTTCCAAACACTGTATCAGTTGGATTGACACAGTGAACAATCCTAGTCCCAATAAAAAGACTGTTATTTTAATTTTTATCTCATTTTTGAGATTTAGGATTAATAACCTTCATATAATTTCCTTTGGCATTCTTGGAACTCGATTATCTTAGATGTCTTGAGTTTCCTGATAGGTCCTCTCAGGCTGAACAGTAATGTTAACAGATTAATTTTCCGTGGATCATTTGCCTTCTGAATGGGTAGCTGGTTGGACATGATGATGAGTTCAGTGGAAGGTGAGCTGGGGTGAAAAGTAGGAAGATCTTTGGAGCCAAATTAACTACCAAGCAACTAATTCTCTGAGTTCCTTTTCAGATCCCTTTCAAATAACTGGGGCCCTGAGAAATTCAGAACCAATACAAGAACTGATTCTACTGGGTTCAATTAGAAATTAGAATTGGAATTCTAAAAGTTTCTTCAGCTTAACTCCTTCATTTTATAGATATAGAAACTAAGGTCCCAACAGGGAAAGTGATTTGTCATTCAACTGGTTAACAACAGAGTTAGATTAACATCAAGGCATCTCCTGGCTTTTAAGTGCAGTGCTCAGAAAATGAAATTCTAGGGTCTATTTGGAAGTTAGGGTTGGAGTTAGGGTGGCATAATGGATGCCATAAAGGCATTAGGATGCTAACCACAAGGTCAGTGGTTCGAACCCACCAGTTGCTCCATGGGAGGAAGATGGGGCAATCTACTTCCGTAAATATTTACAGCCTTGGAAACCCAATGCGGGTCACTATGAGTCACAATTGATTCAATGGCAGTGAGTTTGGTTTGGAGGTTTTAATTTGGAAGTTATTTTCAGAGGTTATTAAATAGAGTAGAAGAAACTGTCCTCTTGTTGCAATTCTGGCTGAGAATGAAAGGATTGTGGTGGCTCAAACACCATGATACTTTGCTTAGTGGTTTGACCTCTTTGGCATTTGCCCAACTAACTTTGGAGAGTCACACTATTCTAGAAAATTCTAGGTTTTCTCTTGTGAGTGTTTTGTTTATATTTGGTAGGGTATGAATTGGTATTTAAATTCTGGTACTGACCTCATATTGTCCAGCAGAAGAGGAAATGGGATCAGTCTAGAGTGGCTTCTAGAGGGTGATGAAAGACTGACTTAGGAACTAGGAAAGCTATTTGCTTAGGGTAAAGCTAAAGGAAAATATTCCTCTTACTGATTGAAGTTAAATGATCAATTTGGCATGTCCTCCAGGCAAGACATTTGTGGACATAAATGACAAGAATTTAATGACTATTTATTACTCAGATATCTTCTATCAACATACTTCTGAGCTCCTCAGTAATATTCCAACCATGTAGAACCACTCACCGTGGCCCTGTCTTCCTGATTTCTAATCTGGTGGCATAGTGCCTAAGGCATTTGACTGCTAACCAGAAGGTTGATGGTTCAAACCCACCAGCCACTCCGCAGAAGGAAGACTGGGCAATCTACTTCCATAAAGATTTACCACCTCAGAAATCCAAAGGGGGTCACTATGAGTCAGAATTGACTCAATGGCAGTGAGTTTGGGGTTTTAATCTCTAGTTGGAATTTGGACTAGACCTGTGTTTTCAAACCTGGCTGATCATCAGAATCACCTGGGGGTGGTGGTCTTATTTAATTCAGTTTAAAATTATAATACATTTTAAGCATACTGATTCCTAGGCTCTACATCCAGGGATTTAGATTTAGTAGGTATGGGGCATGGCTTGGAAATCTGTATGTCCAACCAACTCTTCACATGATTCTGATAATCATCTAGGTCAGGGAATAGTTGGACCAAGCTTTCTCTTTTTGCCCAATTCTCCTTAAAAGGCTCTTCTGTGAAAAACCCACGTGATGATAGATATGCTCTGCTTAAGCAAACCAAGACCTACAGATGCATTAGAGAGGAGTAATTCACATAGCTGAAGAATTCTTCATTTAAGGAAAAGGAGTCACAGTGAAAAGCCATTAAATAGGAGACTCTCCAAGTATGTTTATTTATTTATCAATTTACATTGAACTATTAGAGAAAGAAGAGGAGGAGGCTGAAATATTTAAAATTTGTATTAAGGGATCACAGCATATTGCGGATCCAGGAGATAAGAATAAAACAACTTTGAAGTGATATTGAACCCAAGGAGAAAACAGGTTTCACTTGTTAAAAGTCTGGTTCTCTTTCACCCTCATTCCCTGGATATTTTCACCAGTATGTTGACTTGGCTAAGTGAGATTTCACCTATGTTAAACTGAACTCAGACACAAGTTAGAACATATCTGGGAGGCAAAGCATCTGAGTTTGTATTGCTTTCCATAATTACCCACTCCCTAACCCTTCCTTCTCAGCCTTTCTGTGACTTGTGACAAAATAGACAGTCAAGTGCTACTGAGATTTCCTCACCATTTGCATAAGGGTCTAAAGTAATAACTCACTAGGGAGAGACTACTTTTAATTTGAGATGTTGTGAACTGCTTTGAGAAAGTGCCACTAGTAGAAGTACTATGGCACCAAGCAGAGCCCCTTGAGGCAAAAGTCGTAGGCGGGAGCCAGCAGGCCCTCCTCTTCACTTGCAAATTGGAACCTCTTCAAACTCCAAGCAGCAATATTCACCTCTCTGTTTCTTAGTTTTGTTTTTGTTTTTTCTTTTTTTTCCTCCTGTAGGTTTGCACAAACACATGGCCTGGGTCTTCAAGACTAGAGAGTACCTGATTCATCTCTGCCTTCCTGGCCATGTCAGCTCCATAAGTAATCCTCTATTTTCCTCAGCGGAAAGCCTAATTCCTTCAGTACCCTCTGTTAGCTGGTTATAGGAGAGCAAACCACTTGACTCAAGTGTTAATCAGGATAATGAAAATGCATAAGATGGTATCCAAGAGGGCTTCCTTTACAAAATAAGAACGTAGAGATGATGGCTCTTAATAGTGGTACTTCAGGATCTGTGGAATTAGGCTACGGAGATGTATTTTGAGATAAAGCTTGCCTTCTAAAAGAATAACATTTAATAACTCATAATTTTACAAAAGTTTTAGATGTATGGAAAAGTCACAGGGATATTACAGAGTTTCTGTGTAACCCATATCCAGTTTTCCCTATTGTTGACATTAAATGGTCACAAATAATAACTCATTTGTTGTTGTTAGGTGCTGTAGAGTCAACTCTGACTCGTGGTAACATTATGTATATGTTATGTACTCTGGTCATGTGCCACCTTCACAGTTGGTATATTTGAGCTCATTGTTGTGGCCACTGTGTTAGTCCATTTCATTGAGGGTCTCCCTATTTTTCACTGACCCTCTACTAAACACAATGTCTTTCTCCAGTGATTGGTCTCTTCTGATGACATATCCAGAGTAAGCAAAGTCTTGCAATCCTCACTTCAAAGGAGCATTCTGTCTGTACTTCCTCCAAGACAGATTTGTTCTTTCTTCTGAAAGTCCATGGTATATTCCATATCCTTTGCCAACACCAGAATTCAAATGAATTCAATTCTTCTTTGGTCTTCCTCTTTCATTGTCCAGCTTTCACATGCATATGAGGCAATTAAAAATACCATGGTGTGGGGCAGGCACACATTAGCTATCTGAGCAAAATCTTTGCTTTTTAACACTTTAAAGACTTCTTTCGCAGCATATTTGCCCAATGCATTATGTAATTTCATTTCTTGACTGGTGCTTCCATGGACATTGACTGTTGATCCACAAAGAATGAAATCCCTGACAACTCCAGTTTCTTCTCCATTTATCATCATGTGGTTGATTGGTCCAATTGAAAGTAATTGCATTTTATTTTTATTTTATGTTCATACCGATGCATAATTATTAACTGAAGTCACGCTTCAATTTAATTGTCCTTTATTTTTTTAATTGAACATTTTATTGTGGCTTGAGTGAAAGTTAGCAGAGTAAATTAGTTTTTATTCAACAATTTATACACATTTTGTTTCATATTAATCACAATCCTGTCAATGTAACAGAGGCCTAAAACATTGTCCAATAGAGTGCTGGGGGATGAGCCCCTCAGGTCAGAGGCCACTCAGAGTAGGACTGGGAAAGAGCTACCTCCTAAGAGCAGAGCTGACCTTAATGATGTGATAGAGTACAGCTTTTGGGACCTCCATTTGCTGATGTGTCACGTCTTGACAAGAAACAGCTGTAATTGTCTATTAATAAGTGAAACATAGAAAATTGGCCATTGTCAAAAATGAAAGGGAACACATAGGTCAATATCCTAGGCATTGTTGTTGTTGTTGTTATGTACCATCGAGTCGGATCTGACTCATATTGACCCCTCCTTGGGTTTCCGAGGCAGTATCATTACGGAAGTAGATTGCCCCATCTTCCTTCCCAGGAGTGGTTGGTGGGTTTGAACCGCCAGCCTTCTGGTTAGCAGTCAAGTGCCTTAGGCACTATGCTACCAGAGCTCCTATCCTAGGCATTAGTGAGCTGAAATAGACTGGTTTGGGCCATTTTGAATCAGATGATCATATGATCTACTATGGCAGGAATGAC
>NW_006921975.1:1572843-1575222 GCF_000298275.1 Orycteropus afer afer
GTCAGTGATAGGATAATATCCATATGCCTACAAGGAAGACCAGTTAATACTACTATTATTTAAATTTACACACCAACCACCAAAGCCAAAGATGAGGAAACTGAAGACTTTTACCAACTTCTACAGTCTGAAATTGACCAAACATCCAATCAAGATGTGTGAATTATCACTGGTGATTGGAATGCACCTGTAGTTGGAAACTATGTCCTGGTGATAGAAATGACGGAGACCACATGATAGAATTTTATAAGACCAATGACTTATTCATTGCAAGCTTTTTTGAACAACACACACAGTGGCTTTACACATGTACTTTGCCAGACAGAGTACATAGGAATCAGACTGACTACATCTGTGCCAAGAGGCGATGGAAAAGCTCAATATCTTCAGCCAAAACAAGGCCAAGAGCTGATTGTGGAACAGATCATCAACTGCTCATATGCAAGTTCAAGTTGAAGCTGAAGACAATTAAAAGAAGTCCACGAGAGCCAAAATATGACCTTGATTATATCCCTCCTGAATTTAGAGATCATCTAAAAGAGGTTGTGTACACTTTTTAAAATTATTATTTTTTCCTTCAATATTATGTAAAATTTGGCAGTGAAACCATCTGGACCTGGTGTAGTCTTTTTTTTAGGGGGGGGGGAGTTTTGAACTGTAAATTTATTGTTTTAGTAGATAAAGCCCTATTGATAGTATCTTTTTCTAATTGAATGAGTTTTAGTAGTTGTTTCTTTTGAGGAATTGATATATTTCTTCTAAGTTATCAAATTTATGGTTATATAGTTGTTCCTAGTATTGCTTTGTTATATTTTTTTAATGTTTATGGGATCAGAAGTAATGGCCCTTCCTTCCTTCCTGAAACTGACAATTTGTTTCATATTTCTTTTATTCTCTATTAGGCTCGCTAGCAGTTTATCAATTTTATTGATATTTTCAAAGAACCAGGTATTGATTTTGTTGATTTTCCCTATTGTTTTCCTCTTTACAATTTCATTGATTCCTACTCTAATGTTAATTATTTTCTTTCTTCTGTTTGATTTAAGTTTAATTTCTTCTTCCTTTAGTTTCCAAAGGTGAAAACTTAGGATACTAATTATGTACCTTTAAAAAAAGATGCAGTTTAATGCTATAGATATCCTTCTAAGCATTGCTTTAACTGTACCCCATTTATTTTGGTATCATGTATTTTCATTTTCATTTAGTTCAAAATATTTTTAAATTCATCTTTAGACTTCTTCTTTGACTCATGGGCTAATATAAATATGTTTTTTAATTTCCAAATATGTGGGAAATTTCCAGCAATCTTTCTATTATTGACTTCTAGTTAATGCTATTTTGGTCTAAGAACATACTTTATATGATTTCTCTTCTTTCAAAAATTTTAGGGTGTGTTTTATGACCTAAAGTGTGGTCTAGCATGGTGAATGTTCTTTGTAAAATTAAGCAGAATATGTATTTTGCTTTTATTGAATGGAGTCGTCTACACACATTGATTAGATTAAGTTGATCAACAGTGTTGCACAAGACATCTACATCCTTACTGATTTCTACTTGCTTTATCAACTACCAAAAGAGAGTTTTTGAAATCTGCAAATAGTTGATTTGTCTATTTCTCTTTTCAGTTATATAAGTTTTTGCCTCATGTATTTTGATGCTCTGTTTTGACCTGCATACCCACTTAGTATTGTTATTGCCTTCTTGGACCATTTGATAATTTTATTTTATCGCTTTATCACTTTTGAAGGATACTTTTAGTGGATATATAATTCTACATTGATTTTTAAAATTTCTTATCCTTAGTCCTCTCTAAGTAAAGTGTTTAATTTATCTAGCTTTTTTCAATGTTCTTCTCTTTGTCTTTGTTCTTTGTAGTTTGAATGTGATATGCTTAGCTGTAGTGTTTTGTTTTGTTTTGCTTTTTTTTGGTTTGTTTTTGTTCTGCTTTGTGTTCTCTGAGCTTCCACAAGCTATTTTTTTTTTTTTAGAAAACATTTATTTATTTATTTATTGTGATCTGTGTGAAACTTCACAGAACAAACTGTTTTTCCATTCAACAATTAATACACAATTTGTTTTATGACATTTTTTGTAATCCCCACAATGTAACAGCAGTCTTCCCACTTCCTCTCTGTGTTTATCATTTCCCTTTGTTCTTTTTCCCTATCACTTCCTGGCTTTTTAGATTTATCCCTGGGCAACTACTGTCCCTTTGATCTTGTATGGTTGATTGTTCTAATAAGTGTATACCTTCCTGATATTAATATTCACCTTAAAGGCTTGTCTATAGTTTGGCGGAAAGTGGAGCCACAGGGATGAGTTCAGTTCCTGGCTTAAAGGGTGCCTAAGGGCCACAATAGGAGCTCTGGTAGCATAGTG
>NW_006921975.1:1576975-1578518 GCF_000298275.1 Orycteropus afer afer
CTGTGGGATCACCTTTCTTTGGAATGGGTACAAATATGGATCTCTTCCAGTCAGTTGGCCAGGTAGCTGTCTTCCAAATCTCTTGGCATAACCAAGTGAGGGCCTCCAGTGGGGCATCCATATGTTGAAACATCTCAATGGGTATTCTGTCAATTCCTGGAGCTTTGTTTTCAATTAGGTATATGCTAAACTCACAATTCATGGATATTTTGATCTTTTTTCATTCTTTATTCACTTTGCATTTCAATTTAAGACATTTCTATTGACCTAACTTCAAGCTCATTGATTCTTCCTAAGTTAATGTCCAATGTTCTGATGAACCCATCAAAGACATTGTTCATTTCTGTTACTGTGTTTTTAATTTCTAGTTTTTCATTTTAACTCTTTTTATAGTTTTAATCCCTTCACTTACAATACCCATCTGCTATTGAATGCCATCTACTTTTTCCATTAGAGCCCCTAACATATTAATCATAGTTATTTTAAACTCCCTGTCAAATAATTTCAACATTTGTGTCATATCTGAATCTGGTCAATGATTGCTCTCTTTTAATGATGTATTTTTTTCCTTGCCTTTTGACATACCTTATAATTTTCCGTAAAAAGCCAGAAATGTTATATTGCATAATAGGAACTGAGATAAATAGTTTGTTAGTGAGAGGGTTTATTTTAATCTGGCTAGAATATTTGCCAAAATTTACTTGACAGTATCTAAAAACAACAGAAGATTGACTGTGTTTGATACTTGCTGTAGCTACAGGTTACATAGGGAGCTCTGGTGGTGTAGTGCCTAAGGCACTAGACTGCTAACCAGAAGGCTGGTGGCTCAAACCCACCAGCCACTCCTCGGAAGGAAGATTGGGCAATTTACTTCCATAGAGATACTGCCTTGGAAACCCAAGGAGGGGTTGCTGTCAGTCGGATTCATCTCCACAGCAGTGAGTTTGGTTTGATTTTGATATAGGTTACATAAGCTTCAAATCTATCTAGTGTACTTGGTTTTCTCTCTCATTTTGGCTTTATGATTTCCATTTATACTCCTGCTCTGAAAGAGTATGTATCTTGAAGCTATTTCAGCTGTAACTCACTGTTATATTAGAGCCACCTCGATGTGGTGCTGGTATATGGGGAAGAGGGAAAGTTCTATAACCTGATTAACTCTTAATTTTTTAATGACCTTGTGTCTCAAGGATGTGGCATTCACCAGTGTTTCTTTCCCTGCTCCAGGAGTATAGCTCTCTTTCCCTCTAGTTGCAGGGCTCCCATACTATTTTCTCGAAGTCTTGCCTTTTGTTGACTTCACACACACACACACACACACACACACTTTTTTTCCCTTAGATTAGACAGGAAGGCTGAAGCTGGGAGAAAAATTCCTTCCTTCAAGTAGAATAATTCTTCAGAATTTTCCTCTGGTGAATTCCTTCTCCGTGAAAACTAGGCTTTTGTTAGGGAGAAGCGTTTGGTGTGGCTCAAAATGTCTATTCTTCCTTTCATCCAGCCAAGACCATGAGGGGATCTTTCTCATATTCTCACTGTGAAA
>NW_006921975.1:1578993-1581796 GCF_000298275.1 Orycteropus afer afer
ATTAATCCCTCTATGCTACAGGGTTTCACCTTTTATAGGCTTATGATTCCTTTTAAAAATCAGATAAAAGGTAATGACCTATTTTCCAGAAACATGTTTATTCCTACCACATTTTGTAGACAAATCCCTATTTTCTAAATATAATCTTTTGGACTTTGGATACCTGAAGAACTCATAACAGCACACGATATCCTTAGCTCACTTAGCTACTCTGTAGGGCAACCCCTTCCTTTTCTTCAGCCTCCACTGCCCAGGGACCCCAGACTCCCTTATCAGAGAACTTTTCTACAGATCAGGGATCCACAAAATCTGACCTTCCACCTTGTGAGTAAATAAAGTTTTATTGGAATTTTGCTACACCCATTCCTTGACACATTGTCTATGGCTGTTTTTGAACTAAAACAACAGAGTTGCGAAGTTGTGGCAAAGCCCCAAATATTCATTATCTGATCCTTTACAGAAAAAGTATGCTGACCTTTATTTTAGATGAAAAAGTTTACAATAGAACAAATTATTATTATTATTATTTTAAAAGTTAACTATTAAAAGAATTACTATGCCCAAGGATGCTTACATTTTGGCAAGGATCAAAATACTTTTCAAAGTAAATGATTGCATCTTAAAGATAGATATATGTTTCAATAAGCAAATGCCTGTGATCAATTGACAAACCCCTAACTCAGTTCACTTACACGTGCTATCAGCCTTGCTAGTAAGCAGGAAAGGCTTTAGCTGGCAATTTGTTTAATCCAACAATTCATGTTGTTGTTGTTGTTAGGTGCCATCAAGTCACTTCCAATTCTTAGCGGCCCTATGTACAACAGAAGGAAACACCGCCCAGTCCTGCACCATCCTCACAATAGTTGCTATGCTTGAGCCCATTGTTCCAGCCACTGTGTCAATCCATTTCATCGGGGGTCCTCCCCTTTTTGATTGACCCTCACCAAGCATTATATCCTTCTCTAGGAACTGGTCTTTTCTGATAACATGACCAAAGTAGGAAAGATGAAATCTGGCCATTCTCGCTTCCAAGGAGCATTCAAGTTGTACTTCTTCCAAGACAGATTTATTTGTTCTCTTGGCAGTCCATGAGGTATTCGGTATTTTTCACCAACACCATAATTCAAATGAATCAATTCTTCTGCACTCTTCCTTATTCATTACCCAGCTTTCACATGCATATAACAACAACACAACAACACACTGCCATAGAGTTGGATCCGACTCAGACTCATAGCAACCCCTCTTTGGGTTTCCAAGGTGGTATCACTACGGAAGTAGATTGGTCAACTTTACTTCAGAGGAGTGGCTGGTGGGTTTGAGCCACCAGCCTCCTGGTTAGCAGTCAAATGCCTTAGGCACTAGGCCACCAAAGCTCCTACATATAAGGTGATTGAAAATACCATGGATTGGATCAGGGGCATCTTAGCCTTCAAACTGATGTTGTTGCACTTTAAAAGAAATCTTTAAAGAGATCTTTTTCAGCAGATTTGCCCAATGCAATATGTCATTTGATTTCTTGACTGCTGCTTCCATGGGCATTCATTGTGGACCCAAGTAAAATGAAATCCTTGACACCTTCAATCTTTTCTCCATTCACCATGATGTTGCTTATTAGTCCAGTTCTGAGGATTTTTGTTTTCTTTATGTTGATGTGCAATCCATACTGAAGGCTGTAGTCTTTGATCTTCAGCAGTAAGTACTTCAAGTTTTATTCACTTTCAGCAAGCAAGGATGTATTACCATAATTCATAGCCAATACCTAATTGGCTCATGGCAAACTTCTTGGTAAGTTCTGTCTTTTGGTCTTATGATGGGTTTCCCCTCTTTTCTCTCCCTCAGCCAGTGATCTCAAAAGGTGTCTGAGCTTTCCAGAAAAAGAGAGGCCCTGTCTGATGGTCTCTCCCTCAGGGTCTCAATATGGCTGCTTGCTAAGACAAATACTAGTATTCTAGTGCTCTTTGCTTAGAGGACCAGAGTAAGCAGATGTAAACAGTTTTTGCTGCAAATAGTAATGCTCCATGGGCCAACAGAGGAGCAAACATAGAGTTCACAGAATGACATTTCTCTTCACTTTAATATTTACACAAAGTCATCACTAGTTTGAAAGGCCACAGAAACCAGTTGTGCTAATATCTACATAGCGCTCCTACCAGGGAAGAGCATCTGACAGAAAATGCTTTGACTATAGGGCCCAGCTGGCCAGCCAAAGGCACTGCATATTCAGAATTATGTCTATATTTGCTTTCTTCAAGGTTCCAGGCCAGTCTCACTCAGGATTGGTTCTTATATGGGGGGGATGGATGTAAAAATACCTTAAGGCTCTTATTTTCGTTTTTGTGCCACTTTTCAGCTTCTCCTATTTGCTACTTCCCACTCTCAGCTAACCCTACCCAATCTTTTGCTTATTTCCTGTGAACCTACTGTTTTCTGTTTGTCTGGCCATTTCCCCACATATCTTAATAATGTTTGCATGGAGATAGCATGCTGTGGTGGAAAGAAATAGACATTGGGGTCAGAGATAACTGAGCTCAGTTTTGCAGCATACTAGCTGGTGTGACCTTAGGCAAACCATTTTACCTCAGTAAGTATCAGTTTCTTTATTTGTAAAATGGAAATAAAAATAGTATCTATTTCATAAGGTTAATAAGAGGATTATTTGAGATAATATGCATAAAATACCTAGTATGGCACTTCATGCATTGTAGGCACTTAGTGACATCAGTTCTCTTCTTTGCCTCATTGTTCTCAATGGAACTTCTTGATTTTTGTGGCTTACCTGGCCACTGATTCATCTTTGCCC
>NW_006921975.1:1581896-1585352 GCF_000298275.1 Orycteropus afer afer
CCCCCAACTGACCTTGTGGGTCGCTCACCATAAATCCTTGAGACTTGGAAAACTTGCATCCAATTATAACTCCTTCAGTCATTTAGAAGTGTGGCAGAACCACTATATAGTGATTTGCATGTTAATGGTGCTGTGTTTTATTTAGCTATGACAGAAAAGAATGTGTAAACAACAGCATCTGCGTGAATATGCATGTTGCTTAATGACACCATTATTTAATTTGCTCCTTTGCCAGGACTCACCTCACAGATGGCTCTAGGAAGGCCCCAGGAATTACACCAAAATTACCAAATACTCAATCTTTCCTTGGCAGCACAGAGTACTTAAGATTTGTTAGGGCATATAACTTGTAAGAGCAGGAACTAGACTGGACTACCTTGTCTTTCTGGGTCTCACAAGTTTTCTGGATTTGACAGGGTGTAGTTTTACCACTATTGTATCACTATTTTTCTTCTTTACTACGTATGCAGAAATATTCTTTGCCAAACTTATATATGGTTGTGGGTAGTCTTGTTTGCCTACCCATACTTGTTCAACTTGCCCATCTACCTATGTATCAGCTACTAAATTATTGCTTGTTATTACTGATATTAGGAGCTCTGGTGGCGCAGTGCCTAAGGCGTCTGACTGCTAACCAGAAAGCTGGCGGTTCAAACCCACCAGCCACTCCTCGGAAGGAAGGTTGGGCAATCCTACTTCTGTAGTGATACAGCCTCGGAAACCCAAGGAGGGGTCGCTATGAGTCGGGGCCTACTCGATGGCACATAACAACAACAACAACAAACATTACTGATATTGCAGGATTGTGTATGTAATAGCATTTACTGTTGTTGTCTGTAACTCTTGTATGCTTCTCAATGACTTCCTTTGTCTTGGTGATATTGTACTCATCGCCGTCTTATTATATACTGCCTTTCTCTTTACCCAAACTAATATGTGTCTATTATCTACTTAGTTATTTTTCCCTCCCTTCCTCTTTCTCCTCCCATCTCTGGTAACCATCAAAATTTTTTTTTCTTTTCTCTGTGTAAATCTTTTCTTGACTTTTTATAACAGTGGATTCATAGAGTGTTTGTCCTTTTGTGATTGACTTATTTCACTTGGTCCTCCAGGTTCATCCATGGTACGTTATTAGGTGTTTGCAGATTCTTTATTATTCTTTAATGTTGCATGTATTCCATTGTATGTATGTACCATAGTTCATTTATCCATTCATCCATTGATGGGCACCTAGATTGGTTGTTTCCATCTCTTTGCTGTGGTGAATACTGCTGCAAAAAAAAAAAAAAACTTGAGTGTGCATATATCTATTTATGTCATGACTCTTATTTCTCTAGGATATATATCTGTTAGTGGCATTGCTGGGTTAAATGATATTTCTATTTCCTACTTTTAAGGAAGTGCCATGTTCCACAGTGGTTGTACCATTTTGCAGTCTCACTGGCAGTGTATGACAGTCTCAATCTCTCCACACTCTTGTTAGCATTTGTTGTTTTCCATCTTATTGAGCTTTGCTATTGTTCCTGCTATTGTTAAAAAATGGTTGCAGCAGTACATTGACAGAGAACTTCCAGAAATGCAAGCTGGATTCAGAAGAGGACATGGAATGGGGGATAACATTGCTGATGTCACAGGGATCTTGGCTGAAAGCAAAGAATACCAGAAAGATGTTTACTTGTTGTGTTAGACTGGGTTCTTTAGAGAAACAAAACCAGTAAAGCTTATTTATACATAGAGAGAAAGAAATTTATCTTAGGAAAATGGCTCACACACTTATAGAAGCTGGCAAGTCCCAAGTTCTTGGATCAAACATCAAGCTGTAGGCTTTTCCTGACTCATGCAGCTGCAGGGGAACACCATGCACAAGTAGCAAATACCATAATTCCACATAAGTCAGACTATTCTGGTTACTGTTTTGACTCTGCTGTCCATTATGGTAACCACACACACCTTGCCTTTGTCAATTAACTGCTGCCACTTGACCCCTACTACCACAGGGTCCAATCAGCCCCATCGTAGTTAAGTGTCTTAGTTCAATTAGGGCAGTTCCTCACTTCCAGCTTACATAAAACAGCAATCGCTGCAGTCTGCAAGGATGCTGGAGCTCCCTTCACAAATTTATTCCTCATTGTACTGGTGAAAGGCATGTCTTCTGGACTCTCCATTTCTGGCTCTAGGGCTCTAATCTGATAAATCCATTCTAACAGGCCAATTTCCCTAAGCCTCTGGATACCTTCTTCTACATTATACCAAGGCAGGTCTGGTACTTCAATTTGACTTAAGGTAGGCCACAGTATAATCCATGCTTCAGTAAGCCAACCAAATAAACTATTAGAGCCTTTCCTACCCTCTTAAGCTGAGACATTGAATGAAGAATCCATACTTAGTGGGCTTAAATCAATAAACTCAGACTGATCCAATGTTACATTCCCCTCACCATTATCCCACACCCTCAGTAGCCATTCCCATACATATTTTCCAGGTTTCTGTCCACATATGTTAGCAAAATCAAGTAGGTCTTTTTGGGTATAGCGTACCACCTCCTCAGTCACACTTCGTATTTCACCTTTTGGGGTTTTGTTTCTCTAGAGAAACCAGTCTAACACATTTGGTACTGGGAGTGGGGTAGATTGTTCGCTCATGGACAGTTGTAGGCAGAATCCCAATCCACAGAAGAGTGTCTATTTTCCCAGGAGGTCCATAAATATACTGAAAGCAGGCCACACTCCTATGGAAACTCCCTTTCAGTGGATTGGCTGCTCAAAACATATACATCTGATCCCATCATTAGAACAACCCATATCACAATTGCTTAAACCACACAGAATTGTGGTCCAGCCAAGTTGACACACAGCTCCAATTATCACACTTGTGTTTTATTGACTAGGCAAAAGTATTCAATTGTGTGGATCATAACAAAATATAGATGACATTGAGAAGAATGGAAATTCCAGAACACTTTATTGTACTCATGAAGAACATGCACATAGACTAGGAGGCTGTTGTTCTAACAGAACAAGGAGATACTGTATGGTTTAAAATCAGGAAGGGAGTGCATCAGAGTTGTATCCTTTCACCATATTTATTCAATCTGTATGCTGAGAAGATAATCCAAGAAGCTGGACTATATGAAGAAGAATGTGGCATCAGGATTGGAGGAAGAATTGTTAACAACCTGCGATACGCTGACAACACAACTTAGCTTGTTGAAAGTGAGGATGACTTGAAGGACTTACTGATGAAGATTAAAGACTACAGTCTACAGCATGAATTACACTTCAATATTAAGAAAACAAAAATCTTTACAACTGAACCAATAAAGAGCATCGTGATAAATGGAGAAAAGATTGAAGTTGTCAAAGACTTCATACTACTTGGTTCTACAATCAGCACCAACAGAAGCAGTAGTCAAGACATTAGACGATGTATTGCATAAGGCAAATCTGCTGCAAAAAA
>NW_006921975.1:1587082-1587760 GCF_000298275.1 Orycteropus afer afer
TCTGATCATTATTGTGTTTTTGGATTTTGTTCCATGTTTTCCCTCCCATTCTATCCAGGATCTGCAGTTTTGATCCCTTCCCGAGTGGTTGGCATTGGTAGCTGGGCACCATCTAGCTCTTTTGGTCTCAAGATCCATCATGTCCTAGGGCTGATCATTTCCAAACACCCTTGGTTTTCTACACTCTTCTTCACTTCTGATGATAGGAGACCATTAGCTGCAACTTAGATGGCCAATCAAAAGCTTTTAAGACCCCAGTTGCTATTCACCAAAGTAGGTTGTGGAACTAGATTTGTATGTATTTTATTGTGCCAATTGAGTCTGTTGTCCCCCCATACTATAGTCCTGAGTCAGCAGATCTGTTGGATCTCTCTCCCATAGTGTCTGGCTGTCTATGAAGGATTCCTCTATGTCTGTCTTCTGTTGTTTCTGTAGTGATTGCGGGTACTTTGTATCACTGGTATCTGTGCAAGATTAGCTTCAGCTGAATCTGTCTTTGGTCTAGAGTATAATCCTGTTCACTGACCCCCATGTGATCTTTTCAGTTGCCTATGTGTTTATCTGTAGCCTGGTGTTAATGGTAATGCAGCATTGTGGATATACTGGTATTAGCCTGTGTTGTCTATATCTTATGTGCACAATTTGTTGTCCTCCCTTTCCCCAATGTTATCATGGTGG
>NW_006921975.1:1587940-1602092 GCF_000298275.1 Orycteropus afer afer
AATGTCCTCCAGGTTCATCCATGTTGTGAGATGATTCACGTATCCTTCATTGCTCTTTAATGTAGCATAGTATTCCATTGTGTGAATGTATCATAGTTTGGTTATCCATTCATCTGTTGATGGGCATTTAAGTTGTTTCCATCTCTTTGCTATAGTGAATTGTGCTGTGATGAACATAGGTGTGCATATGTCTGCTCATGTCCTGTCTCTTACCTCTTTAGGATATATTTCTAGTAATGGAATTGCTGGGTCAAATGGTATTTGTATTTTCAGTTTTTTAAGGAAACAACATACCACTTGACACAATGGTTGTACCATTTTACTGTCCTACCAGCACGGTATGAGAATTCCAATCTCTCTGCAGCCTCACCAGAATTTATTTTCTGTCCTGTTGAACTTTGCTGGGGTGAGATGGTATCTCATTGCTGTTTTGATTTGCATCTCTCTAATGGCTAATGATCGTGAGCAATTCCTCATGTGTTTGTTGGCTGCCAGCATATCATTTTTAGTGAAGTGTCTGTTCATGTTCTTTGTCTTTTTGGCACTGAGAATTTGAAATTTTCTTTAGATTTTCAAGATAAGTCCTTTGTCAGATATGTCATAGGCAAATATTTTCTCCCAATCTGTAGGTTCTCTTTTTATCCTTTTGATGAAGTCTTTTGATGCACATAATAACTTAATTTTTAAAAGGTCCCAGTCATCTAGCTTCTCTTCCACCTCCTGTGCATTCTGGGTTATATTTGATAGCCTATTTGTTCCATAAATTAGGGCACCTAGATTTACCCTTGTTTTATCTTTGATGAATTTTATAGTTTTGGATTTTACATTTAAGTCTTTGATCCAACATGAGTTTGTTTTTGTGTATGGGGTGAGGTATGGGTCTTGTTTCATTTTTCTGCAACTGGATATCCAATTTTGCCAGCACCATTTGTTAAAGAGGCTACCTCTTCCTCATTTAATGGGTTTTGGACCTTTGTCAAAAATCAGCTGTCCATAGATGCATGAATCTATTTCTGAGTTTTTGATTCTGTTCTATTGGTCTATCTGTCTGTCATTATACCAATACCATGCTGTTTTGACTACTGTGGCTGTATAGTAGGTTTGAGATCTGGGAGTGTGAGACCTTGCACTTTGTTCTTCAGTAGTGTTCTGCTTACTTGAGGTCTCTTTCCTTTCCATATGAATTAGTAATTGGTTTTTTCATGTCCTTAAAACATTTTGTTGGTATCTGGATAGGGATTGCATTAAATATGTAAATTGCTAGCAGGAAGATGGCATCTTACCTGTAGCCCACATGTTAGTTTTCTCTAGCTTCTTGCTAAAACTCACTGCTGTTGAATTGGGTCCGACTCATAGCAACTCCTCCTTAGGTTTCTAAGGCAGTATCACTACGGAAGAAGTTTGCCCAACCTTCCTTCTGAGGAGTGGCTAGTGGGTTTGAACCACCAGCCTTCTGGTTAGCAGTCAAATGCCTGAGGTGCAGCAGTTTGAAGCGGGGACTCTGGGTCTCTGAACAGCTCGTTAAGTCAGAGAACATCAAACTCAGGGGACTAGGAGTAGAAAGGAGGGAGAGGCAGTTTAAAGAGTCAGAAAGAATAAAAACTGGCCAACCTTCCCTGCAGAATGCTGACCAGCCGGTGAGATGGGGCATCAAAGGGCTCCCCGGGGCAGTGGAGAGAATGCACTGGAAGACCTGTGGGCACTCCATGGATTTACCTTCAACATCCGCTTTTATCAGTAAATTTGAGACCCCTGGGAAGGAGCAGAGATCCTGCTGGCTCTGGGTGCTGCTGAATTGGGAGCAAAGAGAGAAGCACACTGCAAGTGGGCGGGCCCTGGGACAAACTCGTGGCACAGGTCAGGGCAGATAATATTCCAGGACAGCTTTATGGCACAGAGGGGCCTGGAGAACAGGGTTTTTGTGGCTGTTTGGCCCTGGCAGAAAGTGGTGTCTGCCTAACCATTAGGGTCTTTGCCAAACTTGAGCTGTGGGCCTGTGAGCTACAGTATAACGTCATCATTAGCAGCCTACTCAAAGCCCTGGAAATGGCTACTGGTGCCTTGGAGCTTTTTTTCTCTTTTCTTCCTCCTTTCCCTGTCTCTCTCCTGCCTTATCCAATAGAAAAACTACATTAAGCCACTACAACACCTGCTGGCTTGAATACTAAACCCCCTCCACGATGAACAAAGACCTGCTGATGGGGTTGCATTCCACACAGTGATTCCATCATCACAAAGAGAACTGCAGAGCAACCCAGCATGCCTGAATTAATAACCCAAAAAATAAAATACACCAGCTCCACCTTTGCAAAAATATTAAATCATAAAATCAAGACAAAACAAATCAATACACAACTAAGTTAAAGACAACTTCAAAACTTGTAGGAAACAACAGGCCACCTCAAACCTTTCTCCGTTTATAATAATGTTGGCTGTTGGCTTTGTCCGAATGCCCTCTATTGTGTTGAGGAATTTCCCTTCTATCCGTATTTTGCTGAGAGTTCTGAACAGGAACGGGTGTTGGATTTTATCTAATGCCTTTTCTGCATCGATTGTTATGATCATATGGTTCTTTTGCTTTGTTTATGTGGTGGATTACATTGATTGTTTTTCTGATGTTGAACCATCTTTGCATACCAGGTATAAATCCCACTAGGTCAGGATGTATTATTTTTTTGATATGTTGTTGGATTCTATTGGCTAGGATTTTGTTGAAGATTTTTCTCATCTGTGTTCATGAGGGATATTGGTCTCTAGTTATCCTTTTTAGTGGTGTCTTTCCCTGGTTTTGGTAATAGTGTTATGCTTGTTTTATAAAATGAGTCTGGGAGTATTCTATCTTTTTCTATGCTCTGGAATAGCTTGAGTAGTATAGGTGTCAACTCTTCCCTGAATATTTGGTAAAATTCTCTAGTGAAGCCATCAAGGCCAGGACTTTTTCTTGTGGGAAGTTTTTTTTATGACCTGTTCAATTTCTTCTTTTGTTATTGTTTGTTCAAGTATTCTATCTGTGACTGGGATAGTTTAGGTAGGGCTTGTGTTTCTAGAAATTTGTCCATCTCTTCTAGGCTCTCGAATCTGTTGGTGTACAGTTCTTCATCATATTCTGTCATTATCTTTTTTTTATTTCAGTTGGTTCTGTTGTGATTTCACCCTTTTTGTTTATTATTCTTGTTATTTGCACCTTTCTTTTGTTACATTTGCCAATAATTTGTCAATTTCATTAATATTTTGGAAGAACCAGCTTCTTGTTTTGTTGATGTTCTCTATTTGTTTTGTTTTGTTTTCTGTTTTTATTTATTTCTGCTCTTTATTATTTTCTTACTTATGGATACTGTAAAATTCTTTTTCGTTGTTGTTCTTTTTCTAATTCTTGGAGTTGTTGAGTTAGAGTGTTGATTTTGTTTCTTTCCTCTTTTTTGGTGTGTGCATTTATTGCTATAAACTGACCTCTGAGTACTGTTTTTGCTGTGCCCCATAGGTTTTGGTATGATGTATCTTCATTCTCATTTATTTCTAAGAATTTTTATTTCATTCTTTATTTCTTCTGTTACCCAGTAGCTTTTGAGCAGTATATTATTCAACTTCCACGTTTGATGTTTTTTCCTGCCATCCCATTTCCTTCTTGCCTGCATGGTTTCTGCTGAGTAATAAAAACTCAGCCTAACTGCTTGACTATTGTAGGTTACATTTCTTTTCTCTCAGGCTGCTTGCAAGATTCTTTCTTTGTCTTTGGTTTTGGAGAGTTTGATTATGATATGTCTTGGTGACTTTCTCTTGGGATCTATCTAACCTGTATGGGGCTCTTTGAGCTTCTTGGACAAATATCCTTCATGGTATGGGGAAAATTTTCTGTTAGCAAGTCTTCTACAAATTTCTCAGTGTTTTTTTCCACCTCTTCTTGTTCTGGAATTCCAATGAGGTGTATGTTGTTTCTTGTCATGTTATCCCATATAACTCTTAGGTTCTCTTCATTTCTCTTAAATCTTTGCTCTGATTTTTCTTCATACAGGCTGGTGTCAAGGGATTTATCTTCTAATTGGGAAATATGTTCTTCAGCCAGTTCTAGCCTGTTCTTTTGTGCTTCCACTGTGTTATTTAATTCTGTAATTTTAGTATTCATCTTCTGGATTTCTAACTGCTGTTTTTGTATGAGTTTTGATTGTGTATTAATCTTGTTATTTTGTTCTTGAATGGTTTTGTTGAGTTCTTCCAGGTACTGTCTGTATTCTCCTTGATTCTGTTTGAGGTTTCCTTAAGCTCTTGTAGCATTCTATAAACATATCTTCTAAATTTCTTCTCAGATAATTCTCAGATTTTGTTTGGGATTTTATTTCTATTATCTTATCCTTTTTTTTTCTTTTGGTTTGATTTGAGGTTGCCGGTTGTTTCCTAGACATTTTGAACTTTTTGTCTTTAACTGTTAGTTATGTATTGATATATTTTGTCTTGATTTTATGTTTTAATATTTTTGCTGAGATGTAGCTGGTATGTTTTACTTTTTTGGTTATTAATTCATGTGTGCTGGGTTGTTCTGCAGTTTTCTCTGTGATGATGGAATCACTGTGTGGAATGTGGATGCAGGTCTCTGTTTGTTGTGAAGGGGATTTAGGTTTGGAGTAGACAGGTACTGTGGTGGCTTAATGTGGTTCTTCTATTGGTGGGGCAAGGGAGAGGCAGTGAAAGGAGAAAGAAAAGAAAAGAAAAAGTTCCAAGGTGCCAGTAGAGTATTTCTGTGGTTTGGGTCAGCTGCTAATGATGACATCATATTGTCACTCACAGGCCTGCATTTCAAACTTGGCAAAGACCCCAATGATTAGGGGGCTGCTACTTTCTGCCTGGTTCAGACAGCAGCAAAAACACTGTACTCCAGGCCCTTCCATGCCAAAAAGCCGTCCTGGAAGAGCTGGACCCAACTCCTGAGCCTTGTGCTTATCCCAGTGCCTGCCTACCTGCAATGTGCTTCCCTCTCTGCTCCCAATTCAAAGGTGACCTGAGCCAGAGTGGTCTCTGTTCTACCCCTTAGAATTGCTGCCCACCCACTTAGCACAGGTCCCAAAGTTACAAATAGAAGCAGGTGCTGTGAGCCAACCTCTGGAGTGGCCACTGGTCTTCTGGTGTTCCTGTTTCACTGCCCAAGGAGTCCTTTGTTGCTCCATCCTGTCGGTTTGCGTGCTCCAGGGAAGGTTCATTTATTTTTATTCTTCCTGACTGTTTATCCTACCTCTTCCTCCTTTCTTCTCCTTCTCTAACAAATCTGGCTTTCTCCAACTTAATGAGCTGTTGACAGCCCCAGAATCCTCTCTTCAAACTGCTGCACCTAGTTTTTCAGGCATTAAGATGCTAGAGGGAACAAACTTGTGGGCTACAGGTAAGACATCATCTTCTCTTCTTCGTTTGTGTTTTTCTTGTTAAGGTGTTGAGGTTTTCTATAAATTTTAGAGATAAGTCCCTTGTGAGATATATTATTGCCAAATATTTTTTCCCAATACAATGTTTGGTTTTTATTCTTCTGAGGAAGTCTTTTGGTGTGTGTAAGTATTTAATTTTTAGGAGATCCCAGTCATCTAGTTTATCTTCTATTGTTTATGCACTTTAAAAATTATGTTTGATAGTCTGTTTATGCCATAAATTAGGACCTCTAGGTTTTCCCCTATTTTTCTTTGATGCTCTTTATACTTTTAAGTTTTACATTTAGGTTTTTCATCCTTCCTGAGTTTGTTCTTATGTATGGTGTGATATGGATTTTGTTTCATTTTTCTTCACGTGAATAACCAATTTTGGCAGCACCATATTTTAGACTGCCTCTTTCCCATTTAATGGATTTTGGACCTTTGTCAAAATCAGCTGTCCATAGATGGATAAATTTACTACTGAATTATCAATTCTATTTCAATGGTCTATGTATCTGTCATTGCACTGGTACCAGACTATTTTGACTACTGTTGGTGTGTCGTAGGTTTTGAGATTAGCAAGTGTGAAGCTGAAGTCTCCTTCTTATCCCTCTACATCAGCAGTGCTTTGCTTATCCAGGATCTCTTTGGTGATTTGTTTTTCCATTTTTTTTAAAGAATGTGGATGGAATTGGAATCAGGATTGCATTATATCAAAAGTAACTTTGGGTAATATTGACATTTCACAATGTTAAGTCCCCAGCTGCCCTCAGGATTCTTTGTCTTTCACTTTAGAAAGGTTAAATATGACATGTGTTGGTAATTTTCTTTTGGGGTCTGTCCTGTATAGGGTTCATTGAGCTTCTTGGAATGGAAATCTTCTTGTCTTTCATGATATTGGGAAAGATTTCTGCTCTCAAATCATCTACAAATATCTTTGTGGTTCTTTTTGCCTCCTCTTGTTCTGGAATTCCAATCACATGTGAATATTTCCTCTTGATAATGCCCTACATAATCCTTGGTCTCTCTTCATTTTTCTTCATTCTTTTTCTGATTTTTCCTCATACAAATTGGTGTCAAGGATTTTTGACACAAATTGGTGTCTTCTAATTCACTACTGTTACAGTCTTCTATTGGTTCAATTCTAATCTTTTGTCCTTCCAATGTTCTATCTATCTCTGAAATTTTAGTGTTAATTTTCTGAACTTCTATTTGCTATTTTTGTATGGTTTCTCAATATCTATTTATTTTGTTCTTGTATTGTTTTCCTTAATTTTTCTAGGGTATTGTCTGTGTTTTCCTTGATTTTGTTTGTGATTTCCTTGATCTCTTAGAGGGGCCTATATATAAATATTTTTAATTCCATATCAGGTAGTTCTATTACCTGTTCTTCCCCAGAGAAGTTTCCTCATTCTTTATTTTGGTCATTTTTTTGAGCCATCTTGTCCTGTTTCTTTGTTTGATTTGAAATTTTCTATTGTATCTGAGACATTCTGATGTATTTATCTGTTTATTATGTGCTGGTTTCTTTCTCCCTGATTTATTTGGCTTTGTTTTAATATAGCTGAGTGGGTAGGGTGGGTGTGCTAATTTGGTCACTAGTTTGGAAGCACTGGAAACTTCCTCATCTATCTCTGAGTATTTGGAATAACTGGTGGGAGTGTGAGTATGGGTCTCTGTTTGTGAACAGCAGCTGTGGGCAGGTGAGAAGATGTTATTCACCCTCTGTCATTGATCCAGTGGTGCAGAAGTGGGTGGTGTCACTCACCTGTTGGATGGGGCAGTAGGTAGTAGGAATGCAAGTGTGACTGACTCTTCTGGTTACCTCTGTGCCACTCTGACAAGAATATACCACAAATGGGATGGCCTTATAAAAATGAGTTTATTCTCTTACAATTCTGGAGGCTTTAAGTCCAAGTTCAATATGCCAGACTCTAGGGGCTGTGTGAAATCTCCTCAACTGTGAGCTTCAGCTCTGCCTCTTGCTCCTGGCCCACTGAAGCTAGAGGCATCTCTTCACTCAGGCAGCTACTGGCTACTGAGGCTAACAAGCCCAAGGTTGACAAATAAAATGCCACAGTACCGATGTTACCAAACCATATGGCAGGCCATTGATTCAAGTCCATTGAAAGTCCCATGGTTGGCAGAGCATGGCAGGCTGCTGAACAATGACACAGCTACATGCAGGGTTCAAATGTGCCATAAGCGAGAGACCATTCCCAAAGCTGTTTCTTATATATGGGAAGCAGACCACATATACAAAGGCAGCTACTCAGCTGCTCACAGTAGATTCTACCATGGAGTTGATTACCAGTCTCATCATGGGGAATACTACATTCAGCTGCCCAACCACTCAAGCAAGACCAGCCAAGTTGACACACAAACTTAACTACCACACTGACTAATGGGGAAACAATATATACCTCCCACCGGATGGGGTAGAGAAGAAGAAAGAAAAGGGACAGATAGGAAAAAAATGCTTAAAATAAAGGAAGATGAATAAGAGGAAAAAATAAACAAATAAAAGGTAGGAAGAGTAGAAAAAAGAATAGGAAAAAAAGAAAGACTAAAAAGAGTGGCATGGCAGCAGATGTCCACACCTCTAAGGTGGTGAGCCCTTGGTGCCTTATCTGTTGGGATGCACACAGCTGGCCACAATGGTAGGAGGCAACTGTCATGCACTCTGCATGAGTGTGATCTACAAGCAATGATAGGAGCCTGGTGCACTGTTTGCACATGTGCACACCCCTAAGCTTGGAAGTGGCAGGCTCCTTGGAGGCAACCCAACTGTGCTTGCATACCCAAGCATGGAGGAAGCCGGCACCTGGTGAGTGGTCCATTTGCCCCCAACAACAGAAGCAATGGGCACTTGGGGCATAGTCTGCCCCCTGACAGTGGAGGCTGGGGGTATGTGGATGTGCAGTTTATGAGAATACCCCTTGTCAATCACAGGTGCTGAGCATGTGGAGAGTGACTTGCTGGTTCATGGCATGGTCTGCTGGGGGTGATGGTGGTCCAAGTGAATTAGATGGACATGGGGTGGTATCAATGGCTACTGAATTGGTGCTCTGCAAACCATAACAAACTCTAAGAGTAGTGATCATATAATGTGCTTCTGATAGATTTCTTAGCTCCTAGTACTCCTCGGAAGGAAGGTTGGGCAATCCTACTTCCGTAGTGATACTGCCTCGGAAACCCAAGGAGGGGTCACTATGAGTCAGGGCTGACTCGACGGCACATAACAACAACAACAACAAAGTACAGTTTAAAATGCAGAATATGGTGTCAAAATATGATTTCTTTTTCTAGCATAAGAACCAGCTGAAACCACTCTTTACATGCTTTGTAGCAATTTTACAAAAGATTAATTTCCTCTCTTGATGGTATAGCGGTGAACTTTCTTTTTCTGGTGCTTCAGGTTATGTTTATGTACCCAACAAAACAGACCAAGATACAAAGAAATGGATCTTGGAAGTAGACCGGGCACTGGCAAAGTAACCTCAACAGCCTGCCTACAATCTAGAATGAGAAGTAAGTGGGGGAGTGTGGCATATTATATTTTCCCAAATGGCTGTAACAGTATCTCTTTTAGGATGTGATCTTGCCATGCCACTTCAAAAGTGAAGTTTAATTCTTTTTACTTTACTTAAACAGGATTGTGACTGATTCAAACAACATAGTACAGTGGAAGTGACACTATGTAACTTACAAGGCTAGATCATAAGAAGTGATGCATTTTCTGCCTTTCTACAGAAACATTTGATTTTGTAGCTTTGAACCATCATAGAAGAAATCCAAATGCCCTTGGACCACCATGCTGAAGGAAGGTCATATCACATGGAAAGGTTACTTGTAGATGCTCTGGTTGAAAGCCCCAGGTGAGATCCTGGTTGACAGCCAGCATCAATTACTAGACATGTGAGTGAAGAAACTATCTTGGAAATGGATCCTCTAGCCTAAGTTGTTCCAGCCCCATGCCATTAGAGGCTTCTCATCTGATGTCCCAAATATCAGAGTACAGAAAGCAATCCCCACTATGACATTTCTGAATACCTGATCCAGAGAATTTATAAGCATGATGAAACAATTACTGTTTTATGTCATTAAGCATGGGTGGATTATTATGTAGCAATAATGAGAACAAGGACAGAAAATGTCCTACTGAATGTGTTTATGTAATGATTAAGAACATGGACTTTGGAGTCATTTTGATCTGGGTTTAAATGTCAGCACTGTTATTTCTTTGCTGTATGTTCTTAGTTAAAATATGTAGCCTCTCTGAGCCTCAGTTATATCAGTTATAAAAAATGCATAATAATATTTACTTTCTTCAAAAAGTTATTGTGAGGATTAAATGAGATAATATACATGAACATGATGAATGCACAGTGCCTGGAGCATAGCAAGTGCTCAATTACTGCCCAGTGTTGTTAGTGGTGAATCTAAAATCTTCTACGTGGTTTTGCCCAAGGACTAGATCACTGGCATGTGCTACCCTGCAGAGGAACAGGGTAGAGCCAGCTGGGTAAACACTATGACTACTGGCTGCCAGATTTCAGCTCTCTGGCTTGGTTCTGGATTCAGACCTTTGGCTTGGCTCATGTTTCAGACCTCTGCCTTGGCTAACAGACCTTTTTTATTTTTAATACAAAAGCTTAGAATTGTGACCCCTGACAGGAAACTTGGGGTTAATAATGTGACTATATTTCCTCTTGGTGGCCAATGAAAAGTGGGAAGGGCCTTCCTTCCCTTCCCTTCCCTCCCAACAAGAATATTTATTGCTCAGAATATTTCCTGAAATGTACTTGTTGTTGTTAGGTGCCGTGGATTTGGCTCTATTCATAGTGAACCCATGTACAAAAGAACAAAACACTGCCTAGTCCTGTGCCAGCCTCACAATCCTTGCTATGCCTGAGCCCATCATTGCAGCCACTGTGTTAATCCATCTCATTGTGGATCTTCCCCTTTTCCACTGACCCTCCACTTTCCCAAGCATGACATCCTTCTCCAGGGAATGGTCCCTTCTGACAACATGACCAAAGTAGGTGAGATGAAGTCTGGCCATTCTCACTTCCAAGGAGCATTCCAGATGCACTTCTTCCAGGACAGATTTGTTTGTTCTTCTGGCAGTCCATGGTACTTTCAGTATTCTTCACCAACACCACAACTCAAAAACATCAATTCTTCTTCAGTCTTCCTTATTCATTGTCCGACTTTCACGTGCATATGTGGGGATTGAAAATACCATGACTTGGGTTAGTCACACCTTAGTCTTCAAAGAGACATCTTTGCTCTTCAGCACTTTAAAGACGTCTTTTGTAGCAGATTTGTCCAGTGCAATACAACATCTCATTTGTTGAGTGCTACTTCCACTAGTGTTGATTGTGGATCCAAGTAATATGAAATCATTGATAACTTCAATCTTCTCCATTTATCATGATACCGCTTATTGGTTTAGTTGTGAGGAGTTTTTTTTTTTTTCTTTATGTTGAGGTGTAATCCACATTGCAGACTGTAGTCTTTAATCTTCATCAGTAGATGCTTCAAATCATCTTCAATTTCAGCAAGCAAGGTTGTGTTGTCTGCATATTGCAGGTTGTTAATAAGTCTTCCTCCAATCCTGATGCAACATTCTTCTTCATATAGTCCTCCTCAGATTATTTGCTCAACATACAGATTGAATAAGTATGGTGAAAGGATACAACCCTGTCACACTCCTTTCTTGATTTTAAACCATGCAGTATCCCCTTGTACTGTTCAAATGACAGCCACCTGGTCTATGTACAAGTTCCTGAAATAGTGATCATTAATGAATCCTCCAACTTCAGCCAGTGAAAGCCTTGGTTAAAATGAAAGCATGGTATCTGAGGGGGAGAACACATAATCATAGTACCTATTATTATCTGAAGAAGCATGAGTTTATCAGGTGGATTTTGGATGCAGTATGAATTTAAGTATATTTTATATTCCAGACACTGAATTGGATGATTTCCAGTTGCTTTATTATCTCCTTGAATTTTTATGAATACTCTGTAAGATAAATTGCATTGTTTTCCTCATTTTACATATGAGGCAACTGAAACCCAGAAAAGTTCAAGTTAGGAACTCAAAGCTACAGCTACATAGTGGCACAGCAATGATTGAACGCCGAGCTTAAGAGGAGTAAATAGTGAACTGTTGGAAGGAGGCAAATCTTTGAGAACAGATTAAGTCTGGAGAATGTAGATGCCCTGAAAAAAAAAAAACTTCCTGCATTTCCATACAATGTCAGCTCTTTCTTTTTCTTTTCTCCTTCTATTTTTTTCAGAGGTTGATATGTGAAACATTCCCACAGAGTCAGAGGATATGAGTCATGCCTTCATGCATCATTTAGGCAAGCCATGTGTAGATTTTTTTTTAAAGCATTTAGCATAAATGGATCCCTACATCATTTTATTTATTTATTTAATTTTTTAAGAGCTTGTTTTACATTCAATGTCATGCATACATTTAGTTTCATTCCCCTTTCACCATGTCCAACCCTAACCCAGTCTCCTCCCCTCCCTACCCTACAACCCTACCCCTGTACCCCTCATATTTATGCACTCCTGTTTGTCCTGCACTTCCTCAGTTTGAATATTGGTCCTCTGGTCTATTGCTCTAAAGGATGTATTACCATTGAGTGTGTGGTTGTGGCATCCTGGGTTGAGTGGTCTGTGTGTACATCTTGTTAACTATTGGGCTGAGAGCCTGCCCCTGGGGGTGAGTTTTATTCCAGGTGCCGAATGTATTTCAGGGCCATAGTATTGGGTGTCTCACCAGATTTCATCTGACCAGTAATTCTGGTCATTATTGAGTTTTTGGATTTTGCTCCACATTTTCCCTCCCACTCTACCCAGAATCTCCAGATTTGATCCTTTCCTGAGTGGTTGGCATTGGTAGCTGGGCACCATCCAGTTCTTCTGGTCTCAAGGGCCATCGTATCCTAGGGTTGATTGCTTCTAAATGCCCTTTTCTGTGTGTGTGTGTGTGTTCTTCTTTACTTCTGATGCTAGGAGACCATTAGCTGTATCTTAGATGGTTGCTTGAAAGCTTTTAAGACCCAAGTCGCTATTCACCAATGTGAGTATTTTTGCATGTTCAAGGTCTTCTTTTCTCCACTATTGCTTACCCAAGGGTACAGGGAATTTCATGTGGTCAAATTTTCTGATGCCATTGTTGAGAAAGGTAGTTCTGTGCTAAGCTGCCCCTCCCACTCCTGACACCTCTACTCCATATCTCTGTAGCTCAGTGGGGAGGGGAACATCTCCTGAATTGGAAACCATTTAGAACCATGATCAAAACCAAAAAGCTGTTGCCATTAAGTCAATTCTAACTCATACCAACCCTACAGCCCCATAGGGTTTCTTTAGGCTGTAAATGTTTATGAAAGCAGACTGCTACATCTTTCTCCCACAGAGCAGGTAGTGGGTTAGAACCACGGAGCTTTCTGTTAGCAGTCGAGTGCTTAACCATTGCACCACCAAGGGTACTATGTAGAATTGTTGCAACCTAGAATCAGCATCCACTTTGAGTATTCTTCCAGGAATTTGAGATGATTCTTGGTAATCGTCCATGTCAGGTATTTCTGAAGTAAAGGTCAGTGCCCAAGCTAAATGTACACCAATGCCTGGCTTCAAAACAGCCCAAAGTAGAACTCTGCAATAGTTCACCAACTCCTATCTTCTGTACACTTTGATCAGAGAGTAGAGACTATTGTAGGGAAAAAAGCAGGCTGAGCCCTAACTCTCAAATAGGCATTTTAGGGAACTTAATTCTTGAGAAGTACTCTCGAGGCAAAAATTTTGAGGGTTTCATTGTCACTTACAATTTAGTGCCTGAAGACTCAAGCCCAAGCTACAATATTTTTTCTTCCCCAAGCCAAAGATTTAGAGCAAACCATGAACCTCATACCTAGAATAAACCATGCTATTCTCTTTAAGACTGAGTTTTACTCTAATTTTTAAATTATATATCTTTTTTCTTAAAAAAAAAAAAAAGAAAATCCATTTGTATATGTCAATTATATTAAATTTCAATTTTGGGGCCAGCAAATACGATGGAGTAGAAAATTCAAAAAGTTCTTTAGTCCACAAAAGAAACAATTATCTGGCAAAAATGGGCAAAACCAACATTTTCAGAACTCTAGAAAATAACCATAAACTTAGAGCACCCAAAGGAAAGATTAATCAAGAAAAAACAATTGACATTTTACCTTTACCTGCTCCCATTCCCCATTTCAAAGCTCAGTGGGGGCCAAAGCAGAATGGACCTTATAGTCAGAATTATATTTACTTGTTTTGACTTGCCCAGTTGCTTCCCAGAAAACTGACTTAAAATGTTTGCCTTTGTATCATATAATTTGGAACTCTGCAAGTACTTAGGTGGCAGCAAGGGGTCAGGGAGGATTTGTCAAAAACATTTCAAAGCAAATCTATGAGTCTCTGTTGACTAGGATAAATATTAAGAATTGGGGCAAACAACAGACTAACAGAAAAACATAAAATGAAAGTCTGGAGAATACGATGCTTTGGAGAATAAGAGCTTTTTGAAGCTCCAACATATTTCTGGGAATCTAGGAGGTTACACACATGCCTAGGACTGTGTGCCGGCTCAGGAAAGGCATGGTAAGGCCCTGAGCTCTCACTTATAGTTGACTTTTAGGCTTTGTGCAAGAGAAACATAAAGGTTAGGGAAGAGTTGTAAACGCTATGGTTGAGTGTTGAAGTCATGTCTCAACA
>NW_006921975.1:1602197-1606068 GCF_000298275.1 Orycteropus afer afer
TACAGCCTTTACAAAACTAGTTCAGAAAAGCCATTAAGCAACTCTCATCTCACCTAAACTTTTCTTAAGACTGTTTATATCTTTCTGCTGCACTAGCACTCAGATATGTTTTTTTTTTATTTTGATGTGTAATTCAAATACCTATTTAAAAATTTGAGGCATTTCCAAAATATAGAAATGAGTGAATAATTGATCATTAGTCATTATTGTTGTTGTTGTTGTTAGGTGCCGTCAAGTCAGACTCAACTCATAGCGACCCCTCCTTGGGTTGCCAAGGCAGTATTACTACAGAAGTAGATTGCCCAGTCTTCCTTCCGAGGAGTGGCTGGTGGGTTTGAGCCGCCAGCCTTCTGGTTACTAGTCAAATGCCTTTGGCACTATGCTGCCAGAGCTCCTCATTAGCCATTAGAGAAATGCAAATCAAAACAACAGTAAGATATCATCTCACCCCAGTAATAATAGCAAAGTTCAACAAGACAAACAATAACAAATGCTGTCAAGGGTGTGGAGAGAGTACCACTCTCTCATACACTGCTGGTGGGACTGTGAAAAGGTACAACTACTGTGGAAAATGATATGACGTTTCTTTAAAAAATTTAAAATAGAAACACCAATTGATTCAGCAATTCCATTACTAGGAACATATCCTAAAGAGGTGAGATCCAGGATGTGAATAGACATATGCACACCAATGTCCATCACAGCACAATTCACTATAGCAAACAGATGGAAGCAACCTAAGTGCCCATTAGCAGATTAATGGAGAACCAAACTATGGTACATTCACACAGTGAAATATTATGCAACATTAAAGAATAATGAAGAATCCACAAATCACCTCACAACGTGGATGAATTTGAAGGACTGAGTAGCAACCGAGTAGCTTTCAAGCAGCCCTCTAAGACACAACTATTGATCTCCTCTTTTCTGGAGCAAAGAAGAGTGAAGAAAATTAAAGTCATTTGAGAAATATTAGTCCAAAGATATGATGGACGATGAGGACCTCAGCCTTCAAAACCCTGAGACTAGAAGAACTAGATGGTGCCTGGCTACCAATGCCAGCCACTCAGAAAGGGATCAAAATTGGAGATCCTGTATAGATTGGGAGGACAAATATGGAAAAAAAAATTTGAAAACACAAGAATGACCAGAATTACTGGTTAGATAAAGACTGGTGGAACCCTCAAGACTATGATGCTGGGTTGTTCTTCAGGCCTGGAACTGGACTTACTTCCATGGATTAGCTCTCAGTCCAACAGTAGAAAGACCTACAAGCAGAACACCTGGCTCAGGGAGATTCACCCACCCACCCCAGGGAGATGCACCCCTTAGATCAATCAACCATGAAACATCAGAAGGGCAGCATTCACATAGAGGGAAAGCTGGATGGACAGAAATGCACTGGTAAGAAGGGCACAAGGAAGGGATAGTCACACGAAGGAGATGATAGGAAAGCTTTTTATGGTTGGGGATTGTAATCGGGCCATGAAACCAAATGTTCATGAACTGTTGAGACTAAAACGAATCTGGTTTGCAAGTTTGCACCCAACTCACAATAAAAAATAAAAGAGAGAACGCTTCGTAACTCATTCTATTCAGCCAGCATTGCCTTAATACCAAAACAAGATACAAACATTAGAAGGAAAGAAAATTACAGACCCATATCCCCTATGAATATAGAAGCAAATTTCTTCAACAATAAAATAATTATAAACCATGACCAATTGGGATCTATCTCAGGAATACAAAGATGGTTCAATATAAGAAAATCAATCAATGTAATACACTACATTAACAGAATGAAGGAAAGAACCATATGATCATTTCAATAGATGCAGAAAATGTATTTTTTTTTAAAAAATCCAACATTCTTTCATGATAAAAACACTGAAAAAACAAGAAATAGAATGTAACTTCCTTAACGTGATAATGGCCATCAATAAAAAACACAGCTAACATCATACTTAATAGTGAAAGACTGAAAGTTCTCCTCTAAGATCAAGGACAAGATAAGTGTGTCTATTCTTACCACTTCCTCTCAACATTGTACCAGGATTTCTAGGCAGGAAAATTGAATAAGAAAAAAAAAGCCATTATGATTGAAAAGGAAGAAGTAAAACTACCTGCAATCACAGTGGACATACAGAAAACCTTAAAGAATGCACACAGAAAAATAATAGAACTAATCAATGAGTTCAGCACAGTTGCAGGATACAAGATCAATATATAAAACTCAATTGTATTTCTATAAACTAACAACGCATAATCTGAAAATAAAATTAAGAAAACAATTCTATTTAAAATAGCATCAAAAAGAATAAAATACTTGGAATAAATTTAATAAAATATGTGCTAAACTAAAATTTACAAAACACTTTTGGAAGATATTTAAGATGACCTAGATAAATGGAAAAATGTTCCAGGCTCATGGATTGGAAGACTTAATATTGTTAAATTAGCCATACTCCCAAAATTGATCTACAGACTCAATGCACTATCAAATTTCTTATTTATTTATTTTCAGAAGTGGCCAAGATGATCATAAAATTCAAAATTAAATTCTAATGGACACAACATAGCCAAAACAATCTTAAAAAAAGAGAACAAGATGAGAGGGATTCACATTTCTCAATTTCAATAATTAATACAAAGCTATAGTAAACAAAACAGCATGGTACTGGCATAAGTATAGACATATAGATCAATGGAATAGAATTAAGTGTCAAAACAAACAAACAATCACTCATAAGTCTATGGTCAGTTGGTCTTTGATGAGGGCACCAAACCATTCAATGGGGAAAAGAATATTATTTTCAATAAAGTGTGCTGTTGGCTCAACTGGGTATTCACATGCAGAAAAAAAGATAACTAAATTTTAAAATGGGGAAAGGAAGTGAATAGACATTTCTCCAAAGAAGATATACAAATGGTCAATAAACAAATGAAAATATGCTCGACATCATTAGTCTTTATGGAAATGCAAATCAAAACCACAATGAAATATCACTTCACATCCTCTAGGATGGGTACAATAAAAAAGGAAAATAAGAAATGTTGGCTAGGATATGGAGAAATTGGGACCCACATACATTGCAGGAAGGAATGTAAAATGGTCTGGCTACTGTGGAAAATAGTTTGTTGGATTCTAAAATTATTAAACACAGAGTCATGTTGCTGCTGTTGTTAATTGCCATCAAGTCAGTTCCAACTCACAGTGACCCTATGTACAACAGAACAAAAAATTGTGGTCCTGTGCACCCTCACAATCATGCTATCCATAAGGTTTTCACTGGCTAAGTTTTTCAGAAATGGATTGCTAGTTTCTTCTTCCAAGTCTGTCTTAGTTTGGAAGCTCCACTGAAACCCATCCACCATGGATGACCCTATTGATATTTGAAATACTGGTGGCACAGTTTCCAGAATCACAGCAACATACAAGCCACAACAGTACAACAAAGTGACAGATGAGTAGTGGAAAGTTACCATATGACCCAGCAATTCCATTCCCAGGTATATATCCAAGGAAATTAAAATCTCCATCCATTCAACAACTTATGCTAAAATATACATAGCAGCATTATTCACAATAGCTCAAAAGTGAAATAACCCAAATGTTTATCAATTGATGAATGCGCAAATAGAATCTGGTGGCGTAGTGGGTAAGGCATTTGGCTGCTACTGGAAGGTCGATGGTTTAAACCCACCAGCTGCTCCGTGGGAGCAAGATGAGGCACTCTACTTCCATAAAGATTTACAGCCTTGGAAACTTAATGGGGGTTGCTATGAGTCAGAATTGATTTGATGGCAGAGGGTATATCTGTATAATGGAATATTATTTGGCAGTAAAAAAGAATGAAATTTTGATACATGC
>NW_006921975.1:1606419-1608256 GCF_000298275.1 Orycteropus afer afer
TGCTATAGGCACTACATTACCAGTGATAGTTGCACAATATTGTGAGTATTCTGAAAACCACTGAATTTTATACTTTATAAGGATTAAGATGATTAATTTAATGTTATGTCAATTTCACCTAAAAAAAAAAAAAAAGCAAAAACCTCAGTCATGATCTTCCAACCCATAATCCCAGTAAAACGTTAAAGCATAAGTTGACAGATTACCTGAGCAGAGGATGGGGATCAGATGATGATGACCTTGACAGTTATCATCTAGGTCCACAAAGAGGGGGATATTTAGCTTACACTCTTAGTTATCTAGAGCTGCTAGAGCAGAAATACTACAAGTGGATGGCTTTAACAAACAGAAATCTATTCTCTCACAGGTTTTTGTTGTTAGATGCTATTGGGTCAATTCCAACTCAGAGCCACCCTGTATACAACAGAACGAAACACTGCCCAGTACCATGCCATCCTCATAATTCCTGCTACATTTGATCCCATTGTTGCAGCCACTGTGTCAATCCATCTCATTGAGGGTCTTCCCCTTTTTCACTGACCTCCAGTTTACCAAGCACGATATCCTTTTCCAGTGACTGGTCCCTTCTAATCACATGACAAAAATAGGTGAGACGAAGACTGGTAATTTTCACTCCTAAGGAGTATTCCAACTGCATTTCTTCCAGGGTATATTTGTTTATACTTCCGGCAATCCATGACATCTTCAGTATTCTTCCCCAAAACCACAATTCAAAGGCATTGATTCTTCTTCAGTCTTCCTTATGCATTGTCCAGCTTTCACATGCATACGAGGTGACTGAAAATACCATGACTGGTGTTACGCACCTTAGTCTTCAAAGTGACATCTTTGCTTTTCAACACTTTAAAGAGGTCTTCAGTAGCAGATTCTTCCAGTGCAATGGCACATCTGGTTTCTTGACTGCTGCTTCCATGGTGTTGGTTGTGGATCCAAGTAAAATGAAATCCCTGACAACTTCAATCTTTTCTCCATTTTTTAATGATGCTGCTTATTGGTCCAATTGTTAGGATTTTTGTTTTCCTTATTTTGAGGTGTAATTCATACTGAAGACTGTAGTCTTTGATCTTCATCAGTAGGTGCTTCAAATCCTCTTCAAGTTCAGCAAACAAAGTTGTGTCATCTGCATACCGCAGGTTGTTAATGAATCTCCCTCTGATCCTGATACCACATTCTTGTTCATATAGTCCACCTTCTCAGATTATTTACTCAGCATACAGACTGAATAAATATGGTGAAAGGATACAACCCTGACACACGTCCTTCCTGATTTTAAACCATGCAGTATTCCCTTGTTCTGTTCAAATGACAGCCTTTTGGTCTATGCACAGGTTCCTCGGGAGCACAATTAAGTGTTTTGGAATTCCTATTCTTCACAATGTCATCCATAATTTGTTATGATTCCCACAGTTGAATGCCATTGCATAGTTAATAAAACATAGGTAAAAATCTTTCTGGTATTCTTTGCTTTCAGCAAGATCCATCTGACATCAGCAATAATATCCCTATTCCACATCCTCTTCTGAATCCAGCTTGCAGTTCTGGAAGTTCTCTGTCAATATATTGCTACAACTGTTTTTATCTTCAGCAAAATTTTACTTGCGTGTGATATTAATGATATTGTTCTATAATTTCCAAATTCTGTTGGATCACCTTTTGTTGAGATGCACACAAATATGGATCTCTTCGGTTGGTTGGCCAGGTAGCTGTCTTCCAAATTTCCTGACATAAATGAGTAAGTGCCTACAGCACTGCATCTGTTTGTTGAAACATCTCAGTGAGTATTCTGTCAATTCCAGGAGGCTTTTTTTTTTTTTTT
>NW_006921975.1:1608641-1615053 GCF_000298275.1 Orycteropus afer afer
TTATGTTAGCTACTTTTCATTCAATAGCAAATTTCAGAATCTCTTCTGATATCCATTTTGGTCTTTTATTCCTTTCCTGTCTTTTTAATGACCCTTTTTCTTTCTTCATATATGATGTTCTTGCTGTCATTCCACAACTCACCTTTTCTTCAATCATTGGTGTTCAAGGCATCAAATTTATTCTTCAGATGGTCTCTAAATTTGGGTGGGATATAATCAAGGTCATATTCTGCCTCTCCTGGATTTGTTTTATTTTCTTCAGCTTCAACTTGTCCTTGCATATAAGCAATTGGTGGTCTGTTCCATAGTCAGCTCCTGGCCTTGTTCTGATTGATGGTATTGAGCTTCTCCATCACCTCTTTCCACAGATGTAGTTGATTTGATTTCTGTGTATTCCATCTGGCAAGGTCCATGTGTACAGTTGCCATGTATGTTGTTGAAAAAAAGGTATTTGCAATGAATAAGTCATTGGTCTTGCAAAATTCTGTTGTGTGATCTCTGGCTTCATTTCTATCACCAAGGCCAAATTTTCCAACTACTGATGTTTCTTCTTTGTTCCAACTTTCTCATTCCAATTACTAGTAGTTATCAATATATCTTGATTGCATGTTTGGTACCATGGTTTGGGTTAGGCACACCTCAGTTCTCAAAGTGACATCTTTGCTTTTCAATGCTTTAAAGAGGTCTTTTGCAGCAGAGTTGTCCACTGTAACACAACGTCTGATTTCTTGATAGTTGTTTCCATGGATGTTGATTGTGGATCCAAGTAAAATGAAATCCCTGACAACTTCAATATTTTCTCCATTTATTAGGATGTTGCTTATTTGTCCAGTTGTGAGAATTTTCATTTTCTTTATGTTGAGTGTAATCCATACCGAGGTTTGTGGTCTTTGATCTTCATTAGTAAGTGCTTTAAGTCATCTTCACTTTCAGCAAGCAAGGCTGTGTCATCTGCATATAGCATGTTGTCTTCCTCCAATCCTGAGGCTGTGTTCTTCTCCTTCATATAGTCCAAATTCTCAGATTATTTGGTCAGCATACAGATTGAATAGTATGAGGAAAGGTTACAACTCTGACGTACACCTTTCCTGATTTTAAACCATGCATTATCTATCATCTTTTACTGTTCATACGACAGCCTCTTGGTCTATATACAGGTTCCTTACGAGCACAATCAAGTGGTCTGGAATTCCCATTCTTCTCAATGTTGTCCGTAATTTGTTATGATTCTCACAGTTGAATGCCTTTGCATAGTCAATAAAACATGGGTAAACATTTTTCTGGTATTCAATCCAATCACCAAGCATTTATCAACACCTAATGTTATTTACTGAGCATTCATTGTGTGCATGACACTGTACACAAACATTATATCTTTATGTATATTAATCCACTTAATACACTTAAAAAACCCATTAACTAGATTTTAATGTTTCCATTTTCACATGAGGACTACAATGGAAAGAGGTTAAATAAATTGCTTATGGCCACACAATCACCAAGTGGCTGATCTGGGATTTAAACAGAAGTCTATATGAGTATATGACTCCAACTCCCATCCTCTTCAATAGTATACTATAATGGAAGGTAGCCTGGCATATGTGTGGAAGGGCAGGAGATTGTAGAGAAAGAAGTCTAACATGAATTTTGGATGTCAGAGTGGTCCAATGAATTGAATTTCTCACAGGTTAAATAATTGTTTAAAGTTAAGTAAGACAAAGATTTAGATAACTTAGTAAATAATCTACTTCTCTCTCTCTCTCTTTTATGCTTATAAAAATAAAATATTTTATCCCTTATCATTTTCACAATTTCAGTGTGCTATAAATTGGGTCTCTTGAAATCTCATAAAATTGCTGGGATTGTGTTAGGCACTTACAGTATGTGTTCCAGTTTGTTTATTTGTTAGCTGCGAAAACCTGTTGATCATGCATTAAATTGAGGCAGATCTATAGCTTCTGACTTGAAAAAAATATGGGACATATTGTAAATGTGGTTGTTGACAAGATGACAGGATTTTAAGCTTTTACAATGAAAAATGTCTACACATTCTGTTTAACATCCAATAATTAAATGTCTGGCAAATGTCATTAAACAGAATTTACATACCAGAGGTGTTGGTTTGTAAATAACCAGGACAGAAAGAATGAATGAAAGTATACATAACTGTGTTTGCTTGAACAACTACTTGTAACTCAATGAAATCATTTCATTTACTATCTTTCCAAAATCCCAAAATGTATCTAAATTACTATTAATTTGGTTGTAAAGCCTTGTATTCTGTTTTTTGAAAATAAATATGGATGCAGAGAGGTAAGTCAGGATTAGTTTATTCCACTGCAGTATAAGTGATGTAAATTTGTTTGGTCATATAGATCTTAATCCCTGTCCTTTACTTCTTTCAAATATAGTATACAAAAATTCTTTCTCTTAGAAGCCTTTCCTACTTATGTTTCCATGCTCAGAACTTACTTTTCATATGTCACACCATTTATGTTGTTGTTGTTGTTGTTATATTCCTTCGAGTCTGACCCAACTCATAAGCGACCCCTCCTTGGGTTTCCAAGGCAGTATCACTACAGAAGTAGATCGCCCCATCTTCCTTCCGAGGAGTGGCTGGTGGGTTTGAACTGCCAGCCCTCTGGTTAGCAGTCAAGTGCCTTAGCCACTATGCTACCAGAGCTCCCCACACCATTTATATAGAGTGCTATATTACTTACAAAGAGCTTTAGTTAGGGTAATGGTTAAGTGCTTGTCTGCTAACCAAAAGTTGGTGGTTCAAACGGACCATATGCCCAGTGGAAGAAAAATGTGGCAGTCTGCTACCATAAAGATTACAGCCTTGGAAACACTATAGAGCAGTTATACTGTGTAATGTTGGGTCACTATGAGTAGGAATCAACTTGATAGCAATGGGTTTAGTTTGATATTGCTTTCACTTATTAATATTGTTTAAAAACAGTGTTTCTGGCTGCTTCAGGAGTATCCATTTTCCATTCCATTACTTGAGAAGTTCTCATGTCATTCACTTTTTTTTTATCTTCATAGGATGCTTAATGATAGTTCTCTATACTTTCTCAATAAATATTCCTAGGATTGCAGACTGTATTTCCAACTTTCTAGTGGCATAGTGCCTAAGGCATTTGACTGCTAACCAGAAGGCTGGTGGTTCAAACCCACCATACACTCCTCAGAAGGAAGATGGGGTAATCTATTTCCATAGTGATACTGCCTTGGAAACCCAAGAATGGGGTACTATGAATCAGATCTGACTCAATGGCAGTGAGTTTGGTTTTTGTTCAAGATCACTTAATATTTAAAGTATAAGAAGCTATGTTTGAGAATTTGGATAATAATAATTAAAGAAATCCAGTGGTTTCTGAGAAATATGGTAATTACTTTTATAAAAAACTGGGAAAGAAATAACAGTTCTTTGTTTTTCCAAGTGATTGGGCAAGTACTCTACACCTGATCTCTATAGGCTGAGGAAGGTGAAGCCAATTTTTTTCTCAGAATATTCCCCACACCTTTATTATGGTAGGGCCTCAATTCTTCTTTGGATTTACTTCTAATTTATAAAGAAAGGGATACCTCTCATAAGGGAAATTTCAAAATGCAGCACCCAATTTATCTAGCATTATTTATCCTGAGATTTTCCCAGGCTATGTTAGCTCCTTCTTAGCTATAGAAAGAAAGAAGGATTCCACTTGTGGTGTGACAGTGTGAGGCACTCTATGGAACTGCTCCACAGTAAAACTGGTGAAAATGATCAAAGAAACATGTTAAGTCTCTGGAACTGGTCCTAATGGCATACAAAAAAAATAAATAAATAAATAAACATTTCTTCAAGAAAATTTACTAAAACTTGGTAAGCAAAGTAAGAGGCTGTGGTGTCTATAAGTAAGAAAGCATGTTGTTGTTGTTATGTGCCATCGAGTCGGTCCAACTCATAACGACCCCTCCTCAGGTTTCCGACGTGATATCACTATGGAAGTAGATTGCACAACCTTCCTTCTGAAGAGTGGCTGGTGGGTTTGAACCGCCAGCCTTCTGGTTAGCAGTCAAGTGCCTTAGCCACTACGCTACCAAAGCTCCTAAAACCACACCTCCCAACTGAATGCATGGGACTCCTAGTGAGCCCTCCTTGCATTCCCAAGGAGGGCCGATTCCAGAAAGAGATGGTGGCAGCGGCCAGGTCTATGGGGCGGGGAGTGGCTAGTGGGTTTGAACCTTAAGTTTGGCCTTAGGTCCGTAGCCATCCCCTAGGGCCAAGAAAGCATACTCTGTTAAAATAAAAGCAAAGAGATTTTTTGAAATTTCAAAACAGCTCTGACTGGGGACATACCATATTTGATCTCACAAAGTGAAATAAAATTCTCCAAAATGGTGGCATAACAGAGGCATATTTATTAGGTAAAAATCAAGAACTAAAAGTACAACATTCTGATTGGAAGTTGAAAGGTCAGGGAAGCTGGAGGTAAGACAACTCAAAGTGGGAGAGGTGCTTTACAGTAACTGGTTGGAAATATGAATGTGGACTATTTCGATTGGTTAGTTTAAATACATGAGTAAAGGGGGTTTGACAAGGTGGCCATAAGGCTATTATCTTAGAATATATCCTAAGGGCTGCTGAGGAGATTTCTGATAAGGGTGTTGTGTCAAGACCCCTCCCCCTTAGGAACATTCTTTCCATATCTTTAGTTTACTGCAGAGTAAAATGTTTCCTGTGTTGTGTACTTAAGTTTGTATAAGGTTTGACAGTTGCAGTGGAAATCCTTTGTTATGTACTTAAGTTTGTTTAAGGGTTTGGTGGTTGCAAGGGAAATAAGCAAAAACTAAGAAGGGGTCTGGTAGCATAGTGCCTAAGGCACTTGACTGCTAACCAGAAGGCTGGCCATTCAAACCCACTGGCCACTCCTTGGAAAGAAGGTTGTGCATTCTACTTCCATAGTGATACTTCCTTGGAAACCCAAGGAGGGGTCACTATGAGTCAGGTCTGACTCGACGGCACATAACAACAACAACAACAAGGGGTAAGAAGGGGCGCTGGTGGTGCAGTCATTAAAGTATTCAGCTGGTAACCAAAAGTTTGGTGGTTCAAATCCACCAGCCACTTCCACAGAAGAAAGATGAGGCAGTATTCTTCCATAAAGATTTACAGCCTTGGAAACTTTGTGAGACATTTCTACTCTGTCCTATAGGGTTGCTATGAGTCACAATCGACTTGATGCCAGTAGGTTAGGTAAGGAGGGTTAAGTGCTCAGACCTGGGCTAATCATTCTGATACGAGTCAAGTGTCTCAAATTTTGGGACTCTCACATATTCCCTCCTTTAGATCAAAGATATCATTAACATACTTTGATCATTATTATGTGAATGTTTTCTTCTGCAGGGTTTTGCAGTGTTGGCATGTGACTCCTTAGAAGGCTGCTTACTTAGGTAAGCCCTTAAGACCCCTGACACTTTAGAAGTTTAGAAATCAAGCACAATTTGACATCTTTGCCCTGCTATGGTTTAGTATTCAGTTTCTGTGACTTTAAATGAGGGGTGGAGGGTCTATGTGAGTAAGGCCACATTAGGGAAACAGCTTGACTATTTGAAAGACTGGCTCAGGATGTGAGCTCAAGTTCATTTGGGAAATAAATCTCATATGTGTACATAATTCTCTTCTTTGACATTAAACTGGTCTTTTTTGTCATAATATTAGTTATATATTTTATGTAATATTTGATTATTACCACAACAATTAATATCATTAATACAGTTAGCAATATAGATCTAATCCCAAATCAATACCCTTAGGTAACCAACTGAAAATATCAAACCAAAAGAATTCAGATTCTGAGTCTTCTATAGGTAACCAGATAGCTCTTTGATGAATTTTCTCAATATCTTGTTCAACCTTGTGGGTATTGTTAATGCAGGGGCAACAAGAAGTGTTTGCTATAGGACAAGCACCTCTTTGTTAGGCTAAAAGAAAGTCTAAGGCTATTATGTTGTCTAAAATTGTTGTGCTCAGGTTATGAAGGAGTTGCTCGGTGAGGAATATGCTAACACACGACAATGCAAAAGCAATAGGAAGGTTTATTAGCTAACTTAAGCTAGGGTCTTTGCCCTTACCAGATTGGTGGCTTGAGCAAAAGACCCCATGCCCCGGTATTTCCACAAATTTATGGAAAATTATGGGGTGGAGCAGCACCAGGGCAAGAGGATACAGATGATTGGTTGCTGCTAAGGAATTTAGGGCAGTGATCTAAGATGTTGGGGGACGTAAAGAAACCCCCCAGCTTCAAAGTCCATTTAGGAAAATATTATCTAGGGAGGATGCAAGGCTCAGGTATGTGGAAGACTTTCAGGAGCCGAGCAAATCTCCGATACGTGCTGAATCCGGATGGCTTTTGTGATGCGTGCT
>NW_006921975.1:1617231-1617740 GCF_000298275.1 Orycteropus afer afer
AACTCATGGATGATCCCTTGTTCGCTAAGAGGACCTTCATATATGGCTCGGAGTTTGGGCCATAATTCCCTTTGAATTACTTGGAGAGTTTTCATTTCCAAGATTAAATCTTTTGACAAGTCATTGGGACATTTTTCCAAATCGGAAATAATAGGGGGTGGCATCCCATACATTATTTCAAATGGGGTCAGGTTTAGTGCATATGGGGTGTTCCTAGCCCGGTATAGTGCAAAGGGGAGGAGGGTCACCCAGTTTCCACCAGTTTCTATTGCTAATTTAGATAGGGTCTCCTTTAGAGTTCTATTCATTCTTTCTACTTGCCCAGAGCTCTGAGGGTTATACTCACAATGTATTTTCCAATTTACCCCCAGAGTTGAGGCTAAGCCCTGGATAACTTTACTTACAAAAGCTGGTCCATTGTCTGACCCTAACGTTCTAGGCATTCCATATCTTGGTACTATCTCTTCTAAAATCCTTTTTACTACTACCATGGCTGTTTCCCTCCTAGT
>NW_006921975.1:1638628-1642231 GCF_000298275.1 Orycteropus afer afer
TTCATTCTGCTGTGCATGGGGTCGCTATGAGTCGGAAACGACTCGACGGTACTTAACAACAGTGCAAGAAAGTGATCAATTAACCAACAGCAAAACTATGAAGCAATGTCAAAAGATATTTTTTGTGAATCTCAAATTATTTTATTATTCTGCAATATATCTTGTTATGGAAAAGAAGAAAACTCTGTGAAAGAGTGCAGGACATGTATTCTTTTCATAGTTTCCTTTCCTGATACAGAAAGTGGTTCTGTAAGTGATAACACAGGGAAAAAAATCCAAAAATAGAAAGGAATGAGAGGAGAGAGGCAATGTTCCAGCCAATGGATTTTGCTCCAGATTTTCATTGTGATCTTTGTTACATGAAATAAGTTGTTTTCTTCTTACTTATTTAGATTTCAAATGGAAGTAGAATATTTGGTTATGTTAGAAATTGACAGAAATTCCATAGCATTCCTGATGAACATTCTCAAAGAAGGATGGAAGAGATCCAAGCTATATGCTTTCAGAAAATCAGGAGCCTTCATTTTTGTTTTGCCTACAAATTCCAACTGAACTGTTCTTTTAAAAAATATATTGTTTTATTTTTTAATTGTGATTTGGGTGAACTTGCATAAGGTCCATGATCTTGGGAAGAGCTGTCTACTTCTGAAGTCATCTGCTTCTGGCTGTCTTGGTGTTTGAGGATGATCCATAGGTGCCTAGTGGCAGGTTTTTTGGCCTCCTTTCGATATGAAACATGGACCCAAGAGTTCACTCCTCCTAACTTGGTGGCACAAGGTTTTGCGAGGAGCAGTAAGTAAGGTAGTTTCCAGCACGATTCTAAGGAATGCTTTAGTTGATGCCTTTTACAATAGACAAAATCACCTGGGAAAACTTTGACTAAGAACTGAGATTTAAGTTCATTATTAAAAGCTTCTTGAATTTGGGAAAAATAAGTTTTTGAATAATTCATCAAAGATTGGCAATATTTAAGGATATCTTGTCATATTAAGTTGGGGGTCCTTGTAAGCCCTGTATGGTAAGGGCATGGGTTTGCCAGTTACTATCTTGTAAGAAGTGAATTTGTGCTTTCAAATTGAATAGATAACAAATTTAGGATGACTAAGGGAAGAATTTTAGTATAAGGAGAGTCAATTACTCATAAAGTTTGGGATTCAAGTTTTAATTACACCAATGGTTCTTCTACCAATCCAGAAGACTGTGAATGGGATGAGCAGTGCAGTCTTTGACCAATTGGAAATATTTACATATCTCTTTAATCACTTTCCCAGTACAGTGAGTACCTTGGCCAATTCAAAGAGCTTTTGGAGCTCCCCAAGTGGAGATGATATTTTCTAATAATTTCTTGGCCACCAAAGTGTCAGCAGCAACTATACATGGAAAAAATATTTCACTCGGTGTGAAAATAATCACACAGTTACTAAAACATACTTGTATCCATTTGATGATGTGGGCTGAATAGTCTCATTGTCATTCAAGCATAGCCCCAGAGGGCAAGGGTTACTTTCCTGAAGAGACTTGAAGGTATTTCCCAGGTGTATAGTGGGGACAAAGCCAGAAATTATATGTTTAGCATTTTCTAAAAATTTACCCCATCAAAATGTATTCAAGATTTGAATGATTTCATCTCATCCCATATAGGAATTAATGTGCAAAACCATAACCATAGGAACATGTAGAGATCTGGGAAGGACAGTTGTATCATTAGGTCACAGGTATAACCTAGTGCTGGTGTTAAAAGAGCAACATGATTATTTTCAATCTTCAATTTCTGCAATGGCAGCAATCTGATGTCTTTTAAAAAGACTTTCTGAAATTACTTCTGAAAAGTTTATATCTTCCTTGATTATGACACGGATGTCCTTAACCTCCCTCCTTTTCATCATGATCTGATCTATCATGATTATGCATGATAATTCTTTTAGCTATTACAGGGGTAAGGAGAAGTTAGGAGCCAGCCTGTTTAGCTGCTTTATCTGCTAAAGTTTTTCCTTCAATCTCCTCTGTTGGAGGTATTCCCTTAGGATGGTGACCTTGTATTTTGATGGCAACATTCTCAGAAGTCAGCAAAAGGGTTTATAATAGGTCTGCCACCAAGTGACCATTTTTAATTTGTGTTCCAGAGGATGTTAAGAACTCCCTCTGCTTCCATAACATACCAAAATCATGATGAGCCTGAAATCATACCTTAAGTTTGTGTAAACATTTAGACAGTCCAGGAGCCAGTTTGCAAGCCATTGTAAGTATAATCAGTTCAGCCTGTTGAGCTGAGGTGACTTCTGCAAGAGCACGATTTTCAAGAATTTGGTAGAGGTGGTAACAATGTAGCCTCCCTGGCAATGAGAGCTGTTGGGGTCAGGTGTTAAATATGACTTATTCACAAATAGAATTAAATTAGGATTAAAAAGAGGAGTTTCCTCCAAATCCTTTCTAGGAGACAGAAGTTGTTCAGTTTTGTCTAAGCAATCATGTGGGGAATGATTGCTGTTGTCGGGAGTGGGTAAAAGGGACAAGGCCAGGAGCTGATAATGAAACAGACCATCAATGTTCAATGTGCAAGTTCAAATTAAAGCTGAAAAAAATAAAAACAATTCCACAAGAACCGAAATATAGCATTGATTATATCCCACCTGAATTTAGAGACCATCTGAAGCATGGATTTAAGTAGGCTACCAAATGTAGCCAGTAGGAGGCCCTTAGAACAAGTCAGCCTATTAGCTAACAAATGCTGTGTAAAAGTGAAGTTTAAGATGGCTGACACTGTATGAGGAAGTTTCCAAAAACTATATCTGCCATTGCTTTCACTAGTCTGGCCATAGCAGTAACTTCTTTGAGATAAGGAGGGTAACCTCTGGTGACTGAATATAGTTAAAGGGTACCAACTGCTCTTTGTTATCCTCCGTGTTTTAGAGAGAGGACCCTGAAGGCATTTCCAGACACCTCATGAATGAAAAATGTAAATAGTAATTAGGGAAGCCTCAAGCTGAAGTATTAATTAATGACTCTTTCAAGGTCACTATTGCGTTTTTGCTATCCTATGGAAACTGAAAGAGCCCATGCTCTGAAGTCTTTAAGTATTGATACAATCATTGGGCCAGCAAAGAAGTTTGGTATTCAAGTTCTACAATATCCACAAAGTCACAAAAATCCCCTTAGTTTTTCTTTGTTTGTTTGTGTATTGAGGACAGGGAAAGATGGAATAGTTTGTTTTCCTTTGGGGTCAATACTGATCCCCTTTGTTGAGATCATATGTCCTAATTATTTAACTAATGTAAGTTGTAATTTTTCCCTAGAAGTTTTGTGCCCACCATCAGCCAAATGTTCTAACAAATTAATGTTGTCTCTGAGACAAGCTTGTTGAAATTTAGTAAATGTCAACATATTGTAATAAAGTGGATCCGTAGGCAAATCATAAAGGTTGTAGGTCAGTGTGTCAAATATGACACAAATCAGTACCAAACTCAATGAAGCCTTAAGGCATCACAGTCCAAGTGTGTTGCTGGATATTTTGTGTTCTTAGTAGCTATTGTAAATGGTATTTTTTTCCCCTTATTTCCTTTTCAGGGGACTCTTTGTTGGTGTAGAGGAATCCAACTGATTTTT
>NW_006921975.1:1642656-1643255 GCF_000298275.1 Orycteropus afer afer
GAGGAATTTCCCTTCTATCCCTATTTTGCTGAGAGTTCTGAACAGGAATGGGTGTTGGATTTTATCAAATGCCTTTTCTGCATTGATTGATATAAACATATGGTTCTTATCTTTTGTTTATATGGTGAATTACATTGATTTTTTTCTCTGATGTTTAACCAACCTTACATACCAGGTATGAATCACACTGGTCAGGATGTATTATATGTTTTGTATATTTTGTTGGATTCTATTGGCTAGGATTTTGTTGAAGATTTTTGCATCTATGCTCATGAGGGGTATTGGTCTCTAGTTTTCCTTTTTAGTAGTGTCTTTCCCTGGTTTTAGTATTAGTGTTATGCTTGCTTCATAAAATGAGTTTGGGAGTATTCTATCTTTTTCTATGTTCTGGAATAGCTTGAGTAGTATAGACGTCAACTCTTCCCTGAATATTTGGTAAAATTCTCCAGTGAGAATCAGGGCTGGGACTTGTGCTTGTGTGAAATTTTTTATGACCTGTTCAATTTCTTCCTTTGTTTTAGGTGTCTTCAAGTATTCTGTCTCTGAGTGGGATAGTTTAGGTAGGTCTTGTGATTCCAAAAACTTGTCCATCTCTTCTA
>NW_006921975.1:1643542-1644910 GCF_000298275.1 Orycteropus afer afer
TGCTTTCGCTATGTCCCATAGGTCTTGGTAAAATGTATCTTCATTCTTGTTTGTTTCTAGGAATTTTTTTTAATTTCACTTTTTATTTCTTCTATTGCCCAGTAGTTTTTGAGTAGTGTATTGTTCAACTTCCACATTTGAGGTTTTTTCCTTGATCTTCCTGTTATTAATTTCTAATTTTATAGCATTGTGGTTCAAGAAGATGCTTTGTAGTATTTCAATGTCTTTGAATTTATTGAGGCTTGTTTTATGTCCTAACATATGACCTATTCTGGGAAAGATCCACGTGCACTAGAGAAGACTGAATTGCACTTCTGTTGGGTGGAGTGCTCTGTATATGTCTATGAGGTTGAGTTGGTTGATTGTGTTGTTGAGTTCTTCTGTATCTTTACTGAGTTTTTTTCTAGTCAATCTGTCCCTCCTTGAAAGTGGTATGTTAAAGTCTCTACTATTATTGTAGAGTCATCTATCTTCCCTTTCAATTCAATTAATATTTACTTCACATATTTTGGAGCACTTTCACTGGGGGCATAGATATTTATTATCATAATGTATTCTTGCTCAGTTGACCCTTTCAGCATCATATAGTGACCTTCTTTGTCTCTTATGTTGTTTTCATCTTAAAGTCTATTTTATCAGAAATTAATATTGCCACTCCTGTGCTTTTTTGGTACCATTGCTTGGTATATTTTTTTCCACCTTTTAACTCTTAATTTGTTTCTATCTTTATGTTGAAGGTGGGTCTCTTGTGGGCAGCATATCAATGGATCTTCTTTTCTTATCAAGTCTGCCACTCTCTTTCTCTTGATTGGTGCATGTAGGCCATTCACATTGAGTGTAATTAGTGATAGGTATGCATTTATTGCTGTCATTCTATTTTTTTTTTTTGTCATATTGTTGGAATATCCTTGGTCCTTATACTTTTCTGTGCAGTATATGCACCCATATATTTTTTGTTATCAAATGCTTCCTCTCTATTCTTCTTTATTGTTGGTTTTGTGCTTTCTAAACCCATATGTTTTCCTTCCTTCTGGGTTTGCTTAAGGGGATAGTTAATTTTCTCTGTTGTTACCTTGGAGTAAATTCTTGTCTCTGTATTTTTGGAACAGTCTGTTCTATGAGGACATTGTCCTGTTTTCCTCTCCATTTGGAAGTTTTGCACCTAGAACTTTTATTCCCTCTACTTGGTTAGTCACTGTTGTCATGTGCAGATTGACATCTTTGCAGATGTACATCCTTGTGTGCAATGTTTTATGGTCTTAGTTTGAACATCTATTTCTGATTTAGTTTTAGGGTAAATGTCATGCATCCTGATTTTGTTGTTCTCTGTTGTGGGCTCTCTATTGGAAGGACTTTTTTTTTTTTTTT
>NW_006921975.1:1645360-1646386 GCF_000298275.1 Orycteropus afer afer
TTCTCCAAATTATTTTGAGTTTTGTTCCACATTGTTCTCCTTGGAAGGACTTTCTTAAGCATTTCTTGTAAGGTTGATCTGGTTTTCACAAAATCCCTTAATTTCTGTTTGTCTAAGAAGGTCTTGATTTCACTCTTATATTTGATAGACAGTTTGGCTGGATATAGGATTCCTGGTTGAAAATTCTTCTCTTTCAGGGTTTTATATATACCATCCCATTGCCTTCTTGCATGCATGGCTTCTGCTGAGTAATCAGAACTCAGCCTAACTGATTATTATAAGTGATATTTCTTTTGTCCCAGGCTGCTTGCAAGATTCTTTCTTTGTCTTTGATTTTGGAGAGTTTGATTATGATATGTCTCGGTGTTCTTCTCTTGGGATCTATCCTGTATGGGGTTCTTTGAGCTTCTTGGACAAATATCTTTTCTTCCTTCCTGATATGGGGGAAATTTTCTGTTAGTAAGTCTTCCACAAATTTCTCAGTGTTTTTTCCCCCCACCTCTTCTTTTTCTGAAATTCCAATGAGGCAGATGTTGTTTCTTTTCATGTTGTCCCATATAACTCTTAGGTTCTCTTCATCTCTTTTAAGTCTTTGTTCTGATTTTTCTTCATACAGGCTGGTGTCAAAGGATTTATCTTCTAGTTGGGAAATGAGTTCTTCAGCCAGTTCTAGCCTATTCTTTTGTGCTTCCACTGTGTTGTGTAATTCGGTAATTTTGGTATTCATCTTCTGGATTTCTAACTGCTGATTTTGTATGAGTTCTGATTGTGTATTAATCTTGTTGTTTTGTTCTTGAATGGTTTTCCTGAGTTTTTCCAGGATACTGTCTGTGTTCTTGATTCTGTTTGGGGTTTCCTTAAGCTCTTGCAGAGCTCTATAAACATACCTCCTAAATTCCTTCTCAGATAATTCTATTGCCTCTTCTTCCTCCATGTTTAATGAGACTTTTGTGTGAGATTTTATTTCTATTGTCTTATCCTGTTTTATTTATTTTTTTTGGTTGTTGTTTTTAGGTACCATCAGGT
>NW_006921975.1:1647475-1648194 GCF_000298275.1 Orycteropus afer afer
TACCATTAATTAGTCCCAAGGTCCATGCAAGTTAGTCCCAGGTCCGCCCACTTGCAGTAAGCATCCCTTTCTGCTCCCAGTTCAACAGCACCCAGAGTCAGAGGGGTCTCTGCTCCCTCCCTGTGGTCCCAAGTTTACTGATAAAAGCAAGTGCTGAAGGTAGATCTGTGGAGTGGTTGCAGGTCCTCTGGAGTATTCTCTCCACTGCCCCAGGAAGCCCTCTGATGCCCCATCTTTCCAGCCAGTATGTGCGCTGCAGAGCAGATTAAGCATTTTTTTTTTCTTTCTAGGTAATTACACTGCCTCTCCCTCCTTTCTAATCCTACTTCCTTAAGTTTGGGGTACTCTGACTTAATGAGGTGTTCAGAGTGCCAGAATCCCTGCTTCAAACTGCTGCACCTAGTTTTTCAGGCTAGAGGGAACTAGCGTGGGGACTACAGGTAAGACACCACTTTCCCATTTCCCTTCCATCTTCTTTTGATGCATCCAGCATCATTTAATATTTTGCCCATCAAATACTTCAATATTGGAACTTGAGGCTTCAATTTTTCCTTCAGTTCCTTCAGCTTTTAAAATACTAAGCAATTTCTTTCCTTTTGGTTTAACACCTCCAGGCCTTTCCATATTTCATTATAATAATTTGTTGTTGTTGTTGCTGTTAAGTGCCGTTGAGACGTTTCTGACTCATAGCGACCCCATGCACAGCAGAACGAAACACT
>NW_006921975.1:1652878-1657247 GCF_000298275.1 Orycteropus afer afer
TTTATCTTGTCATTTCTTCCATTCATTTTAGCTACTGTTCCTCCAAGAGAATGTTTCAGAGTCCCTTCTTATGTCCATTTTGGTCTTTTCTTCCTTTCCTGTCTTTTTAATGACCATTTGCTTTCTTCATGTATGATGCTCTTGATGTCATCCCACAACTCATTGGTTTTCAGTCATTGGTGTTCAGTGCATCAAATCAGATGATCTCTAACTTCAGGTGGATTATAATCAAGGCCATTTTGGCTTTCATGGGCTCATTTTAAGCTCCTGGTCTTGTTCTGACTGATGATATTGAGCTTCTCCATTGCCTCTTTCCACAGATGTAGTCGATCTGATTTTTGTGTATCCCATCTGGTAATGTCCACGTGTGTAGTCATCATTTATGTTGTTGGAAAAAGGTATTTGCAATGAATAAGTCATTAATCTTGCAAAATTCTATCATGCAATCTCCAGCATCATTTCTATCACCAAGGCCATATTTTCCAACTACCGATGATTCTTCTTTGTTTCCAACTTTCACATTCCAATCACCAGTAATAATCAATACATCTTGACTGCATGTTTGGTCAATTTCAGACTGCAGAAATTGGTAAAAATCTTCAATTAACTGATCTTTGTCTTTAGTGGTTGGTATGTAAATTTGAATAATAGTTGTATTAACTAGTTTTCCTTATGGCATATGGATATTATTGTATCACTGACAGCATTGTACTTCAAGAGAGGTCTTTAAATGTTCTCTTTGATGATGAATGTGATGTGATTTCTGTTCAGTTTTTCATTCTGACAAAGTAGACTATATGATTATTTGATTCAAAATGTCCAATAGGGGTTCGTTTCAGCTCATTAATGCCAAGGACATCAATCTTTATGCATTCCAGTTCATTTTTGATAACTTCCAATTTCCTAGACTCATAATTTTTTCATTCTACGTTCTGATTACTAATGGATGTTTTCAGCTGTTTCTTCCCATTTTGAGTCATGCTGCATCAGCAAATGAAAGTTCTGGAAACTTCAGTCCATCCACATCATTAGGATCTACTCTTCTTAAAGTAGGCAGCTCTCCCCCCATTGTATTTTGAGTGCCTTCCAAATCTAAAGCACTCATCTTCCAGCACTATATGAGACAATGTTTCAGAACTATTAATAAAGTTTTCCAGTAATATATTAGACAGTGTTTAACTGCTATTCATAAGGTTTTCATTGGCCAATTTTTTTAAGAAGTGGGTGACTCCATCCTTTTTCCTAGTCTGTCTTAGTCTGGAAACTCTGCTGAAACCTGACTACCATGGGTGATCCTGCTGATATTTGAAATATCAGTGGCATAGCCTCCAGCCTCACAGCAACATGAAAGCCACCATAGTTTGAGAAAGTAACAGACAAGTGGTGGAAAATAGAATGTGAATGAGTTTAAACCTAAGAGCACTCTCAAAAACAGTGGGGGTTATGGTAAAAGGCACTTGGAAGGATATTGGTGTATTCATTGGAATTATACACTAACTTGTAGGCCAACTAGCTTTCCAGAGAGAACTTGGGAGTGAGACAGCTAAAGAAGAGCCTTCCTGTAGTCATACAAATATCAAATACTGATTTCAGGAACTATCCTTTAAAATAACAATTTTTAAAAGCCTGCAAATGATTAGGTTTGTCTGTAAAGCAATTCATGTCCCAGGACATTGTCGAAAACCATAAATCAATAAGTAGGAAGTTAATGGAGATGAACAGCTGAGTTTGATCAGGGAAAGAGACAGTAAAACAGAGCTTTGACAAAACCACTGTTACCCAAAGTGACTATGGACATATCCAAGATTGTGGCACCTGAGAGCTATATAAGAAGTTTTACATTGCTCCTGATGAGGGAAGGGAATAGATTCTCTAAAATAATCCAGCTAGTCACTAAACAATAAACAAGCAAATAACAATAACAATGCCTGGACTAAGGGACAAGAACCCAGAGTTGCTACAATATATTATTTAAAATGTCTACTTTTTTTCCCCAGTCTCCTCCCCTCCCTGCCCAGTAACCCTCCCCCCATGTCCTTCATAGTTATACACTCCTGTTTGTCCTGCATTTCCTCTGTGTGCATGTTGCCCCTCTGGTGCCCTGTGGTTGATTGCTCCAAGGGATGCATTTCTATAGTGTATGTGGGTGTGCCACCCTGGGTTGAGTGCATATACATCTTGTTTACTATTGGGCTGAGAGCCAGCCCCCGAGAGTGAGTTTACTGCCAGGCCCAGAATGTTTCCCAGGACCATAGTATTGGGGGTCTCACGAGACTCCATCCATCCAGTAATTCTGGTGATTATTAATTTTTTGGATTTTGTTCCACATTTTTCCTCCCACTCTATCCAGGATCTCCAGATTTGATCTTTTGCTGAGTGGTTGGCATTGGTAGCTGGGCACCATCTAGTTCTTCTGGTCTCGAGGGCCATCACGTCCTAGGGCTGATTGCTTCCAAATGCCCCCTTTTTTTTTTTTTTTGCATTTTTCTTTGCTTCCAATGATAGGAGACCATTAGCTGCATCTTAGATGGCCACTTGAAAGCTTTTAAGACCCCAGTCACTACTCACCAATGTAGGATGAGGAACAAAGCTTTTATGTATTTTGTTGTGCCAATTGATTCTGGAGTCCTATGGTCCTGAGATAGTAGATCCATTGGATCTCTCTCCCACAGTGTCTGGGTGTCTGTGAGGGATGTCTACTTTGTAACATAAAAATTATAAGGCAGGTAAAGAACCAAGAAAGTATGACTCATATAGCAGACAAATGAAGACAACAGAAACTGCTTGTGAGAGTAATCAGATATCAAATTTAACAAACATTTCAAAGAAACTATTATAAATATGTTCAAATAAATAAAGGAAACCATGATCAAAGAGATAAAGGAAGGTGTGATGACAGTGTTGCATCAACTAAAGATTATTAATGAAGAGAATCCTAAATCCACAAAAGCTAACTTTTAAAAATGTAGATGAAATGAAGACTTTCTCAGATAAACATAAACTTAGATAATTTGTTGATATCATGTCCACCTTACAAGAAATACTAAAGGAAGTTTTCCAGGCTGGAAGCAAGTGATCTTAGAAAGTAATTTGAATCCACAGAAAACAACAAATCATGTAGGTAGGTAAATATGTAATTACAAAAGACAGTATAAGGGCATATTTCTTCTCCTTTCTCCTCTTAACTGTATTAAAAACAAATAGTATAAAACAATATGTATATATCATCGAGCCTATAAAATATAGAAATACAATATATTTTCCAGTAACAGAACAAGGGATGTATGTGAGAGCAAACCTGTGGTGGGCTAAGGAATGAAGCCAGATGGTATCTTGAATCCATAGGAAAAACCAGAGACAAGGATATATGATAAATAAAAAGGTTAGTATAACAAAAACTATAAATGTATACTTGTTCTCCTTTCTTCTTTCACCTTACTTAAAAGATAAAATTATGTATAAAAAAGACAATGTATTTATTGCTGGGTTTGTAACATATGTGTGTGTGTATATATATATATATATATATATATATATATATATATATAAAATATGTATAACAAAAATACCACAAAAACGGGAAAGAGAAACAGAGCTATAGAGGAGTAACATTTCTATACTAACTCATTGCTGTCGAGTCGGATCCGACTCATAGCGACCCCTCCTTAGGTTTCTGAGGCAATACAACTATGGAAGTAGATTGCCCAACCATCCTTCCAAACATTTCTATATCTCACTGGAATTAAGTCACTATATATTTGAAGCTAATTCCAATAAATTAAGATGTATATTGTAAGCCCTAGAACAATCACTAAGAAAATAACTAAAAATATATATAGTGAAAAATTGTTAAACAAATTAAAAGCCACCTTAGAAAATATTTATTTAGGAAAAGAAAGCAGTTATGGGGTAATAAAGGAGCACAAAAGGCAGGAGATATATAGAAAACAAAAGTAAAATGGCAGAAGTAAATCCAACTATATCAATAACATTAAGCGAATGGATTAAGCAATCCAGTCAAAAAGAAGATATGGTCAGAAGGGATAAAAACAAAACAAAACAAGATCCAATGATGTACCATCTACAGGGATACACTTGAGATTCAAAAATACAAATAGATTGAAATTAAAAGGCTGGAAAAAGACATAGCATGCAAATGGCAACTATAAGAAAGCTCGATTGGCTATACTAACATTAGACAAAATAAACTGAAACAAAAAAGTGATACTAAATATAAAGAGAGATATTTTATAGTGATAAAATTGTAAATCCACTAGGAAGATAAACAATTATAAATATAGATGCATTTAACAGAAGATGCCCTGGTGGTGTAGTGGATAAGGGACTTAACTGCTAATTGGAAGGTCAG